>NC_134863.1:32792300-33132300 GCF_049852395.1 Peromyscus maniculatus bairdii
CTTTCTGTATATCCTCCTTCTCATCGTCTCATATCTTCTACTTCTTCCTCGGCTTCCTCCATGTTTGACTTTAAGCATGGAGAATTCTGCTTATGATCACATGCTGGCAGTGTGGTCCATTCACTATTGTCCCGCTCTGTACAGCAGGGAAAGACAGTGCAAAAGGACTCCATCAGTGACCAGCCCAGAGGCAACAAGTCTTAAGGTCCAGACTGGGCATGTCTGCTTTCTTCTAAATCTTGCTGTGTTCTTCGTTCTTCATCTTCTCATCCTCACCCATCTCTTTGCTTCATTCAGCATTCAAGGAATCACAGTGGATGCAAAGAAGTGAGTTTGTGATTTGACAGGTTTTTCTGCCTTTATTACCTGCCTTGCACAGAAGGAACTGACTCTCCCTCTGGTCTAAGGCTGCTGGATAATCAGCAGTCAGGAACTGCTGGTACCCACTCCCGGCCCTCTTAACACAAATAAAGCTACATACCACGTTCCGTGTAGACACTCAAACTGGAAGTGATATTCTTGTGACTGCTTGGGCAGTGGGAGCTGGTCAAGAAACCATTGCTCAAAATGGTCTGCTTTTTGTACAGAAGGGGACAGGCATCTTTCCACCTGAAGCCAGTGGAAAAGAAGATGTGAGTGGTGATTTTGAGGACAGGGTGTCCTTGAGTTCTTACTTCCTGATTTCACCCCCAAAGAGCTTGGAGGTGATCTATTGAGAAAAAAATAAATGAATCAAAACACATAAAAACACGGGGAAAAGGATTTCTGAGCAAAATTCAGCTACTAGCAGGGGAGAATGCTGCTGCCTTTTCCTGCTAGTTGTGCATTTCCAAGGGGAGATTTATGCTGCAAGAAACAGCTTTTGGAAGTCATCTCAGGAGAAGTTCCTCTTTTTTGCCTCACTAATCAGCCCTTTTGTGCTGTCTGGGTCCAGTGACAAGTCACATGGAACCTGCTGGAAAGCTATTTTAAATCCCTGTTTTGGGTGCCAAATGTATAGGAGGCTAACACCTGACAAGGGAGGTCACCGTCACTCACCTTGCTGTTCCCGGACTGGCCTCGGTGATTCAGAACCCTTGGCTGTGCCAGGTATCCGAGCTCTTCAGCTTCATTTTTTTATTCTTTTTTAAAGGGTTTCTTTGCTAATTGCAGATTCCAATAACTCTGGAGAGTAAATTAGGGCTTTTTAATGTGACCAGTACTGCTAATGCCACTAAGTTTCTGCTGGAGGGAGGCACCAAGAAACCTTCATAATAACAGCATTTCATTACTTTTTTTCCCTGGGTTTTATTCTATTTTTTTAACACTTTCGTGGTTTCTAGAATTGCTCCTAGGAATCATCCTGGCATGCTGGATGTTAGTGAGTTCTACCCTATGCAATTATGAAACAAAATTTATCTTTCACGGGATATCATTGATCATACTGCTGATACAAATGAATTTTATGATTGTTGGAAAGAATGCAGTATTTCACAGCAACCCATATTTTGGATCTTTTAAAAAAAGAAGTCATTTAGAAGTAACTGGGAAATATGCCCTTGGCCTGGGGAGAGGAATGCTGACTCCAAACCTTTTATTTTGCTATTAAAACCTTGGCTGGAAAGTATGTTTTAGTAGGGGAATGTGAGCCACAGCATAACAGCCAGTCTTTGGCATAGGAAACTCATGCAGTTTCCTGGCAATTTTTTCTAGGCTAAACCACTCATTTTAGACCCTCTGACTCAGTGTTGCATGCCCCCCCCCAACTTCTTCAAGAATCATATTTAGGCTTCAGAATAAAGGTAAATCAGAGCTATAGGGCTTTATCAGTCAGAGTCCCTGTAGAAAACAGATGGCAAACTTAAATTGGATAATTTCAAAGGAATTTAATAGAATTAAAAAAAAAACATTTGGACAGGAAGCAGTGGGTAAGAAAATCACAGGGGACAGTGGGGTGTCCTGAGGCTAATACCATGAAGAAGCTGTTAATACCTCTAGGTCTAAAGTGGGTAAGGGGAGGGAGCAATTACCAGCAGCCAGAGAAGAAGGGAGTTGTGTATAGGCATTTTTTGGTAGCATCTGGGATTTATGGCAGAAGACCACAGCAAGTACATGGAGCTGCTATGGTGTGGGAACCAGGGAAAATAAAACCTGCAGTTTATACTCCACCCATTTCAGATCTTTCAGCAAAGTTCTTCTGAAATTGACCTCAACTGAAAGCCAAGAGATAAAACTGGTGCTCACAGAGTTCACATGGACAACCTCCAAGGTACAATACAGGAGCATCTGAAGCTAGGTGGTATCGTGTGCAAACAGAGGACATCCAGCAAAATAAATAAAAATAAAATAACTGCTGGGCTTCATGTAACTTTTCACCTTCCTTAAAGAGACAGAGGCTTTTTGTCTTATTAAATAGAGTAAATGAGCAAGACCTTTAGCTTTTATTTATTTGGTTTTTTTTTGTTTGTTTGTTTTTGAAACAGGGTTTCTCTGTGTAGCTTTGCACCTTTCCTAGATCTCACTCTGTAGACCAGGCTGGCCTTGAACTCACAAAGATCTGCCTGCCTCTGCCTCCCAAGTGCTGGGATTAAAGGCGTGTGCGACCACTGCCCAGCTAGCCTTTGTTTATACACACACACACACACACACACACACACACACACACACACACACACATATATATATATATTAACATTACTATGTTTTCTTCAGCAATCAGTGAAAATGTATGTACAATGGAATTGTCATGTGAAAAATAAAACCTGGAATTTATCCATTTTTTGGAATGCTGCCAGTTGATATTTATGCACCTAGAACTTTCCTCATCATAAAGATATGGTTAAATGATCCCAAAAGATATAAGCTGAGTCATGCATAAGACAATTAAAGAACTCCCTTATAGATTTAAAAAAAGAAAAGTCAAGAGAACAACTTTGTGAGTGGTTGTCTGCTGTGGATATCACTCTATATAAATAAAACACTGGCCAGTGATCAGGCAGGAAGTATAGGCAGGACAAGGAGAGAGGAGAATTGAGGGAACAAGAAGAAGTAGGGAGAGACACTGCCAACCACCGCCAGGACAAGCAACATATAAAGATGCCGGTAAGCCATGAGCCATGTGGCAAGGTATAGATTTATAAAAATTGGTTAATTTAAGATATAAGAACAGTTATCAAGCAGCCTGCCACGGCCATACAGTTTATAAGTAATATAAGCGTCTGAGTGATTATTTTGTATGTGGGTTGTGGGACTGCAGGGCTTGGTGGGATCTGGAGAAAAGCCCTCCAGCAACAGTTGTCTGTGGCAACACCTGTCATCTAAGCACCCTACTGCAACCTACGCTACAATAACCCAGCAGCCCTGGGCCTTAAAACAGGGTTTAAAAGACCATTGCATATTGTTGGTTGAAGATGTGGAAGACAGGTGATAGATGCTACCCAATAACTTTCTCTAAATTACTAGAGGAGTTGTATACTTTTCTTCACAATTAATGGTCACTGGAAAGAAAGGAATGCTTAAGAATATAGAGGCTGCTGAAGATGAACTGCCTGTTTTGTAGTTTTGCCATAGGCTGGCCCTGAGTCAACCTTTATGGTCCATAAATTCTACTAACAGCCACCTAGGTAGCCAAAAGCTATTCTCAGATACCTAACATTGACACCTTCTGATTCTGTCAGGCTCAAGCAGGACACCAAAGCCTAGTCAATTTCACTAATGCTAGTAGAGATGGACACTCCTGGCTCTGAACTCCATGAGGGCATTTAAATAATCTCTCACTCAGACACAGGACATGCCGTATCTTTATGATTGTCTGTGAATACACTGGGCTGTTTATAGAACACCAATCCTTAATAAAGTAGGCCCAGTAGAGATCTCACTGAATTCATCCCTGCACGACTGGTCATGCATTCTTCCCTGGATGTACCATGGCCAAGTTTATTTTTTTATTTCTGTGTCTTTTATACTTCATGTGTTGCTTTATTTCACAGTGGATAAAGCAGCATAAAGTTATTATGTAACATAAGGGGATGTGGCCTTGAGATTTCATTCTGGTGCTGCACTGCTAAGCCAATGATCGGGTGATTTGTTAAGTTCCACTAAACCTCAGGTACCACCTTAAACTGGGAAGGATGAGAATGCCTTGTTAAGAAAAAATATGAAAGAGGTCACATATTTTAACATATACGATGTGCTAAATAAACACTTTGATTTGATACTTTTCTCTCCCTTTTCAGTGAAGATGTCAAAATAGCTTGTAAGTAGATTCATATTTGTTCACTTTACTCATAATTTAAGCAAAATGGCTTGGTTTGTATCCTATTTCTTCTGATGGTTCTAATTCACAAGCTACAATTAAATCATGCTCTTCAGAGAGAGGTGGTGCTTTGAGCATTATGCATGGTGACCTTACTCTTATTTAGCGGTTTTCAAGGTCCCGGGTATGATTCACCATTGCTTAGCCCTCAACAATTGTGCTGTACAAAACACCCATTCCTGAGCAGATTGGTCACATTCTGGGACATTGTGTTTGTTGACTCTTCGCCAAGTTCTCTAAAGAAGGAGCACAAGTGACAGAGACTTCAAGATGTATGCATTTGTCAGATGCACCGAAGGGCTGAAAGGAGCCTAATCATCAGGAAGTGTTGTCATTGATCCTGCTCTCTCACAGTGAGTCACCTCACCATGGCTGTCAAGACGCTTGTATTTAGCAACATCATTCATAAATTCACCCTTCTGTAGCCATTATCAAGAGTTTGCCAAATGCCAAGTGCTAGGTCAGATTTCAGAAGTACGAAGATACCTAAATGCATACCTTTGTAATAACTCACCATGCATGGATGATTATAAAAGAAAAATGGGGCACAGAAATGTAAACAAAAAGTTAAATTATTCAGTAACAACCAGGGAATGTAAACAACACCACCCACCCATCACACACACACACACACACACACACACACACACACACACACACACACTAATTGCTTGGAATATGAAGTGTTTCAATGAGGAGAAAACATGGGGTAGGCTTTGTAGACTAAAGTGGATCTCTATGGCAAGGCAAAAAGAACAAAAGGAAAATATCCAAGGGTACCACAATGCTTGGGGTGTTCAGGATACAGCATGTGATCAATTTCAAACAGAACAGAATAGCCATGGTATCAGGACTGAATAGTCAGTTGAGAACAGAATTATGGGCTTTGAATGCCCTGACAAGGATGTTTGACTTCACCCTGCAGACTAGAGTAGCTAAACATTTTAGATGATGAGTGATAGGATTAGAAGCATATTTTATAAAGGAAGCTAGAAGCCATGATGAAAAAATTAAGTCTGCTTCTCCTATAGAAATATTTGCCTGGGTGCAAGATTTTCTGTTTTGGACAAACACACAGTCTTTCCTTTCTCCAACTCATTTGCAATGCATAGCATTGTACAGCTTCTGAGAAAGGATCATAATCTTCTCAGTGTATTCGTTGGGAGAATAGTCATCAGTACAGAACTGCTAGTGGTGGATTTCCTCGAGGGCATCAGATGATTTTTCTGACTTACTCAACTGAAAAACATGTCCCGAAGGACAGGAATTGCATTCCAACATTAGTTAAATATCTGAGCAGAGCTGCATAAGAAAGAATAAATAAAACTGGAGTTGTTTCTCAGCCATTTGCAATGGGAGATTATCTGAACAACTGCGACCTAACTAGCCATTTGATCAACTGCCTGGCTGTTGTGTGAGTGAATCCCTAGAATCACCGCTGTGTGTTGCCTATGACAGGAATGCTACATGGAAGAGGAGACAATTGGGCCTTGCTAAGCTTTCTCTTTATTTCAAGTGGGTTTGGGCTCTGTTGCTATCTAGATCACCACCATTTCCCCCTGCAAACTCTGGAAACACAGATTATTTGGATAAATGCATGAAAAGATCAGACAGTCATACACAAATACTACAACTCCCCAGCCATTACAATTTCCTTCCAGGGTTGGTCCTGAAGAAGTATTTCATGCTGCTGGGTACTGGCTGCCTCTGTCTGTTTTCCTATCTCCACTATCTCCAAACTCAGCCAGGGCTTTTGAGCTCTGTCCCCCATTTATTATTTGCCTCCACACCTAAAGACACCCACTAATGTGTGCTAACAGATGTCTGAGCAAAAATTAGCTGTGGTGTCCCGATCAATTCGAAGGGAGTTCTGTACAAGAACAATTACTCCCCATAGGCTATTTGAGCTATACTTTTGTTCTGTTCCTTATAGCCAAAGGTGAGGTTGTAGAGTCCAATCTGAGCTTCCTGACTCCATGTTTTCTACTTCCAGGCAGTCTACCTTGGTGCTTAATGTGTCATGATTGGACCACCAGATGCAGATGTCTCTACCAGGTGCATTTCCAGCAACCCAGTTAGAAAGAGGGCTGCCTCATCACAAAGGCAATGGAGTCCAGAATAAAAGTCAAGTCAGTTTAAAAAAAATCACTTGGTGTGTACTTAAAATTTTAAGGGAATTTGTGTTAACAGACTTGCTTCATATGACATTTTAGCAAATGAAAGGCACTTGCAAAGCTGGAGAGTGACTACAGCATACTGCAGCCCATGCAAAGGGCTTGCTGTTCTCTCTCTCCCATCTTCTAAAAGAAGGTCCAAATCAAATGCAGTGTGAGCAAGGGGAGTAAGCAGCCTCTGAAGGCTGGGACATGGCATTTCAAATTGTAGGCTGTGCCCCTCTCAATGAACCCTGAACCAGAACCTTTGCCTTAAGAATGTTGCTGTCTACCCCAAAGTATAATCTCTCTTTCAATCTTAAGGGGTTTTTTTTGTGCAAAGCATGTATAAATAATAATATAAATGTCATAGTGGCAACTAAATAAAATATTCTTAAAAATACCCCATTTCTACAGTACATGATAGCTGTGTAAACACCAACCTTTCCATTCATTTTTTTCAGAAATACTGGAATAATATCCAGTTCATGAAGAATTCCGCACTTTTGTTTTAGGTTTTCTTACTCCCCATCCAGGAAAAATCTCCCTGAGATTTTTGTGGACTGGTGCTCCTTTTTCTGCCCCTTTCCCCGTGTTTCCCATCTATTCTCAAGTTATGACCACCATTGCTGCCGAACGCTACCCTTGGCCCCACTCTTCCTCCTGACCTCTTCTTCCTCCTTCTTCCTCTTCAGAGACACTCGCTGTGGCATCTGTGTCCTATCTGTTGAGGAAATGAACGCTTGTTCTGCAAACTGGTCCAACACTCATGACAGAAATTAATAAGAGAATACCAGAGAGGATGAAATGCAATATTTAGAGAGAGCTGTAAAAAGTTAATCTGTTTCCTCTTCCATTTGTGTGCCCATATTCACGTTTTATCTTGCTTAGGGTAGAAGATGCTTCTGAACTCTGGGAATCACTGTCTTTATGCTGCTCATAACCCTTCAATACCGCACTGCTTATTTATGTATTCCATTTTACAGCTAACACCCTTCATGAGGCCCACCTCGGGCAACCCATGTATATGGAATGATCCTATTTTGAAGAGCTTCAGACTTTTACTATAAAGCCTTTTTAGAAATGGCAGCCTTTTTACCCCTCTTCTTTTCATTCTAGAAATTTAATCATCACTGTAAGGCATGTAGTCTTTCAGGGGCAACTTCCACGGGTAGTGGGAAATAGGAAACACACAGAAAAATGGAAGTGTCTCCACAAAGCTACTCAGCCCCCTCCTACACGCATAGGTTTGTTCCTATTACCCTCCTGGGTAGCCTTCTAGGTCTGGCCAACTGTGACTCTGACAGCTGATGATTGTCATATGTGAACAGGCTTCTAATCTCAAACTTAGTGTGATTTGTTTTAGCCTCCTAGTGATGGCTGGCTTGCTTCATTTGCATTAGCTTTTTGTTGTTGTTTCTTTCGTACAGTCACATTTATATTTTAGGTTGCTAGCTCGATCAGAAATAGAGACCTGTCAGGCTCCCTGTTTCAGCTTGTCCCCCCTTTTAGGCATGAAGAAGTTCCCTATGAACACACAAACATCACACTCAGCTCTGTCAGAGCAGCTTCATGGCCACATTTATCAAAATTATCCCAGAGTCCCTTGCAGAGACGAATATTAATAGGGTTCATTTAAAATCAAGAGTGTTACTAATGCTTTTTTCTATGTGCTAAATGGGAGGAAACAAGAATTACACAAACAAAAAAATAAGGCAGGGTTGTTAGAATAGTTAATAAGGCGAGGTGAAGTCTCTGGGCAAGGAGAAGGAATGCTGAGCTTTCAAAACTCTCCCCATATCAATTTACATACTATTATTCCCATTGCTCTCCATCCAGAAAGGAAAGCAGCATTTCTCTCCATATGCAACACACTGGCAGGTAATCAACCCAGAACATTCTCCCCGAGTGCATTCTGTCTGTCCATCTACCTGTACATTCTCTCTTGCTAATACCTTCATTAAAAGGAGAATAATATTACCTCTCCCTTATGCTGGTAAAGAGGGCTCAGGGAGAAAGAGCCGAGGAACTTTTGCATGCATAAGCATAAGCACATTAAGAATGGATGTTTCCCATCTTTCTCCCACACACACAGAGTCCTTTGAACACAACAGGCCAGGTGCTGTTGGTAGGTCTGCTTTACAGCACGCTGGCCTAGTGGTATTCCTGGTAAGTTTTGTTGGATAGCACTTCACACTGTGATGTTGCTTCTATGCCCAGGAAGTGCCATTCTGTCACCTTGTACTAAGGTGCCATCCATTTTGAGTTACATAAATAGTGTTGTTGCTCCTTCTGCAAGGAGAAGGGACTCAGAAGCATTTTTTCCGTGTCTCTTGCCATTGCTGACTTAAATAATAATTCTAATTGCTCCTACCAGAGTCTTCCCTCCTATGCCACATTCCATAATACAGAATTGCTGTGGGATGTTGTTCTGTATGCTGTGAATATGTGTTGCTCTGACTGGCTGATAAGTAAAATGCTGATTGGCCAGTAGCCAGGCAGGAAGTACAGGTGGGGCAAACAGACTAGGAGAATTCTGGGAAGAGGAAGGCTGAGTCAGGAGTCTCCCGCCAGATACAGAAGAGGCAAGATGACAAGGCCGAATTGAGAAAAGGTACCAAGCCACGTAGATAAACATAAATAAGAATTATGGGTTAATTTAAGTAAAAGAGCTAATCAGTGATAAGC
This sequence comes from Peromyscus maniculatus bairdii, assembly GCF_049852395.1. NCBI lineage: Eukaryota > Metazoa > Chordata > Mammalia > Rodentia > Cricetidae > Peromyscus > Peromyscus maniculatus. Next base: position 32,801,436 of record NC_134863.1, read on the forward strand.
CTGAGCTAATGGCCCATCAGTTATAAATAATATTAAACTTCTGAGTGATTATTTTATAAGCAGGCCACACAACTGCAGGGGCCTGGCAGGACGGGATAAACCTCCCAACTACACAGAATGTAAACAGAGTGCCTGCCTTTGAGCCTTGTATGCAAGCATGTAACTGTTGCATGATAACTTTTTCCTAGGTAGATGCAACACACAAGTCTGCTCACCGTAGATAGGGAACACAGGACAGACCAAGGTACAATACCACTAAAGACTAATTTGGTGAACCAATGAGTTTTATTGGGGTTGCTTACAGGAATGTGGGTGAGAGGTCACTTACAGGAGCAGAAATGACACAAAGACAGCTGCATCACCAAAGCCCGCCCTAGCATGGGTGCCAGCTCACAAAGCTGGGTACCTGGAGCACACTGCACAGCCTGCAGGCAGCTTAACATGCTGGAGAGTGTCCTTTTCAGGTGCCTCAACTGGTCTAAACCTCTTCCAGGCAGCTCAGCTGGTTACTGCTTCTTCCCAGAAGCTGGTCTGCCTTCATTCTTTGCAGCTTTTCTCCTCTGAGTGTCTTCTTGGTAACGCAGATTCCTTCTATCTGAGGGATATTCTCAGCCTTTAATTGTTTACTCTGGTAGGGAAAGGCCTAGTGAATCTAGTCAGTTTCAGGGACTTCCTAAAGCTATTTTGAGTTATTTATCTTCCTTCCTTAAGCAACTTCCTGAAGTTATTTTGAGTTGTTTACTTTCCTGTTTAAGGCCTTACTGAAGCATAGAATGTTTCAATCCAGGAAGACACTGTTGCACAACAGTATCTTAGAAAAGTTTTCAATTGTTTTGTTTTCCAAAATAAGGTAATTGATTGTTTTTGTTTTTCAAAAATAATGAAGTGGCCAGAGATAAGTGTTTAATATATTTTTTAAAAATAAAGGTAATAAGTAAGACTGTTCTTTATCACCTTTTAATTAAGTAAAACAGCATTTCAAGTCAAGAGTTTAAGATTCTATTTGGGGCTGTTAAAAACTTGACTCAATAGTTAATTTTATTTTTGGACCAAAAACACATGAGTAATTAGACTTTGGGGTCAAAAGCGCTATTGTGTGAGCTGCAGCTGTGCTTCAGAAGGACAGGTCAGGCCACTTCAATCTCCCTGGAGCCTGGTAGATCACAGTGTCCTTTCATTGATCAACGCAGCACTTTAGAGCAGCAGTTTCTGAACAAGGACAGTTCTGGTGGTCCCCACCATGGGGATACTAATAATAGTCACTATATATAGATGTCAAATGACAGGAAAATTCTCTTAACAAAGAATTTTATAGTGACCAATGAATTAAATAGTGGCAAGATGAAGAAGGCCTACCACAAGGTAAAGGAGTATAAATCCTCTGATAAGATTATGGATAGGATGATAGAAAAGTATAATTGAACCCAGATCATTTGGAATCTCTAGTAGGGGAACATAGAATTTATATCGTTTTCAATATTAGAGTGTGTTCCCCAGGCTAGCCAGATGACTTAGCTGATAAAAGTACAGCCCACGATGGAACAGGAAGATCAGCTCCCACAAGATGCTCTCTGATCTCCATCCGTGCACCCAGGCCTGTGTGTGTGTTCATCAAGCATGCATGCTAAAATACAGACATTATACATACATGCTACAACAATAAATGCAATTTATAAATTAAGAAGAATGAACATCCCCCTTGTTCAATATTGTTATCCTTTGCAACCAAGCATGCCTGTTTAAGACACATTCAGAGGGGACAAATGAAAGATAGCATGCTACCAGATATTCTGAAATTTTTTCTAAAGCATTTATTTAGTGTGTATGTATACTGTGTGCACAAATAGCAGTGCCAAGGCACATGTTTAGATGTTAGGGGATATATTTGCTGGAGTGTGATCTCTCTTTCTATGTGGGACCCAGTGGATAATCATAGGTCATCAAGCCTTCACCTCCTGAGTTATCTCACTGGCACCAGGTTGATTCATTCTGACCTCTTAATACATTGGCCAATGTGGCTAAAGAAAAGGGCACCCAGAGTATGTTGTCCATTGTTTTCTTGGTCTTGGCCATTCTGAGTGGAGTAAGATGAACTGCCACAGTCCTTTAAATGTGCATTTCCCTAATTGATAAAAAAAAAAAAAACTGTTTAAGATACATATTAGCCACTTTTATTTCTTGCTTTGAGAACTCTTTGTTCAGATCTGTAGCCCATTTCTAATTGGGTCATTTGTCTCTTAGCTGTTTGTATATACTGGATATTAATCTTTCTTTCCAGCAGTGTGTGTGTGTGTGTGTGTGTGTGTGTGTGTGTGTGTGTGTACACATGTGTGCATGAGTGTGTGTAACAATAATATTTAAAGAAGAGATCATAAATTTAAGAGTGGGCAACTGGAAGTGAGAGAAGCAGAGGATGGAAATTATGTAAATACAGTGTACACCTGAAAAATTCTCAATTTTTAAATAAATTTAAATAATAAAAACAAAAAAATAGAGTAGAGGTTAAGTGTTAGGCAAATTAAGTCAGATGGAATGTAGTCCAGGCTACTTTCTCATCTATAAACTGTATATACTAATGGCATATATTTCCTACCATACAAAGAATATGAAATGAATTAACATGCAAAATAGTAACTTCACAACAAGCATTAGATATTCTTTTACACATCACATCTTATCACAATAGGGATGAAAGAACAATGTGACAGTTTCATGCATACTTCAGAACAGCAGGTAGGCTTTTCAGTAAAGGTCTTCTTCACCATTTAGCATTACCCATAAGCAAAATGTGCAATTAACTTCAACATAAATGCATTGTATAATGTGGATATACATTGTGTAATGTAGCATCATGTTGGGCTCTATGTTAAGAGAAATTATGTAAGGAAAAGAAGCACATATTAATCCATCATGTATATCTCAAGGCAATAACCATAGAGAAAATGACTGCATACTCACAGTTTCCAAACAGGTTGTGTATAGATTGAAGTATTTCTTTTAAAAGTCTAGATATGTATTTATAAACTTTCGTGACACCGTGTATATGTGTGTGTGTGCGCGTATGTGCGCGCGCGTGTTTTTACTTCCTTTAATTGAATTAAAATAAGACACCAGGAGAACTGCGGCTATAGAATGCTAAGAGGTTATCAAACATTGGGTTCTACCACTATTTCTATTGCTTAGTGCTTTATGATCTGTTACCTCTCTTGTATTATCAATTGTCATTTCAAAACTGACATACCTAATTTTAGTTCCACTCCACTATGCAAGGAGGCACAAAGGAGCCCCATTCAGTTGTTTATTTTTTAAATGACTGAATTTGGCTATTGATCATATTCATCAGCCTAAGCCCAGGAACCTTCGATTTCCTATAGGAGGGGAGACTTCCCTGAGATCAGATGTGTTTCATCAATCTTTAACTGAACCTTGAACATATTTGATAAATTGACATTCATTAGCCAGGAACTATGCAATTCAGAAATCACTTATGTGTTACACACCCTTCCTTTGATCATCTCCCAAGATCAACTTGCCATCCTATTGGTTAGATTAGGCCTTCAAAACATGTTCTAGATATTTTAGAGTCCAAAATGAAGTGAACATAGAGAGTCTATAATGATCAGCCATGTGCACAACAAAAATGTTTGGATAAGCACCGACATTATTTTATTTTGATGGATGTCATCACTATGTGTAATTGCTAAGTACAGAAGAAAAAATTTCACCAATAGGATAAGAATGTTAGGTCACCAAAATAAATAAGGGGTGGCATGTAGATCGTGAAAAGTACATACATCTCAAAGTTACAAGTATTTTATGTAGCAAGGAAATGACTTTTTCTTCTTCTATGTCCAGCTGAGCTGTGCCTCGCTAACAGTCATTTTTCCTTGCTTATCTAAGACAGGAAGTTGGACACCTATCACATCCCTCCATCTCCTTTCAATGAAGACAGATTGGTCTCATCAGTCTTTCCATTCTGAATTCTTCTCCTTTGACCTGTGTCTTTTCAGTTTTATCAGGATAGTGTGTCTGTTGTGGGGGAGGGCTGGATTCTGCCCAATCTATGGAAATGCTGGTATGAGGTCAGAGTCACACTGTTTTACCTAAGAACTTCCTTCTTTTCAACTCTGTTTATCTGGGTGGAACAAAGCCATACATAGATACAGCAACGCCTTTCTCTTTGGGGATGAGATTCTACCACGTAGCAAGCTTTCCTTTTGCTGCTTTATAATTCTACCTCCAATAATCTTTTTAAAATACTGGGATTAAAAATATTCCTAAAAAGGAATCAGGGTAAAGAGTGGCTGTTACCTGGAGCATAAGGACTCCAGAAGAGACAGGACTTTGCTAACGCCAGTTGAGGGCTAAAGGGAAGACTTTGAAAGGTGAACCTTAGAGAGACAAGCTGGCCATTGAAAACTAAATTGCCAACTTGCCTCCAGTGAACAAATGCACCTGCCATTCGCATTGCAGCCAATTTGCTGTTGCTACTTTTATCTCTCTCGCACAGCATGCACCAAACTCTCAAAGGCTTTCCTGTGCCTCTTTTTGTGATGCCCAAACCAGCAGGACTTGAAGATAGAGGCTTCTGCGCATGCATTTTATTCCCACTCTTTCCCACTCATGTTAAAATAAATTGAGACAATAATATTCATAAGGGGAGTAAAGTTCTAAGGGGCTGTAGCCCTTCCTCCAAATCCCTGTGTCACTGGGAAATGAGCCAGCTTTTCAAGATGGTGCACGGCATCTCCATGAAACGCAGCCACTGGAGCCTAGTCACCAAGGGAGAGAACTCTCTGTGCTATGAGCACATGATGGAGGTGAGAATTAATGCATTTAGGCCTACTCACAGAGAAGAAATAGCAGCTTCTGTAAGAAGTCCTCCTTTAAAGGATGAAATGTTAAAAGCCAGGTCTTAGCTGCTATATAATTGTTTTCCATATGCAAAAACGTTTGCTAATGAATGATCGTCATGTGACTGTTTTTGTTATATAAACAGGGGGAAGAAACATTGCCCCATAAAAAAAAAAATCCCAAATGACAAATGTAGATTTGATTATATAAAAACACCCAGTTTAATCCTTTCCAAAAGATTTAATTATTTCAACACAAAGCACTGCTGAGCTTTCACAATAGCTTCTGTTTCTCAGCCCCCAATGATGCTTCCAGTTACAGACTTCTGATTCTCCATGCCTGGTCCTTCTCTGAAGACACCTCTATACATTTAAACATAGGTTCTTTCAAATGCTGCCAAGGAAGAAAGAAAGACCTTGGGACTGTATCACGTGTGGCTCTTTCTTCCCTCTCTCTTGAAAACCTTAAGTAAAAGCTGTACATGGTATTCTAATGCTGCTGTCAGGATGGCTATTTTAATTGTACAAAAGAAAAGTTACTCATTGTGGTTTCCCAATCATCTGTAGCCCTTGCCTAGTATAAGGGCAGATCTCAGTCTTTAGTTTTATGATAGGGAGAAAATGAGAGACATTTGAGCAACAGTTTTATTCTGCTTTACCGCCGCCTGCCCCCCCACCCTCACCCCCCGGCATTTCTGACTTGCTCTGCTATCTTTAAGCTTAGCCAGTGAATAGCCTTCAATTAAAGGTGGAAGTGCTTAAGCAACTGCAGCAAATATCTGAGAGAAGGAAAACCAGGCTCAACTCACAAGAGAGCACACGAATTACAAATAGGAAAAAAAAAATCCAACATACTCCCCTGGTGCAACATAAATACAATTTAAAAGCTTCAGGCAACTCTACAGAGGTGTCTGAAATTAAAGCTAATAAAAGTTGATCACCTGTTACCTCTCAAAAATTTATTTACAAAGCTGATTCCTCTGACCTTCACTGATTCATTCATTTGTGGGTTTTAGTTTCTCCATTTCTTCCAGGAAAAAAAAATATTTTAAATATCTTTTATTCACAATCCTAATCCAGGGACATTGTTACAAGGTAGTCACAATTTGGATAATGCTTCCTATATACCAGGCATCACATTAATAATTTCATATGACTACCTTGTGTAATATTTCTAAAATGTAATGAAGTTAATTTTTGCATTTGGTGTGTAAGAAAATCAAATCAATTTGTTTCCAGAGGGCTTGTCTTGATTGGGAGGGTAGGTTCTTGGGGTCTTGATTAAAGAATTGAAAAGCCGCACACAAGTGGCAAAGCAGCAAAAGTTTTATTTAAAAAGAAAGTGAAAGATATACTGTGAGCAGCCCAGCACTTGAGTTAGAGTCATCCAGACAGTGCTTGGGGCTTCCTTTAATGGTCTCCAAGAGAAAGAAGAGGTAGTTGCTAAAAGCCATAACGTGTGTAATTTTCCAGTCTTTTCAACAGTCTTGGGTTATATAAGCCTTGCTTTCCTGTGGATTTCCATGATGCATCTGATTTTAATCATATGCACACACAATTATGCACAGGTCTAAGATGGTAAATAAAAAATTTCCCCTAAAGGTTCAGTGAGAGAAGAGTTTGTCTTACTTTGCATGGACCCAGGCAAATTATTTCACTGCTTGAAGGGGAATACACATGCAGCTCAAGGTAGGTAAGGGTCCTAGGTGCTTAGGTACATTGTTAGGAGAGAGGTGTGTGTATAGCCCAAACCAAGTAGAGTCCCAGGTTGCAAAACTATCTCTATGCTTGCCTACCTCAAAATGAAAGCTAAATGCCTAGTGAAGCAGGAATCCAGGATTCAAGACCAGTTCGAAAGCCCAGTGTCTAGTCACTAAATTATACATTGTAAATATATATTTAAGGAGGTGGTCTACTTGCTTCACAAGTGTCAGAGTTAATCCTTTGCATGAACCATTTATCATATTCACAGATTTTATGCTAGATGCTTCTTATGTTTACGAACATATATTAGCGAAACAACCACAGGACCCTGTGGTCTACCTCAGGCAAAGATGCCAGCTAATTTCTTAAGTTTTCTTCTCAATAGAATAAGCTTATGCTACTGGAGTTTGTTAAAATCTTATAACATAGGAATATCTCTGTCATCTCTCTCTCTCTCTCTCTCTCTCTCTCTCTCTCTCTCTCTCTCTCTCTCTCTCTCGTGTGTGTGTGTGTGTGTGTGTGTGTGTGTGTGTGTGTGTGTGTGTGTGTTTAGTCTCTAAGTCCCAAGTTGCTATTATGACATATGCTAGACCAAATACAACTGAACAATCAAGGGACATATTCTATGAGCCTGACATAAAAGTCAATCATATCACCATATAATCACAATGATTTCGTTTTCCTTTTGTGCCTTTGGAAAAAAATTACCAAAACATATATTCCTGATGATTGCTATTCTGAATTGAGTGGGACACAATTTCAAAGCGGTTTTAATTTGCATTTCCCTAATGGCTAAGGATGCTGAACACTTTTGCAGAAATTTATTGTCCATTTGGTTTTCTTCTTTTAAGAACCATCTGGTCTGTTCAAGATTAATGGCCCATTTGCGATCAAGTGGTTTGGAGTAACAGTATTTAATCTTTGCAGCTCTTTATATATTCTACAGATTAGTCCCCTCTCTGACACATAGTGGGTCTCTTAATTAAGGCTACTATTGCTACCACAAAACACCATGACCAAAAAGCATGTTTGAGAGGAAACAGTTTATTTCCTCTTTTCAGACACCTCTAGTTTGTGTGTCAAGTTGACATAAGACTAGCCAGCATAACTGACCCCTTGTCAACTTGACACAAAAATACATCACTATTAAGCCATAACCTTTCCTTTCTTATTCATCCCCAAGATCTCACATTAAAAACATAAATAACATAGCACATTCATAATCTGAACCAAGAACAACCAAACTCCAACAATATAAATAACTCAATGTCCAGTTGTTTGGGATTTACTCATGATCTTCTGGGCTCCTCAGAGGAGCTTGAGTCACTTCTCCAGCTCTGTCCTCTGCAGCACACATTGTCTTCTAGGCTCCAGATGGCCCTACTCCACTCCTGTAGCTGTTCTTGGTGGACATCCCATGGTACTGGCATCTTCAAAATACTGGGTTCTTCTGTTGCAATTAGGCTGCACTTTCACCAGTATCCTCTAATGGGCTCTCTTCATGTTGCCAAGCCTCAACTTCTCTGTATGACCCCTTCAGTCAACTACCACTTAGGCCACCTTCGTCAGTGTCCTCTACTGGCCTCTCACAGGGCCAAGCCTCAGCTCTCCATGTCCCCTTCATGCCTTCAAAACTAGTAGTACCTGGGTCTTACACTCCCAAGCTCAGCTACCAGTGTGAGGTACAACCTTAGCCACCTCTAGAACACACCTTCTGTGTGCTGACTCTCTGAAAACACTTCCCAGAAGATTTCACCTAAACAATGCCAGTCTCTCCTTAATCACCTCTAAATTCTCAGTTCCTGCCAACCAGCATCGGGTATTCTAGTAAAGCAAAGGTTTCACTTTAGTAGTTCTGGTTTCTTGCTAATCACAGTTAATTCTTCAGACCCTGCTAACCAGAATGACAATATCTTAAATCAAAATAGCAAATGGTCCTGACAGTCTTTAAACTTCCATTTGCAACTTCACAAGCGCCTCCATCCTCTGCCCTGCCTTCAACATTCTTATCTCCCAAATTCCCACAGGACATCACACTGAGATCTCAACGCTCAATGGCTTTTCTAGCCCTAAGTTCCAAAGTCCTTTCATAATTCTCCCAAAAACATGGCCAGGCCTGTCACAGCAATATTCCACTATGGTGGCACCAACTTGTTTTAGTTAGGGTTACTATTGCTGTGACAAAGCACCAAGACCAAAAAGCAAGTTGGGGAGGAAAGGGTTTATTTTACTTAGAGTTCCATATCACTGTTCATCAAAGAAAGTCAAACAGGGGTAGATCCTGCAGGCAGGAGCCATGACGGGTGCAGCTTACTGGCTTGCTTACCATGGCTTGCTCAGCCTGCTTTCTTATATTACCCAAGACCACCGGCCCAGGGATGGCACCACCCATAATGGGCTGGGCCCTCCCTCTTTGATCACTAATTGAGAAAAAATGCCTTGTAGCTGGATCTCATGGAGTTATTCCCTCAGTGGAGGCTCTGTCTTCTCTGATGACTCTAGCTTGTATCAAGTTGACACATAAAACCAGCCATGATACAACCATTGATTTCTAATTTTACTGCATCATTATTAGAGACTCATGAGACTCAGAAAAACAAATACTATGTAACTTTTCTTCAATCACTTGTTCTTGCCCCCTATATACATATATATGTATATATGTTTGTATATATACATACATACATGCATATGCATTTCTCTCTCTCTCTCTCTCTCTCTCTCTCTCTCTCTCTCTCTCTCTCTCTCTCTGTGTGTGTGTGTGTGTGTGTGTGCCTGCACCCGTTGGTGGTGAGTTTTGTCAATTTAACACAACCTAGAACCACCTGGAAAAAGAGTCTCAATGAGGGATTGTCAGCATAGAGTTGATTTATGGGCATGTCTATGGATGGTTATTCTAATTAAATACCCAGCCCACCTTCGGTGACACTGTTTCTTGGCTAGAGGGCCCAGAAGTGTATAGGCATGGAGAACTAGCACTGGGCACAAGCAAGCAACCGACCAAATGAGCAATTATACATTCAGTTCTCTCTGATCTTGACTGTGAATGTGGTGTGACTTTTTGAAGTACCTTCTTTAACTTTCCCACAATGATGAAGTGTAACCTGGAACTATAAGCTGAAATACATCTCTTTACTTCCCTAAATTGCCTTATTCATCTATTTATTTTTATGTTCAACTCAATTATCTCTTCTAACACACTCAAAACCTTCTGCCTAGGCTGTACTGCTAGCCACTGTAAGCCAAATTTTTCATTCTTACAGGAGAATGTGAAGAAGAGAGCAATGGAATACACGTGACATGACCAGAAGTGGAAACTGTTTGGAGGGATAAAGGGGACCAGACATGGTGGGACAGCAGTAGAGGTCAGGAGTCAGTTGGTTAGGAAAATGGGGGAGAGTAAAGAAGAAAAGGAAAACGTTTTGATACATGGGTATGAAAGTATGGTAATGAAGTCCACTACTTAGTGTGCTAATTTAATAAATAACAACAAAGGGAACATGTTTTCACACATATAGAACCATTATACCTTCTCTAAATGATTTATCCTAGAAAATTTAAACTAGAAAATTACCACCTGCTATACATATTCTTTTAAATGGTGAACTCCCTGAAATATGGAGATCTCTAACAAAAAGCAGTCTTACCAAGATAGAGAAATCACAGGTTCAGAATCTAGGTCTTCTGATGCCTTGCACTGGTAAATGGAGCTGCCCATAGATAACACTGTGTGCTTATATAGGTCAGGTCTTATTTTCTATTCAGAGACACACATTATCACACTATTTTCCAGAAAGTTTCCCCAGTTGGCCTTGAAAACAACTCCCATACTATAAATATGTTCCATGAACTCCCTTCCTTCCTTTATTTATTTATTTGTTTGTTATTTTTATGAAGAAGTGGTTATGTAATAAGGAGACCTGCAAAATGCCTCACATAGAACTGTTTCACTATGGGAAAGCTGAGGATATATACAAGCCATGTTAGAAACATTGTTCTAGTAAAGTATAATTTGGTACCTTCATAAGAATGATCAGTGCAGAGGTCCTGAGGCTTTGTGTTGATTATGTAACATACTTTCCAAAAATAATTCTTGAGGCTTTGTTCTCATCTTCTAGTGGGGACACAGGGAGAGAAATAAAATCCTGCAGGTATGAAAGATACCAAGGAAAGCCAAAAATATAATGGGAGACTCATTTTTCTCCCAGCAGCTGCAGTGTTTACTAGCAAAGCTGCAGAGGAAATAGAGTGCTGGAGAACAAAATAAGCATGCTCAGTACAGTGTTTCCTTGGGCAATTTCTAGGAATATCCCATACAGTTTCATAATCTCCATAGGTGCAAATATAGGTTGTGATGCTCTTTATGAGAAATGTTACCCCACTAACTCAAACAATATTATTTTATACTACCTTATCCAGGATTTTGCAGGGAATTTGCTTTCATATCATGCATCACATACACAATTATTAAACTCAAATGTGGGGATGTCAGATTTCTAGGATACTTGACTTACATGATTAAGGATCTGAAAACAGGTCCTTCACAGTCCTGGAAAAGAAGACAGATAGTCAGGACAGCTGTGCGGGTGGGAAACTTGTGACAAGTGGCAAAGACGAAAGTGATGTACTCAATTAGGCCAAGACAGCAAGGTATCTTTGAGTTGTGTCTTTAGTCCTCAGAGAAGAAGATAAATACCTATGTCTCTTATAGTTTATGTTCAATATTGATTGGGAACTATAATTCATCAGAACGTTAAAAAAAAGTGGAGAAACAAATGGAAGGTGACTCTTACAGTCATTTGTGACTTGCTAATCAAAAACTACAATGAAGAAAGAGGGTTTTCATGCAATGGTCATTATCTCAAAACACCAGAGACCTTTAGAAAACATCAAATCCAGTCTCCAATTTTTAGACAGATGTGCCTGTATGTAAAAGTTGTACAGTTTGCTTTTTAATGATGTTCCTGTCAAAGTCATTACTGGTAGCTGCCACTGCAGATACTACTGAGTTTGCCTGGCTTGTGAAGTTCAGGCCAGGTCAACCAACCTTTGATGGTGTAGCAGCTGTGCCACATGAAACATACATGTGTCATGGTTGCATGACTAGCTAGGACAGGGCTACAGCAATGTGAGCACTCTTTGTAGTAACTTGCCTCATTTTCCCCAACATTGTACTGGACAGAACCCAAATTTATGACCTCAAAGACATTCCAAGGAACTAGAAAATGAGGGAAAGTGCATAGATATTTCCTAGGTATAAGAGACCTTCCCTCAGCCTCCAAAAACATAATAAATGATAAGTTGAGAAAACCATTCTAAAGTGCCTTCAAAGTTAACAGCCCACACATTAATCCCTCCAGGAAGCAGATGGACGAAAGGATGGGGTCCATAACTCACAGAGAACAAACAAGACCAATGTAAGAAATACCCAAGCAGACAGCTAGCTTGGGAGCCAAGGATAAAATGTTAATGTGTTTATCTTTGCTTATGCATTGCTTTGGACAATGTGAGGCATTTGAAACATTTTAATAGAGGGTGTTAAATGAGAGAAGATAGGATTCCATTTGGAAAATATATGCACCCATGGGAAATGCTGCATCTCTCTTTTCTCACCCATTACCATGTCAGTGGAGCTCGTTAATGTTCTTGTAAGTCTAGTACAAGTGAAATGTCCCTATTGTCCCCATGAGGATCTATGAACTAAGATATATTTTGAACCACTTTAATAATCTGATTGGATGAAAGAGAGAGGATGTAAAAGTTTTAATGTGTCAATGCTAGATTTAGGTGTCAGGGACAGTCATAAAACATGACATTTACAAATGTGAATGTCTTGATCCCAAATAATGTCATCAGCAAACCATATTCCTGTTCGGCTGACAAGTTTTCTTCTTTACAATGTTTTAGGGCACTCAACAACATTTATAATAATTTACTCTAGTTCTGAATCTTGCTCACGTAGATAGCTGTTTTCCCTTAAATGGATGGCACCAGCTGGCTCATAGCTGAAACCTGAAACTCAGAAAGCTGTCAGAGAGGCCAGCATAAGGCACAGCATCATGGTGTACAACCTCATGTAAAGGTACAAATCGACTGACTGAGTATTACATTCTGTAGCATTTCTTTGATAATGCTGTATACACATTAAATACGTTGGAGATTTTCTTTGAAATCTAAGCCTTGGGTACTCTGAGCATACATTTAATTTGCATGACAGGGGGAAAGGCTGCTATTATTTTCTGTCAGCCTCTAATCATTAGGGCAAACATCTAAAAATCTCCTTTCAAGTTGGGCCACTTGGGGTATTTCACCTGGAGGAGGAAGTGATGGCTATATAATTAAGAGAAGAAAGCATTAGCAAAGGGCTAGGAGAGCAAGGCAGTCACAAGTAGCCTTGACTCTATTTCCATATAATCTTACCTATGGTGCTGAAGATTCGGTAATTTGTCCACTCTCTCATCACACAGGCTATGGGAAGGTTTACCATGTTAGGAACAAGCTATAGTTGCTAGTGTGACCAGTGCCAGGAAGTTTGACTCATGGAAGCCAAGGGCTCTCAGCAACCACATCTCTCACAGCCTGGTATTTTCCAGAGGAGAAGTGCAGCCTCCTTCTGAGGCCACTGCATGAGGAAATAGAGTACCAGACAGATGGAGCGGATTGCCCTTTCCCCATGGGTTGTAAAGAAAGAGACATGGGCTGAAAATAAAGAATATTCTGGACAGCCACCAGGCTTGGTTCTCAGTCCATCTGGAGCTGCTGGAATGGAGAAAAGCACAAGAGCCCTGCTAGCTGCAGCAGTGTGTCTCTGGTTCAGCCTGTGGCTTATGAAGAAGCCATTCTGCCAGGCACCTTTGTTCAGACAAAGTGAGAAAGACCTAGGGGCTGGCTGTGCCAGTACCTGCCATCCCAGATTGCCTTTTCCGGGATCCCCGTTTTGTTTCTGCCCCCAATGCCTGTTATAGGACAGAAATGATGGACAGACTGGAAAAGTGGCTGGCTCTCTTCCCATCTCAGTCCACAAACAGGAACTCTCCTTTCATGTTCTGCAGGTTTCCAGTTGAGACCTATGGTTGAAAAGCTGCTACCTGGCTGACCACTAGGGCAGTACCTAATACAGAGCGGAGACAGAGTCTAACCAGAGATACTCCTGCTCCTTCCCAGGTCTGCTGATTCTGACCTATGGCAGAGGCATCTGCTTGCAGGGTTCCACACACCTTACCTTTCCCACAGTCAAATCTTTTTTCCGATATGAGCCCGGATTGCCAGTAGAAGTTAAAACCATCTCTCGCAGGAAGGGTCAGTGCACACATCATGTTACATAAGCGCAGCACAGTGAGATGGATACAAACACAGTCACAGAGGGTCAGGCTGCCTCACAAATCATTTGCTGAAGTGCTCCGGCCCCACGGTGTGTTACCAGGAGGCTGCTTTTTTTGTGAGAATTGATCAACTCTCCTAAGCACAGGTGTTGTGCATGTTTATGTGTGAGCCTGGGAGCCAGGTGGGCAAGATTTTGATAGGCAGTGTTTGTTTCCTAAGGACATGGTGCTTTGAATAAAACATCACAGCGGGGGCGCAGAAGCACAAGAAGAGGAATCTTTGACATTTTCTCCATAACATGCCTAGGGCTCTGAACAAACAGGTGGGACCCGAGGCCCCTCAATGTCTAACTTTACATTTAGCTCAAGATTAATGAGAGATTCGCCCCATTTGATATTCATGGGTTGAAGCAGAGATGGTGTGCTCCCTCTCACACACCCTATATCCTGCCTTTGAGTTTCAGAAAGAGTATGGGGGACGGGCAAGAACTCCTACTTCATCATAGACAGACAGGGAAAGGAAACTTGGTGCAGGCGGCAAATAGGCTTGGGTAAGAAGATCCATTTTCCACTGGAAAATTGCTTAAGCTTTTCTGGCTATAGATACGAATGTTATCAGTGTTATTTAGAAAAGTGCCTCAAAACCAGACAGTCAGATTCTTTATTATATAATATTGGAACTGAAAACCAAACTCCCACACGCTCTCCACAACTGTGACATTTCTACTTCTGTGCTCAACGTAACTGCCCATACACCCAGGCTTTCTGATCTCTGGTGACTCCCTGGTTACTATCCTGGCAGCTGTTTAGTTCAGTCCATAAGGCAACATCTCACAGGTCAGTGACAGTGTGGTTTGAAATATCAAGGCTCTCCACAAGTCGTCCCTATACAATCAGTGGAGCTCATTATCAAGTCCATAATTTCACACTTTGGCTTCGTGAAATTGGTCCACACAATAACCATCCTGGCAAGCAAGCCTCAGTTACCCGACCAATGAATGAGCACAAAGGATTAGCAACACCAGAGTTGAGGTAGGGACCAAATAAGGCAAAGACATCCCTAGTTTGTAAACTATATAATGTAATGTTACCTAGCACAGTGTTACTATGAATTATTAAGATTTATTATTATTATTATTATTATTATTATTATTATTATTATTATTTCCTGCCACTTTTCAACTACCGTGTCTTCTTTCATTCTTGAGCAGTAATTTGCCTCACCAAGCAAAGCCTCACAGGAGGAATTTTAACTCAAATTTATCAATTCCAGGTTCTCACTTTTGATGCTTTATTTTTTTTAACCCCCAAACCCTTCCCAACCTTATTTACCTCTCTGGAATTCTTCAACCTATTTAGAATTTCAAAAAGTGTCTACTCTCCAAGCTATATTTAACCTTTGCAGCAACTACTTTATTTTTTCCCCACTAGGAATAATTTTGGAAAAATTATAATTGGAATGAATTAATTCATGATGGTAACTGTTAGTTTAGAAGAAAATAATATGAACGTGCCATGTTCTGTCAAAAATGGCTTGTGGCAAGCTTTGAACAGAAACAATGCAAAGAAAACAATTCTAAAACCTCCCCCTCACACCATTCTTTTTCTAAATATTCTCTCTCTTGGGCCCTTGAGCAGGGTTAAGAATCAACTTTTATAACCATCATTGTATTCTACACATACAATGTGTAGTCCTTTTAGTCCTCCTATTTTTATTAAAGTCTGCCTCCTTCTTCCACACAAAGAATACCATATACCTTAAGCATATAAGCTTAAGTAGGAAAGCATGGCCAGGAAATTATTAAGGAATAAGAAGTTGATACAAATACCATAGTTATCTTTTTTTTTCTAATTCCCAAGATAAAATGAAATGAGATGATCAGTCAGTCACCTTGAAAACATGAGAGTAAAGGAAGGGGAGCATCTCTCACCCTCCCACATCACCACATGACAGACAATATGAGACCCGAGGCATCGAAGCAGACCAATGACTCTTGGCAGTAAACACTTGCAAGTAAACACATATAACAAAATGGTTTACACCAGAACTCACTGTGTTACATTGCAGTTTCCGTGAAGAGGTTTTTAATTTTTTTCTCTTTTTATTTCTTTCCTCTTAAATTTTGTTTTATTTGGAGAGGTGTAGAGAGGAGGGTGGATGTGAAGGGATGTAGAAATGAATGAGATCAAGATACTTGATGTAAAAGACACAGAATAAATAAAGAAAAAGAAAAAATAAAATGTGAGAGTAACTATTATGGCACTCTGTAGAGTCAATACAAGGGACTGCTCTCCATCATCATCTTAGTTTCATTTCTCTTCACGCTGTTCATGCATATTGCAATCCTTTTCCATTTTGCCGGTGCTCAGTGTGACCTTGGTTTGCATTGTCATTAAGTATAGTCCACAAGACATTATCTCTGAACCCTTGTACTTCTACCTTCTGTACATTTACACATTATTTCTCTTGGCCTTAAAATATTTTCTGCTTTTTATGCCAAGAACTTCTCATTCATAACAAACCTTTCATGGATAAAATACTCATAATTATAAGGCTTAGGCAATATTTTTTACATTTGTTCTTAAAAAAAAACAATAATGCAACAGAGAAAAGACTGTTTTGATTTTCCATGAAATAATTTGTAGCCTCTACACTTATGTCATGGTGGAGAACTAAATTTTTAAAGACTTAGCTAGTGGGTAGGGTGGGTTTTAATAGCTTCAAGGAACACAAGCAGAAGTTTTATCTACTCCAAGAGTTATAACTAACAGCCCCCTCAGTAGAGAAAAGCATAAGCTTTGGAATATACAAACAGGGAAAGAAACATTTCTATTTTCTCTGGTAAAGTCTTAGGGTGCAGCTCACTTCCAGTACTTGGAATTCACCCAGTTGCTATTTGTCACCTACCCGAGGTAACCTAATATTTTTGAGCCTCCCTCTGCTCCATACTCTGCTACCTGCCAAATAGAACCATCTGCTCTGTTTGGACATTATCAAAACCCTATTTTGTAAGTATGAGAAATTAAAAAGATATTTTGAGGCTATAAAGGGAAGATAGCAGTTGCCTCCTTTCCATCAACATCTGGAAGCTTATCCAGATTAACAAAAACAAATACCAAACAGCTGGACTAAGAATCTGGGAATAGGAGCAGCTGAAGAAGCTGCTGAGTTGCTAAGGAAAGGAAGCCTCAGTGAGCAGAGTCAGAATAGTACCATTTGCACTTATTTAGCAAGGCAATGACCCGTCCATAGAACCAGCCACTTGACATCCCACAGAGAGTGTATCTATTGCTGAAGCGGCAATAATGGACAGCCTCAGCTGGTCACAAATGCCCCTGCTGGCATCTAGAAACTTTGTCCTCTTTTAAAGCAGCCTACACATTTGGATTACAGAGTCACTCTGAACATTTAATAAAAATAGGGGGGGGGGACTATCATTTAATATACTTTCTTTTTAGATAGACTTAACATAGACTTTTGGCATTCAACTGTCCATAGCATATGAGAAAGGATAAGAAAGGATCCATTGCCCAGTGGTACAGGAGTAGTGGGCTGCATAACATTTCTTTGTTCAGTGGCTACTGTCTTTGAGGCATTTAGAATAGTCTAGCCCAAATTAACTGTCCTTTTTGATGGTAGTACCTGTCTGTGTTTCTGAAGACCATTGTATTGTAAATCTGACAGCCTGGGGTAGTGCCAGGGACTCAGAGGACCACTCAAGAATGTGATAATGATAACGTAGGACTCAAAGGCTCCAAAGAGTAAGTCTTATGAGCACACAAACCTTTGGCCAGCACAGGAAAATGTCAGCCAAATCTTGAGGGACTGTGCTAAGGGAGGCTTCAGGCACTTTTAGGTAGAAACTTCTCGTGTTGGATTAAAACAGGATATTAGGATATTTTTATTCTTTTTCTTTGTAATTTTTTGTGTTGTCTTGGAAGGTAGCCATTGGCAGAATAATACAAACAACACCATACTTGCTTGTATCATTCAAAACTTTTCTTAATATATTTTTACTTACTTACATGGGAGGTAGGGAAACTCATGTGTCCCACAATGTTCCCATGGGAATCAAAGAAAAACTTATGGAAGATGATGTGGGTCCTGGGGATCAAACTCAGGTCTTTTTTTTTTTTTTTTTTTTTTTGTTTTTGTTTTTCGAAACAGGGTTTCTCTGTGTAGCTTTGCACCTTTTCCTGGAACTCACTTGGTAGTCCAGGCTGGCCTTGAACTCACAGAGATCCGCCTGCCTCTGCCTCCCGAATGCTGGGATTAAAGGCATGCGCCACCAATGCCCGGCCTCAAACTCAGGTCTTAAAACATGGAAGCAAGCACATTTACCCATGGAGCCATCTTTCTGATATTGAATGTATCATTTTTATATGCAGGCTCACTCCAAGTTTTCTGACTTTCCAACATTCCAAAAATACCTGCTTTGTTTGGTATCACATCTAACACTGTTTGGGTTTGTACATACATTTTATACCTGCTGTTCCAAATGACATCATCCTACCACCATTATGTTGTTTGGATCATTTCATGTATAAAGAGCTGCATTGATAGTTGTAATGAACCTTTTCCTATATTCTGCTTATCCTGAGACTCAAGGGACCTGTGGCTTCCAAACTTTTTCTAGTCACCATGAAATGTGTGCCTATTTGGAATCTTGTTCCTACGGAGCCCACTTCAGAGGCTGAAGTCTTGTGTTTAATAGATGGGCTCAACAGGAGTGAAGAGCAACACCTGTGGAAAGAGATCATTCCTGCCAGTTGTTTCACTCTACTACAAGGCCTAATGCATCAGAGACCCAAATCACAGCTTCAAAACAGCTGGCAACATTTGTTCTCTACAACAAATAATTACAGAAGACCTATATTTTACCAAGACTATTACAAACATGTTATGGTGACAAAATTTCATCTAGAGAACTTCTCTTGGAAGACCAAGAGTTAATTGTTTCTAAACATCTTGGTGGAACTTATTTAGCTCATGGCTGTAAATGTTCACATTGTAGACATATTTTATTATAGGCATAAAATACAAAGACATTGACTAAAGGGCAGAACATATTGGCATAGTTCTGCCCAGTATTATTGAAGAACTCAATACCTACCTTTAGGGTGATGTATTGCTAAGGCCAGTATTAAACATTAATTTTGTATGATAACAATCACTTATGCTTTTTGGTACTACTAGAATCTAATATCAAATACCACATACCAAAATTCAAAAAACTATAAGTAGAATGCTACCAGCATGAAATGCAGGGAATATTTAATCATGTAATTAGAGGAAGGGTTAAACCAGCACTGTTTCACTAGTTTGTTTTAGCATACAATAAATAATAGTTAAAATTAGAGAACTATTTAAAGTTTATGGGTCTCCCCAGTCATTCTTTTATTTGACCCCATTGTCATTTCTGTAATGTTGCCTAGTAACAAGCTTGTCCATTACTCCAATAGCTAGAAAAGGAAACAAAGTCTCAGAGAGATTAAATAACATGATATTAATCTGTTCATTGAGGATTCAAAAGCAAACACAAAATATAAATTTGTTACACTGTGAATGAGCTTCCGAACAGGGTGAGATGACAGTACCCTGGTGTTCCGTTGAACATACTGCGCTGCATTTTCCTATCCTGTCATCCATCCTGGAAACTCCTACATCATGTAGCAAAACACATTTTTGTGGCATTCTCAGAAGCAAAATGCCAAGCAGGATGGAAGTTTGATGTTTCACAAGATGGCATTTGTGTGTTGCTTGTATATTTGTATTCTATTGTTGACTTTAAGGATCATATTTACTAAAGTTAAACGCTGCTCAAAAAGCACCCCATATGCTTCTGGACCCAGTTCTTTTATAGTTACATATACCAATGATGCAGTTCATTTTATCTCTGTCTGTATCTAAGAAAACTTGGACACTAAGGAGCTGAGAAGACATTCTGTTTGTTGTTGTTGTTTGGGTTTTTCAGATAGTGCCTCATTACTTCACCAAACTGGCTCAGGATTCATGATGCTCTTGCATCAGCTCCTGAGTCCTGTTAGGCATGCATTTTACTGCTCAACACCCCATCATAATATCTACACCATACTTTAACTTTGAATTCATAGAAATAAATAAAACCAGTTCCACCAGGATTAAGATTTTGAGAGCTGGGAAAAGTTCTATGGCAGAGCACCTGCCTAGTATGTTCCAAGGTTCTGAGTTCAATCCTCAGCACTGATTTTTAAAAAAAGCCAGGTGTTGTGGTGTAAATAGGAGGACCTGTAAACAGGAGTCCAAATTCATCTTCCTTGGCATGTACTGGATTTGAGGCCAGCCTGGAGTAATTTAAACCCTGTCTCAAAAACAAAGCAAAAATTGTCACAACAAGAAAAGCATAGTATTTTACATTTTATACAAGTAATAAAAACAAATTATTTGAGATTGTGGAAATGGGCCATTTGACAACTCTTGGTCCTATACTGGAATTATTTTCCCTTGGTTCATTGTCCTGTTCATTAGGCATCACCCAGGGCTGAGGGGAAGGGGGGCAGGATCAAGCCATTCACAGATAGGTTAGATGGTTTCACAGGCCTGAATTTACTTTAAAGCAACATTTACTAATAGAGAAGAATTAATGCTGATGGAACGGCCAATGTTGAAACTTTCCACTCATGACCATTCTTCATTTTGTAAAAAGTAAGATTCTCTGAGTTAAGCAGTGGAAACTGACTGGCTAATTTGATGTAAGAAGGGGGTGATTAATAGTGGAGAATATGGATGCTGTTAAATCATACACTCAAATAGACATTAAGTCCTTATCTTGGAAAACAGAGGTGAAGCATCTCTAGAGATCCAGAATTGCTGGAAGTAGTGAAAACTAGTAGTGGACCTTTTGTGGTATGTCTTAACTATTTCTGCATAGCAAATAACATTTAGAAGCATTTAGAGTAAGCAAATAAATAAGCATATAAGTAAGCAAATAACATTTAGAAGCAAATAGCATTTAGAAGCATGAACAAGAGTTATCCTTTATTTCTCATGCAAGTGTCATTCAGCTCATGTAGGCTGGATTTTATTATGAGGCTTGTCTTAGTTGGGCTTTATATCGCTATGAAAAGATGCCACGACCACTGCAACTCTTAATAAGGAAAACATTTAATTGAGGCTAGCATACAGTTACAGAGGTTTAGTCCATTATTGTCATGGCTGGAAGCATGGCAGTATGTAGGCAGAGATGGTGCTGCAGGAGCTGAGAGTTCTACATCTGGATCAACAGGCAGCAGAAAGAGAGAGTAAGCCAGTGGGCCTGGCTTGAGCTTCTAGGACCTCAAAGCCCACCCTCCACTGACCTGCTTCCTCCAAAAAGGCCACGTCTCTCCAATGCCACTTCCTATGAGTATGGGGACCATTTTTATTCAAACCACCACAAAGCTTTGTTCCTTGCCTCACCAGATTTAATGGATAAAATAAAATAGAGGATAACCTATTAAAATTGAGGTAAACAACAAATATATTTAGTATAATTATGTCTCACACAATATTTGAAATGCAATTATATTTTAAGGGGTATTTATTGCTTATCTGAAAATCATGTTTAATTAGGAACCCCAGCCCCCTTTTACAGTTCTTTCAGCTGTCCCTTTTTCTCTTGGTATTAAAGAGGCTTAGCTGAGCATTTTCTTACAGCAGTAGCAAATCCAGAAGTACAAGTGAGTCCAGGTATGTTGGCAGCTCTCACAACTCTGCTTGTGAGCTAGATATTGCTATTCTATGAGCAAAAGCAATGACATGGTCCAGAAATGGAATAAAAAATGTGTGTTATCTACTACAGGAAGACGTAGACATGGAAAATAAATACAGAGTGTAGAAGATTAGAATTTGCAGATTATTGATAGTTTGCCACAGTTTAAACCATTTATACCCTCTCTTGGGTCATTTCTAATAAGAACCATGTTTTGAGGCAAGAAAATCTAGATGTTCCAGAAGCCATGTGTCCAAAGGAGAATTGGTCAACTGACTGAAATTCCTAAGTCAACAAGGGCTTTATGTGATCAGTGGTCTCCCCAAAAGATAACCAAAATGTCTTACTACAAGAAAGAGGTTCTGGATACCCTTCTACATTTGCACATGCTAGGTAGATGTCTAGTACTGGGATGTACCCCAGCCTTTTTATTTTGAGGCATGGTTTTGCTAAATTTCCAGGGTGGCTTTGAACTCTGTAGACAAAGCAGGCCTTGGTCCTCCTGTCTTAGCTTACCAAGTAGATGGGTTCTCAAGCCTGAGCAACCAGGTCTATCTGAGACATTAAATAAAATAAAACATAAAAAGGAAAGGGAATGAGTTTCTTAACTGCATAAAAATATAAGTCAGCTCTGGATCCACACAAGTTGATGTCCACGGAGGCAGGAGAAAAGGCATAAGAGGAGGTTCATTAAAAACCTGGTGGCAGACACAGACTGGTTACATAATAACCATGTTAGATGCTGGTTCATTGCACAGTGAAAGGAATGGGTGCATGTAAGTTTACCTAAATCTTAGCATTATTTAAAAACCACAGTTAACTTTTAGTAAATAGGAAAAAATGTACATTGCTTTAACACGGAACTTAAGTATCTATCATTTGCCTATCTATCTGTCTGTCTATCTATCTATCTATCTATTGATGGATCAACCTATCATCTATCCATCATCTATCCATTTCAGTAAAAGTATGTTGCCAGTGAAAATAGTTCTTATTTTTAAATTACCTCATAATAATGGAGTATATTAATGCAGCTCATAATTATGAGGTACATAAAAGATTAACAGCATGTTTTAAAGTGTTTTAATAAAGTTGCCATAGTGAGTAAGGTTTATACTTAGTATGTTTCCCAGGAAGACTCGTCTAGCTGATTTATAGCACTTTGTGGGAAAATTCTGAAAACTAAGATAGTTTTTGCATTTTGCATTGTTCACTTAACAGTATTGAGAGAATTAGCTAATATTTAAGGGATGGGGATATTTTTATTATTTCTCATACCATACATAGATTTTTAAAATATCTTAAGGACATCAATATAAAAATAAATAATTGAAAGAAAAATTTAGCGAGAAGTATTTAACTGATCCTATTTTGGAAAAGGTTTGTGCACACATACACAAAATAGATGAGACAATAAAAGAAAAATGTGTACCTATAAAGTCAAGGAATGTTAAACTTCTGCCAAAAAAAATGACAAACAAAATTAAGAGTCAGAGAATAAATTGGGGTAAATTGCACCAAGACACCAAAAGGTCAGTTCCTTTCGGGCTAAGTAGCACCCATTAGTCACTAAGAAAACAAAATAATACAGACAAATTGGGGCTATCACTGAAACTGAATAGGTTGAAAACATTAAACAAATGGATGATGGTGTTGCATGTCGGAAAAGATAATAAATCTCACTAATATCTTATGAAAGAGGATTGCTATTCAGTGACCCCCAGAGAAAACAAACCATTCAGACTTGTATGATGACTCAAGAGTTGAGCATAAATCAATGTTCCAATGACTTTGAAAATTAATTTATATTTGCTAGTGCAAATAAATTTATCATACTAAACTGTACTTCCTAGGTAGTCATACCTACTGAGGATTAAGAGAAAGCAAAAACACAATGTTTCTTTACTTTTATAGAAATAAATGTAGTCTAGAGGAAGAATCATTTTAGAAAATCTTTGGTTTTGGTTTGTTTTCATTAGTTATGTGATTTTTTTTAACCTAT
Organism: Peromyscus maniculatus bairdii; assembly: GCF_049852395.1. Taxonomy (NCBI): domain Eukaryota; kingdom Metazoa; phylum Chordata; class Mammalia; order Rodentia; family Cricetidae; genus Peromyscus; species Peromyscus maniculatus. The sequence continues at coordinate 32,825,047 of NC_134863.1, forward strand.
TGTATCTCCCGTGTCCACATATGTGAATCAGCCGTAATAATATGACAGATGTTTTACTTTCCAGAATTTATATAAAGTTTTTAGGAGGAAATAGAATGGATCCTTGGAATTGCCACCTTGACGGTACTGGTGATGTTCTAAATTTAAATTTCATGAGCTGTTACAGAAATCTAGGAATAAACTAGTAAACCATCTGATTAGGAAAGTTGTGTCTCTCATAGAGAGATTCATATACAGATCTCATACAGATATGATTCCTTAGAGGAAAAGAACAAAAATAAAAACAGAAAGGAAATGCATAGAGGAAGTTAAGACTTAGAAAATCTCTAGTTGAGGAACTCAGACACTGAGTCCTTCTGCTTCCTATGTTCAGAACACACACACTGGTCTGCCATGGAGAAGTGGTTCTGTTCCTGAAGAGTCAAAGATGTCAGCCAAGCATGGTGTACACGCTGTAACCCCACCATTGTGAGCCTTAGAAAGAGGACAAGGCAAGATCCATTTCAACAGGCAAAACAACTGTCCTAAGTATGAAAAACAATTGTCAAAAAAATTAATGGTGAAATAGATGGCTAGATAGACAGCTGGAGAAATACTGCTAAAAGCCACATCTTTATGGGCCAAACAGATGCTTGGTCTTTTGCAAGGGGAAAAAAAGTCAGTGAGACGTGTTTAAGTCTGAAGAATAGGTGTAAAACTGAAGTTGTTTTTATTTTTCCAAACATTGGTTGAGGGTTGAGGCAAGTATCAGCATTCAGTGGTTAAGAAAACTTGCCACTTATCTCTTAAAACTGAATAAAGTTACCAGGAAAGTCACCTAAACGTTGTGAATTTATTTAGAGGACTATTGGAGAAGCAATGTTGTGGCTCTCATTGAGTCTGCAACATCATACCCAACAGGCTCGGGCGGGGGGGGGGGGGGGGGCAGATGTCAACAAAGGTGGAGAATGACAGCAAACTCTTCCAGAATAAAAGTCGGGAGACAGGGTCGCCAGTTGAAGCTCAAGCTGAGATGAGCTACCTATGCAAAAACCTCAGACAAGGTCACTATGTGCAAAAATACCAGACCATAGATGTATGGGTTTTGTTGGTTGTTTTTAGGCTCTTTGTGGGGGGGCCTGTCACTCAGCTCCCAAATAAATCATACACGGAGGCATATTGCTTGGCTTAGTTTCTAGCCAGCTTTCCTTAACTTTAAATTATCCCATCTACCTTTTACCTCTGGGCTTTTCCCATTCTCTTACTTCTGTAAATCTTACTCTTACCCCATTGCTGGTTGTGTAGCTGCATGGCTGGCCCCTGATGTCCTCCTTCTTCTCTGGCTCCTCCTTTTCAATTCTCCCTTCCTGGATTTCTCCTTCTATTTATACCCTCTGCCTGCCAGCCCTGCCTATCCTTTCTCCTGCCTTGCCATTGGCCATTCAGTTATTAGACCATCAGGTGTTTTAGACAGGCACAGTAACGCAGCTTCCCACAGAGTTAAACAAATACAACATAAACATAAGTAACACACCTTAAAATAATATTCCACTGCACGTGGGAGTTAAGGCTACACTTTCTAGGACCCACAAGTTGTTTCATCTGAGTTCTACTTTGGAAGATGTAATGCAAAGGGAGAAGGAACTATAGCTGTAGAGATAAGCAAGAAGCAATTAGAATGAGCTCTCTGAACCATGGTAAGACACTGGCATCTAATCTTGAAGGCCATATTAACCAAGGGATATTATGCTCACTTATAGTTTATAGTATTTTTGCTCTAGTGTGGAAACTATGGTAGTGAGCTTGAGGAGAAGGCTAGAGGCCAGATTTAATTCATTCGCAATAATTCAAGCCCCTTACACTCCCCCGCAAAAAAAGATAGGAAAAGGAGGAAGAAGAAGAAAGAAAATGTTGATGTCTGAGACAATGTGGAGTGGAGTAAGGGAAGGAAGTGCTGAATGAATTGGGGAGATATTTAAAACATGGAGTTGTCTATGTGGGGGTTATGAAAGAAAGGTGTTGTTGTTTTTGTTTGTTTTGGTTTGGTTATCTCTTTTATGCTAATATTACTGCCCAGGCCAAAACAAAACAACAACAACAACAAAACAAAAATAAAAACCCCCATCTCTTTTCATAATGACAACATTCACTAAGATAATAAAACACAAGTATTTCATGAGAAAATAGATGGAACTATAACATATTTGTGAGGCATGCAATGGAGATAGGAACTGGTCAGTCAGAAACATGGGTGTGAAAATATTAGGAGAAATCTGGGCTGAAGATAAAGATATGGAGTCATCAATGATAAGACTTTAGCTTCTGAAGCTGCAAACAGTGTAATTCACTCAAATGGGCAAAGGGGCAGGATAAACAAAACAAAACAAAACAAAACAAAACAAAAAAAACAGCTAAACCCTTAAATACAAACTTTTAAGAAACAAGATAAGATGAGCCCCAACATTAACATGGCCAAAATGTAGGAAGAAAGTCAGTTTAGTTTGGTGTCCTGGAAGTCAAGAATAGAAAGTTCTGGAAGAAAAAGACTAGGAGCAATAAATTAGATATTTCAGGGGGAAAAAAAAAAGTAGCATTACAACAAAAATTGCCAGTAGACCTAGAAATGTGGGCTTTGGAGAGCTTCATTGAAGAGGTTTTTTGATGCAAGAATGCACAGTATGTTTACAAGATTGATGTGCTAATGGAGCAAGGATGATGATGTAGCATCATACAATTCCTGAAGAAATGTTAGATATTGGGTTTGAAAGTTAGTAAGAGTAATTTCTTTGGAGAATAAAATCTTATAATATCACATGTACATTCTTATGGGGGGGGCCTGACATAAAATAGGAAAATCAATGAGGTGAGGCTAGCAGGAAGAGACCAAAATTCAAACAGAACACAGCAATACAACGTGACCCATTTCTCACTGCTCAGTACAAATGTTGAGGCATCCTAACCCTGGCATCCCAGAAATGAGTTGACTCATCTTAATCATGAGAGTCAGTATGATTTGATGACTAAAACATAATTACAATTACTCTAAATTTACTCATTAGAGTTACATTTATATTTATTTAAGTCCAAGTGACTTAAATAGCATGACAAGTGAGTGCAAAGTCCTTAATATAGCTTCATATATATTTATATAATATATACTCATATATATATTATATATGAATTATATATATGAATTGAAAAGGAATTCTATTATTGTAATATCTGATAATAATGATGGACTTATTAAAATTTAATGATGGATCTTCGGTTTTTTAAATTTGTATTCTTTCACATAACAGATTGAATCCCTTGTATTTGGTTGAACAACACATACATGTCTTACATCCTGTCGCAATTTACATGTAACTAAAATGGAGCTTAGCTGGGATCTGTTAATTGCTCCAGAACTTCCTGTTACAAGCTTGGGTTAGTTGGGGAGGTGCTTATAGCACTTACATTGATTGTTTGTATCTTACTTGGAGGCATTCAGAACACTTGCTTCCTCAGATGAAAATGAAGAACTATGTGGATTAAACAAAAGAATGATAAAGCATTTGGAAACTCTGAGATGTAAGCCCAGGTCTAGTTATTGATGTGAACTCTGAATCGTGAGCCCAGCCATAGTTCTTGGTGGGCTCACCTTTGACAAGCCATTATCATGTTCTTCTTTGCTCCTCATGATCCTCTTTTGAAATTGGATATGACCTTCCATGTTCTTGCCCTAAGATTCTGGGGAGAACATATTGCAAGTCACTATATGAATCCAGGAAAATATCCTTTAACTCTAGTAGCTAAAGGAGGAAGAGAAACTCAAGAAAGACTGCTAAACATGGGAATCATCTGTAGTCTACTGCCAGAGGGTCTGATTCCGAGTCACCACTTTCTATCCAGAGACCCTGTAACATGTCATTGTCAGAAGCATGCTAAGGTCATAAAGGCCCTCCATCAGCTTCTGTCTCTTGGCACTCAGGTGCTGCTTCCCTAAGTACCATCGATGTCTCCTCAAGGCTGTCAGGTAGTTGTTCTTTAAGCAGAAAATGTCCCCGCTGGGCAGGAACACAGTGTCTGTAATGGGTAGGACAAGTGACAAGGAACAAAACTCTTTCATTATTGAGCTCCTTCATGTTTGCTTGTTCCCCTCCCTCAGAAATATACTTTCACGGCTGCCACAGAGGCAGCTGCATTTAAAAAGAGAAGAAAAAAGGAGACTTACAGTCAACCCTAAGCCTGGCCATTTGTAATCAGGGAGTAGCCTCAGAGATGAAATTTGTGAGTAATTCACTTCCCACACTCCCCAGTGAAGCCTACCAGAGTGGGATCTAATGTTGCCACCCTGAACACTAATGAAGGAAGCCAGGCAGCAGTACTGTTTGCCCTTGGGGACTCATTTTTCACATCACCAAAAAGTAATTTCTGTCAATTTCAGCCATCTGGTTGACTGGATGGTGAAGATGAAATTCTGTTCAAGAAGTGTTTAAGAGTGGACTCTGCTGGGATCCAAATGCCTTTTCTAGTTTCCCTGATTCCTATCTGTGCCTTGGTTTCGTACCTGCAGATAAAAATCTTCATAGAGTGCCCAATCTTTATTACATGAAGTTATTGAAATAATATTTCTTAAGTACACAATGCATCGTGGCAGATATAATACATGATTAGTTAAAGTTAGCTTATCATTCAATTGCTAGTAGTATTAATAATGGCAGTATTAGAAATAATGCTGTAGTATGTTTATAATGTCTATTTACTTAACTCAGTACCCATTAATTCAGTTTATATCATCTAATCTGTTATGTATATTTAGTATATAGCATATATAGAAAATTATTTATGTAGAAGCATTCTATTTCATTGATTATCTTATGAATTTTATATGTGGTGCCACATCTTACTAACACAATGCTGTGACTTAACAATAAATATTGATTATCTTTCCTTTGCATTTGGAGGCTGTACTATATTCTTTGTTATGTATAAAATGACAAATTCAAGTGATGGTGGTATAGAAATTCAGTGTAAAATTATTAAGAATGTGCATGCCTCTAATATTTAAGCAAGGCTTGTCCTTACCAGAAAGGGGCTAGCACATTTTCATTATATTTATATATATATCTTAAGTATTTCCTACAGCACTCAGATTGCCATAGTGGTAGGTATTTTCACCTTATAGATGTTTTAGGAACTCTAGAGAGATTTGGAGAGGAAATAGCAAGTGTGCAAATTAAAAGTATCCTGGCTACTTGGTGTGAAATTTCCAATTTACTAATACAGTCTGAAGTGTGCCAACTTCACTTTTAGATCACACCTACAGTTTGCTTATTGCCATGATTATGTATCTGATTTCCTTCTGTCTACAGTTCCACCAAAGATCTCCAACATCTCCTCAGATGTCACTGTGAATGAGGGCAGCAATGTAACCCTGGTCTGCATGGCCAATGGCCGCCCTGAACCTGTTATCACCTGGAGACACCTTACACCAACTGGTAAGCAACTGGTTAGATTCTAAGATGCCACTTAATATCTAACATTCTGTTGCATCAAAATGGAAAACATGCATCTTTTTACTGAAACTCAGAAAACTGCAGTATAATTATTCTTTAGGTGTTCCAGAGGTTTTGCTGATGTGTTCACCTCTTTAAATAACTTAGTAATATTTGTATATATATCTATCTTTCACCTATCTATCTACTACCTACCTAATCTATGTATAAATATTGATACATAAAGTTGTTTCTCAAAATAGATTAACTCTCAAGGGAACAACTATAATAACATTATATATATATATATACATATATACATATATACATATATAACATATAACATTATATATATATATATGTATATATATATATATACATGCAACAGGGAATAATGAAAGAAAGAAGTCCATCAATTTGAAAGCAGGAGTGTATGGGGGGCTGAAGGGAGGAATGGGAGGAGGGAAAATGATACAATTATATTTAAATTAAAACATATTTAAAAATAATGTGTAAAAATATAGCATATATCTAAAATGTATAGTATTTTGGTGGTTCAATATCTTTGAGAAATGCTTTTTAAAAATTATTTCACACCACTTTTTAAAGTCATTTTGGACCATATTTTCCTCCTTTGTGGTGGCACTATGTGAAAAAAGTAGAAACGAATGTTTCTTTGATTTCTAAATTCCTGGTCTTGGCATCTAGCTCTGTGATGGTTGCCAGGCATTAAACAGGCACTGGGGGTATTGGATTCAGCTAATGTCACCAAATTCAGTTGAATTTATAACATGACTTGCCAAGAATGTCTTCTGTACTCTTCCTTTTCCCACTTTGTACCAAGCTCATCTTTCCTAGGTCCAAAGGCTACTGTGGTATATGAACATATTTAAGCATTTTAACAGATGATTCAGGATTAATCAGTTGCATTCTCCTGTCCTATTCAAATTATGTTTTCTTATATACAAAACTATGTCTTTGCAATCTATGTATAATAGTACCTGCTATTTGATTATTCCAAGACAGTCTACCAAGTCAATTATAGATCAATTATGCATAGATTATTCTTAAAAAATCACTTATGTTAGTAAAGAACCTCAGCTTTTAACTGGCTTATGTCTGAGAATCTTTTATAATTTCTCTATAAAAGTATCTAGATGCTTAATTTCCAAAGTAATTGGCTTTGGAATGAATACCAATAAACACAAGACTGGGTATACAATGATACCCATCCTGAGACCAGGGTAATATTTGATTATAGTGTTTCTAAATATTTCTTCTTTCTTCTGGTAAGATAATAGGGGGTCTCCATTTAACATCATCGTCTCAATTAATTTCCAGGGAATGTTTGGGCTAACTTTGTAAAATGCCCTTCTATTTAGACAAATATTTTCTATTTTAAATGTCTATTCTCTTAAGAAAATGTTACTCCAAACCCATGCTTATTTGTGTTTGCATCCCATAATTTATTAATATTATATACGAGCATCACATGAGATACTTATTTAGGAGAATCAATGTCAAATTCATTTCCTTACATACTCATTTTGCACCTCATATAGTAGGAACATGTGGATGGTCATATGACGCATGGTCTTAGAGATGTCATGCATCTTTGTCTAGAAACAAATTAATTCTTCAGAGTACTTTTATTCCTGCAAGCCTCACATTAGACCCAAATCTACTCTACCTACCTGGGCCCAAGGATAATATTGCTGTTTTTACCTACTGGTGATTTAGTATTAAACAGTATCCTGTATTTAAATATTTTGACAAAGTCAGCACCTAAAACCATTATGTTTATTGCAATGTTATTGAAAATTTATTTAAATCCTTCCATAATTTCACTCTGAAAGGCCTCTTTCAGGAATTTCCCTCTATATTTTCAACAAAAAAAATTTCTCTACTTGTCTTTTTCAAAGCAATGGTTTGTTTCTTGCAAATAAACCCAGAGATCTTACATAAATTATTGTGATCCTTCATTATATTGACTGTTGGTAGACTTACTGCTCAATGACCAATCTATTAAGAACATAAATTATTATATATAAATTACAGATTAATAAATTGATTTTAAACACTCCACTTAAGGTGTTTATGGCCTTAAATTCTTATACAAACTACATTTCTGTTTTCATACCATTATTTTTAATTTGTCTCACCTTTTGTAATTAAATTTAAATTTATACAAATATTTTATTAATCTTTTAATGTCATTCATGGGGCAAGGTGGCAGATTAAAAAATGAAAAATGTAGGACTTAACAAATGAGTTTATATTCCTGATATGATCAATAAGGAGCCGTATTAATAGAAAGACTTTCTTCTTGTACATTTTGAGTAGTAAATAGGATTTTCAGGGAAAATAAATTTGTTTCCTAGAGCCTCCAAATACTCCATTTTAGTACTTAAATTCATAAAGATTCTGAGACAGAAACAAATCTTTATAATCTTTGCTAATTTGTTAGCATACATAGGTCTGTATGACTAAAACCAAGTAAACCTCTATATAATAATAAACATCTGTCTTGAACACTGACTAGCATGGTTTCTGTCATGATTTAAGTAAAACAAACCAGTGACATCTTGCATAGTAAAGACAGTATTTTCATGTACCGCTAGAACACTAGAGACTTCAAAATCAACTACAAAAATTGGATGAACTCACAATGATTCTCAATATTCAATACCAGGGGTCAGCACATTATAGCATGAGTACTAAATTCTATCTGCCCCACTCATATACTTACTGACTGCCAGCCATAGTGTTTCAAAACTCTCTGAATGGTTGCAGGTAATCAAAGGAATTGTGATTTTTAAATACAGAGCAAATGTATAAACTTCAAATTTGAGTGGAGATACATAAATTTTTGTTGGAAACACAGCCATGCTGAATTATTTGCATTTGATCATAACTGCATTTGACCTAAAATCTCATACTTTGCTAACAACAAAAGTACTTAGCTCACAAAGCTTAAAATATGTTAATGTTTGCCCCTTAGATTAAAATATATACACCTCTGTGTTAGACCATAGCCAGAGACATAAGCAAAGAATTACTTAAACTCACACATGATTCATAGGGTTTGTATGCATCCTGTGTCAGGTTCCTCCTTTGCTTATCTATAATTGTATATGTAGGCTTTCTCGCTGGACCAAATTATATGCTAGTATACTCAGAACAACCCCTTGATGCATTTGCCTACTTAACAGCAGACCACTCTTCCCCTTACAATGGACATCACTTCCCAAGCTTACTTTTACATCTCCCACACAGGCCCAATAATAACCAAATAATCACTTGACCAAAGTCACCTTCCTAGTGACGGGCGTGGGATCTTGATTTGTTTTCTCTTTTATAAAATAAATGAGGTCGTGTGTGTGTGTGTGTGTGTGTGTGTGTGTGTGTGTGTGTATTGTGTTTCTTTGAGAATTTGAAAAAGAGTCATCTTTTCAGCCAATCCAGTGCCACCTTTCTTGGAGACACGCAAGAAAGAGACTTGCTCCCTGTATGACAGTGGAGCTGCCTGCAAATCATTGTCACGTGACATTGAAAACCCAGATAGCTTTGTTCAATTATTAATTGGGCCTTTCACAGTACAGTGTGTGACTGCAAGGGAATGTACTTGTGATTAGCCAGACCCCACAGGGAACACAGAGACCTGCAAGGGGAAGGTGCCATGGAGGGAATCACAAATGTCTGATTATGTGTCATTTGATGCCATGAAAAGAGATCAAGGAAGGAAAAAATGAATGGTATTATTTTTTTTAAAGAACATTATCTTTAATTCAGTTCTTTTGCTTGATTATTTTTTGGTTGGATTATCTAGTTTCCTGTTCTTTTGATTCCTGAGGGGTTTTTCCCCCCAAGCCTACTCCAAACATTTTTAAAGAGAGAAACTGGAAGTATCATAAACTTTCCATATATTCAAAATCTCAAAAATGCCTCACTTGAATTTTATAATTCTGATTTCCCTAAATTGTTCTCACTTTCAGTTATTTTATATTGTCAAAATTAGTGTCACATATGTGGTTATTAAATACGACCTATTTTTTCCTCCTTAATTAAGTCAGACTTCCATAGCCCTGTGGTTCCCGGAGGTTTACTGCACTGTAACATGTATTTTCTATGGCATCTTTGATCTTCCTTCTTGAGCAATGCTGCTTCCATCATCATAGAACTCTGCTTCTGGATCTTTCTCCTGGCAGTCGTGGGGAGTCCTTTCTCTCAAATGTGCCTCATGCAGTGTCAAGAGTGCTCAGTTTTACGGAGTTTGTATGCACTTTGCTTTTACAAAGGTTTTCACAACCTTAGTACCTTTTTCTCCCTGAAAAATTCAAAACCCTATGCTGAGGATTTCACCCCTTAGACTGAGACCAGCTCAGGAGGTACTATGTAGTTTTCATGACCAGCTAGAAGCAAAGTTTGGCACCAACAGAGAGAATAGAAATCCTACTTAAGAAACACTTTGCTACATGGGTTTGGAAAAAAAAAAAAAACTGTTGTTGAATTCAAGTCATTAAGTCAGACTCCAGAAGTTGTTCCTAGTGTCTATCATCTAACTTTTTAAGATATTATATTAGTTTAGTTTGACCTCATATTTAGCACAGAGAACATGTGTGATCTGTGGTTTATATTTTATAAAATTATTTATCTGTACTGTTGTCCTATGTATCTCCCCAAAGGTCCACTGAGTGGACACTGGTAGATATGGATGTAGAAGAGTCAAATCTATGAACTTTCTCAGTAAAGGCTGCTAACTCCACACTGATAACCCAGAGCAAAATAGGGATGCAACATGTTCTGTAAATTGCTTTCCTTTATACCTTGAATTATTTGTAATTATTATTTCCTTTAAAAGAATAAAATAAAAAATGTGGTTTTTTTTTTTTTAGTTTCTAACTGGACTATTGGTTTCAAATTTGTCATCCATTAATACAGAATTGTGTTCAGATTCATCTTGCTCTCTCATACGCAAATTGTTCATTTGGTCAGAGTTATTTCTAGAGTGCTTACGCTGTAAAAAGACACATTGAAGTGTAAGACAGACATGGTTCCTGAACAAATGGAGCTTATAGTTCAACAGGAGAGCAAAGCATTAAACTAATAATTGCATGAATAACCCTTTACTTAGATTCATACATTATAAAAGAAAATTATGGCATTCAATAAGACCATAAAACAGGGCCATATAGCAAAATCTGCAGAGCCAGCAAAAGTCCCCTGAGGGGATATTATGCTGAGATTCACAAATGAATAGTACCTGTCTGAGAAAACAGAGGAAGAAAGACTATCTTAGGCCTACAACATGGCATATCCCAGGGCCTGGCATAATAATAACTGCAGGAATTTGGATGAAGGTTTTTATGTGAAACATGATGTTAATAGCTTCTGGTCATGCTACTTTTCATGCCTAAATCTCTAGATTTGAAAACACTCAATTTGATCTTGCTTTTTACTATTCTGTTTCTGTCTCTAAAAAGGCAAAAAAAAAAAAAAAGAAAGAAAGAAAAATCATATCATAAACTTTAAGCACTTGTAAATATACCATCATATAATACTATATATACATATATTATATATTATACATTATGTATTATATATAATATATGTATATATACTATATATCATATCATATAATGCATGGTCACAGACACACATACTCACACAGAGAGACTGATTAGTGAAAAAAAGTGATTGATAGAGTTTTTATTGCTGTGGAGACACCATGATCCTGGCAACTCTTATAAAGAAAAACATTTAATTGAAGGTCTTTTACTTACAGTTTCAGAAGTTCAGTCCATTATCATCATGGTGGGGAGCAAGGAAGAAAGCTGGTAGACATGGTGCTGGAGCTGAGAGTCCTTACATCTTGATAGGAAACAGGAAGTCGAGACTAACACATTTAGCACTATCCTGAGCACTGGAAATTTCAAAGTCCACCCCCACAGTGACACACTTCCTCCAACAGAGCCACATCTCTTAATAGTGCCACTCCCTATGAGATTATGAGGGCCAATTACATTCAAACTACCACAACAGTGCTCAATAAAAATGTTGTATTTATATACTGGTATATACTTACCTCTCCGTTCCCAGGAATCAAGCACAAACCTACAGAATTCAGAAGCATAAGGGCCAGAGAATTAGTGGTAAGAGATGGTCACAGGGACCGTGAGATGGCTCAGGGGGTAAAGGTGTGTGCTATCAAACCTGATGACCTGAAATCGTCTCTGTGATCCACATGATAGAGGAGAACAGAGTCCCACGAGGGTTTTACTGATTTCCATGCCCAGGCTCCTCAAAATACTAAATGAATAGTGTAATCTTTTGAAAGTGTTTATAACAAGGTAAACACTATCTAAGCTAGAAAGATGAGAGGGATCCTATGTCATTTTTCTTCTGCCACAGCAAGGATTCATTCCGCATACTGTTTTTATTATTTTCGTTAGTAACCGAATCCTTTCATCTTTCCCCGTCACCATCATGCTACAGTTCAACCAATATTTTCTCTCACCTGCATTCATTAGTTTTCTGATTGGACTCCTTACTACTCTTTCTCAATATAAAATGCTCAAGCTAATATTCCTGCTTGATTTCCAATATCCCAGGTCCTTTGGGATAAATCTCAAACCATTTAGCAAAGCGTTAAAGCCCTTATCCAACCAATTCTTGTAGCTCTGAATCTCAAATCATTAGAATGTATGCAGTAAACTGTAGAACTTACATTTAAGAATATTTCCTGTTCGGCCTTCAGTCTACTACTTGAAGCACAAATGCCTGCTCCATGTATAGCACCCTTTTGCCAGCACCAGCTGGAAATACTTCAACACAACTCTGGCCAGGAACATAGTATCATACAATTCATAAAAAATTTCATCTATTTGGTTATTCATATTTTTTTAGTTTGTAAGACATCTTTAACACCCACCGTGTGTCTGTGTGTGTGTGTGTGTGTGTGTGTGTGTGTGTGTGTGTGTGTACATGGCAGCACACACAGCAGCCAGAGGACAGCTTGTCAAGGTTGTTTCTCTCTTTTCACCAGAGTTTGGGGTCTAAAATTCAGGTCCTCATCGTAGTGGCAAGAACTTTTCCCTGCTAGCCATCTCACTCACCCTCCTTTGTAAGGTCTTGAAAAGTCTGCAAGCTAACCATTACCCATACAACTTTTCTCAAGACCCTACGTGATAGTGACAAATAACTAAAGCATAGGCAGACACAAATTAAACTATAAATGCTATACAAGAATTACAAACTCAAACTAATAGTTTCACTAATTTCTTTCTTTTTGGGGTTTTGTTTTGTTTTGTTTTGTTTTGTTTTTGTTTTTGTTTTTGTTTTGTTTTTTTTTTTTTTTGGTTTTATGAGACAGGGTTTTTCTGTGTAGCTTTGTGCCTTTCCTGGATCTTGCTCTGTAGACCAGGCTGGCCTGGAACTCACAAAGATCCACCTGCCTCTGCCTTCCGAGTGCTTCACTAATTTCTTGCTGAAACAATTTTGGGAATGCCATGAAAATTCCCTGCCTTGATTCTATTTGTATTCTTTTAACCTTGAGTCACTCACATGTGTGGATACATGCTGATCTGACATGCATCATTATACTATTGGCTGGGGAAAGTGCTCTGAAATATTCATTCTTACCTTTTGATATTACTTATCACTCTTTTGTGATAAGCTGATTGTTACTTTACTTCCCATCATTTATCTTATTTGGTAATTATCTTAAGCATTTGTTTGCCTTTTCATTTTCTGTTTTCTTCATGAAAGCAAGTATTTTATGTCCTCACTTCCCATTATGATATCTGGTTCAACAGGAATAATAAGTATGCTCAGTTGGTACCTATAGGGTGAATAAGTAAAGCGCTAACTAGAGATACATCAGAGCATTACCTGCTCAAAATTGAGATGTAAAAACAGCGTCCCCACACGATAGTTTTGCTACACCGTGTCAGATATATATTTAAAATACAGAAAATTTCTTCCGTTTTTGCAGTGTGAGATTTCTCCCTCAGGTTTTTATGCCCGGGAAAGGACTTTTTTCTCTGCCACCGAAGATGGCAACACTGTCACTCCATTGAACTCTACTGCATTGCAGATGGGGTGGAGGACACTTCCAGCCTTCAAACCAGCTGATAATCACAATTACCTAGAGTGGACAGAACCGCCTCCCCCACGGTACTTCATCTCTTGGTGAGATCCAGGGCCCTGTGGGAGTGAAGCTTCTGTGAGTGGGGTGATGGTCAGGTGACCAGAATGATGAGCTCAAACACAGGAGTGCCAAAAGACTGGAAGAATAGTGTTTTGGGAAATACCTCCAGAAAATGATTAAAATGTGTGTTGAGGTGCAGTGTACTTGATCTGAGGCCTGAAATTCTGTATGTATAGAAAGAATACAGCAAAGGCAAACCTGCTTCACCAGCATCATTTAGAATCTCAAGACAAAGGAGGTTAGAAGGTACTGGCCTGTATAAATAGACAAGTAAAAGGGACACCTAGTAAGTCTCAGGATACACATAGCATTAACTCAATATTATTAAAATGTCTCTTGTTTTTAAGTTTTTATTTCAACTGGGACACTAGAGGGATAGCATATAAGAATATTTAAAAAATGTGGTTTTGAGAAATAGGATTATTCCTGCTTATTAGAGTTGGCTACTGGTCATTAGAATTGACATCTCCTTGGAGTTTGGTAGAAATACAGTAATATTAGGTCTCAGCACAGACCATCTTGATCTGAAGCTGCAGTCCATGAAAAGCCCCAAGTGGTTTGAATGCATATTTAACTTTCTAAAGCCCTGGGCTAGAGGAAAGGAATCTTCAAATTCACAGAAAGCTATTTCCTTAGAGTTTAAACTGCAGAAATTAACAACCTGTCCTCACTTTCCTACCGGAGAAAATCCTAACTGGATCTTTACCTCTTTGCCTCCTGGAAAAAGAGGAGAATAAAGGTTGGGGTGGGACATAATACTATGCCACTTTAGTATTTGTCACCGTGACTATTGTTCTCTGATGTTCTCCTTGCTACATTAGATGCGGCTGCTAAATATTGCAGGAAAAAAACCAGTCTACTGCATGAGGAAATGCAGTCTGGATGACAGTAGCCACTTTTCTCATCATCTTTTAGAATAGCTTTATCTGCTAAACGTAGACAGTAACATGTGACCTGCCTGCCTCACGCTGGTGCGTGGAGGGATCAAATGAGATAATGAATATGAAAGGAGCCTGAAAACTGGAAAGTTCTCCATAAATAGTAAAGATTGAAAAGAATGTGATTTTGTAGAGAAGGCACAGAATTTGAGTTCTGAAAGGCCGAGTTCAAGCCCCTGTTATCCATAATTCATTTCACGGGTGGAGGGGAGAGCTTTAGAAGGCCCATGTCTCATCCACAAATTATGAATAACAGAGTTCACCTATCGAGATTTTGCTGTTACCCCAAGTGTGATAATCCTTATCAAGGTGATTTGGTAATGATAAAGCATTACTCAACTACTCTTTGCTGTTCCATCATTATTGACGCTACAGAGTAAATAATAGATAGAAATTATTGTAGTCATCTGTTTAGAGAGTAAGAACTGACCTCAAGGTATTGATTCATCTGACTGATGAATCAAGGAATGAAACCAGAATCTCTCAAAATCTACAGCAGAATTCTTAACAGGACAGTCCCCAAAACAACAGCAGCAGTGGCATGGAGGAACACTTTAGAAATGTGTGTTATTAGACTCCACTCCAGACTCACCTCAATCAGAAACTCTAGGTGTGGGGCCCAACATTGTGACTGTTAATAAGCTTCCCAGGTGATTTCAATGTGTGATATACTTGGAAGGGCCTACCTCTAAAGACAAGACACCCTTTTTTTTTTATATAGTCAGGGTTATGAGCTGTCTCTACCAAGCAGTGAGTGAGTAAAGGAACATTTGTGATTCTTCTGTTTCAGTGACTGTGTGCACTCATGCACAGCACACACACACACACATGTGTATAAAACTACTTGCTATGTAAATTCACTGTCATATCTCTTCCATTTGGATTTCTATCACCTTAGATGAGGAGGTTTGGAAGTAACACTGCATAGAATTTCCCATTTTGTCTTTTTCCATCTACATTCTAATGATGTTTGATGCTAACGTATCACTTAAAATGTGCACACATTTCTGAAATCCTCATCATTCTCTTGGCATATTCATTTGCAAGTCTCCCAATACAGGGGAGCTACAATTCATCCTAATAAAACAAAGAAATCTCAAAATCTCAATAGGTAATGCAGATGGGGTCACAACAGCACACAAAAGACATGCCAAAAAAACCTACTTTGAGAAGTAATGAGAAACAATCCCCTTTGCTTGAGAGAGAGGGAGAGGTGGGGGGAGAGACAAGAAAAAGAAACTTCTTGCCACTTCTTGTGTGACACTAACATTCCTTTCATCACCCAAGACTCTAATCAGGTATTTTCTCAGTTGGTCAACAATTCAAAAGCATAGGAGGCTGTGGGATGTCACACTGTTGCTAAACTGTAACTTTATCTTCTGTGGATTGAAGTGTTAAAATCTGATGAAAGAAAGAGAGTACAAAAAAAAACTTTTAATAATTCAACTTGCAAATATCAATGCAAATCAGATATAATTCTTCAAGGTATTCTAGTAATAAAACCTGAAATGTCAGTCTTTGAATGACATCATTCCTTTTAAAACATTTTGTGTGTGTGTGTGTGTGTGTGGTCTGATCATTAAGGCTTTCTGCTGTTGGTAATGGATGGCAGAGAAAGCCAGGTAAGAAAATTGGGATTATTATTACCCCAACCTTCCTCACCTCCAATAACAGTAAACCTGTTTGTAACATTAAGAATATTACATATTTCTAAATTGTACCTTGTAACAAAAATCATTCCAATGGTGACAGATGGAATTGAGGACTTAGTAGCCTGTCACTTGAGGTTGCTTGATATAGATACAAAAGTATGCAATGGTCAGTTTAAGCAGTTTGGAATGTTGGAGGCTGTCCAGAAGAAGACAGATTTGCTCTGTTACTTGAAAAAAAGTAGACACTTTCAGTTTTTTTTATTAAAATAAGTGTAACTATGCTGTTTCAGTGCACCAATTACTGTAAACCACCGACTTAAGGAAATTAGGTAAGTCCATTTCTTTAAGAATAAAGTCACTTTAGTATGTTGTGATCTGAGACTACCTTAATAAAATACCATAGACTGGGGATTTCAACAGCCACTAATTTCCTTTATAGTTCTAGACAGTAGAAATCCATGATCAATTGTGTGCATGCTTGGATTTTGGTAAGAGTAATTTTGCTAGCTTGCAGATGACTGTCATCTCTCAAGGAGCCTCATAACTACGGCTTTGTAAGTGCAAAGACAGTAAACAAAGGACCAAGTCTGTGATGTCTCTCTTTAAAAGGGCAGTAATTCCTCCACAAGGTCATCACCCTCGTGGACTCATCTACAAAAGGCCCTGCCTCTTAGTGCTATCCCACTGGGTGTTAGTGATTCAACATAGGGACTTGGTGAGAGCATGTTCAGTCCATGACAAATATCTGTTTTCATGGAGATGACCACTTTATCTTTTTGCTCATCTGGTTCACTTTGAGCTTGGGGTCACAGATTCACAATGTCATGTTTCCTTGAGACTGAATATATATTCTAGAGATAAATCTTCTTTTAAGTTCAGAATAATCAGTCTTAATGAGGAAACTAAATGGCAAAGGGACTTACCACCCCATTGCTTGATGCCTTTCCAAAGTCCAGCTGTCCTATCAATAAGGCTAATCAGAAATGACTCCTTCCTCATTTCAAAGAACCCAAAGCACACTGAGTTATCTCTGCAACATACCAAGGCCAAAGCTAAAAGAAAAAAAAATTGTTTTGCATGTGTGTAAATAGCTATAGCTTTTTCCTGTTGGCAATGCTGTTACTGATGACTGCGAGAGGAGATAATTCCCCCAGGAACATTCAGCATTCTAAGCTCTCCACAGCAGGCTGACTCAGCTGCTGTGTGTCAGAGTAGATCTGAAGCTCTGCTGAGCCCCTATGCAGTGCTGCTAAGCCTTGGAGAGTGGATGTGAATCTTCACTGCTCTCGCTTCCTCGTCAACTGCATGGCTCTGCCAAGGAAATGTCTGGCAGCAGGGACACTCGTAATCTTATTCTATCATGCTGTGTGAGACTGGGTGACTGGTGATGGGGGAGTGATAAAGGGCTGCTACCACGGACGATCTGTGAGAACTGCATCTCAATGCTGACCTGACCTTCAGAAGGATGGAGAGAGTAAGAGGTGTTTTAACAGATCCTGAAAATCTATTGTAACCTCAGTTTTTCTAACAAGGATTCATTCAGGATTCAAACAGATTCTCAATTTGAGACACATTGAGGACCCATCTCCCCATCTCTGGGGTTTCTTTTTTCTATGGGAGACCTGTGTGAGATTTGGACAAGCACTCCCATCACTGTAGCATCTACCACTACCAGAAACATTGCCACTATTACTACCACCATTCAAATAACTGCAATGCCTTCAACTGTTCTTACCATGATGGAATGCCATACTGTCCAAGGTGCTGTACACACCCAATGCCTGATTTCTGTAGGAGATAGAAGTCAACTACCCCAGAAATATTTTTTCAAAAATTTGTAACTTAGCCCCAAGCCAAGCTCAGAGTTCTAGGAACAACCAGCTATGAGTCCATACCATGGCCAGAGAGCAATGCCAAGGATATCTCTGGATTTGATAAAGGACAAAGCAAAACCACTATGTAGCAGTACATTTTTCTCCTGGTTGATCTTTTACAAGAAATGTATACAACCAGGTGTGATGGCACAGGCCTTTAGTTTCAGCATTTGGGAGGCAGAGGCAGGCAGATGTCTGTGTGTTACAGGCCAGCCAGGGGGACATAGTGAGACCCTATCTCAAAATTTAAAAGACAAATATACAAAAAAAGTATAAGGATAGGTATATAAATATATACCACACACACATGTGCATACATTTGCTTGGATGACATATGTACTCAATATTAATTTCATAACTTCAATGAAAATGTGTTTCTCAAATCATAAAAATGATGAATATTCAATTATGGGGCAATATTTGTTGGCATTGGTTGAATTTTTCACCCTGAAAGCACAGTAATTCCCAGTGTTCATTCTATTCCTGAGCTTGAAAGGAAACCCTTTGAGATCATGCTGCACAGTATATTGAAACCTTGAATGCCAAATGGACATTTTCATTTCTCAAAATAAATACTGTAATAACTTATGATTTCTCAGTTTGGATTCATGAGACACTAAAG
This sequence comes from Peromyscus maniculatus bairdii, assembly GCF_049852395.1. NCBI lineage: Eukaryota > Metazoa > Chordata > Mammalia > Rodentia > Cricetidae > Peromyscus > Peromyscus maniculatus. The sequence goes on from NC_134863.1 coordinate 32,843,798, forward strand.
TACAAAACTGCATCCCAAGAACTAATTGCTGTGATCAATCATCCAGTTTTCCCTAACAATGTTCGTCAAATTATTTTGATATTTGTTCTATCAGGATAACATGTGCATAGGCGTCTTAGAACTTCCCCAACAAGCTACCAGAGGCTTATGAGTCAAAACAATAAAAAATGGATTCTCTAAATAACAGAAGTCCATGAACAAGTGTTTAGAAGGGCCACACTCTGACTCCTAGAAGAGAATCCTTCCTCACCTTTCCCAGGTTTCCATAGCTCATTACTTTCCTTGGCATATGATGTCTTACTTCAAGTTTCTGCTCTATTGGCCTTTTCTTCTGTGTCTCTGTTATGGAGTGTCTATATATTCCCTTTCTGTTATTTATATGACAATCATTGCACCTATGTAGAAATCTGAAACTTTTTTTTTTATCTCTGATAAGACCCTCCTCAGTGAATATGTTAACAGTTCAGTGGTTAAGGATGTGGACAAACTGTTTTAAGAGGCGCTATTGAATGGCTTATAATTTGCTTTGCAGTGAAGGAAGTTATGTGTATAATGAGACGAGTAGAACAAAATCATGTGACTTTTCAAAGGGCAGCTGGCATACAAATATTGTCATAAGAAACTCAATACAATTAGACCAAGACTTTGTTATGGAATAATCTGTGGAAGACACTGTATGTATAGTGCAATTCTTTGAGTTTATTTGTAGTGGCAAAAGTGATTTTGTTATGTGTAGAAGAATTATGCATTATGGATGAGATTACAAAGGAAGAAAGTAAGTTAACTTAGACAAATATCAGATATGGTTTGCTAGCAAGGGATGGCGGTACCCACCTGTAATCCTAACACTGAGGGAGAATCATCATAAATTTGAATACAGCCTGTGCTACATAGGGAGTTGCAGACTAGCCTCAACTAGCAGAGTGAGAACTTATCTCAAAAAAGAATAAAATTTGGTCTGATTTACTCTTTGTATGGCCATGGAAATATGACTTCCAATTAATGTCCTATAGCAGCGTCATAATAAGACTTCCTCATTACTGCTTTGTGAATTAAAGATATAGTGTTTATGAAACATGTTCCGTCTTACCTATTCTTGTAAGCTCTCAATAAATGTAGTTCTTATCGCTGGTGGTGCATTAAAATTTCCAAAAGAAAAATGTGCGGTCTATATGTAAAAGCACTAGTCTGCAAGGAGCCATGCCTGTGAGAAGAACCAAAAATAAGCACTGTTAATGATGACATTTCCGTCACCTCGGGGCTTTAATTATAAGGAAATTTGTCTTTGTCATCACCAACCGTGAACACAGTAATTGATAGACCTTGCTGCTTCCAGGGTTGTTTGTGCCTATATATGCCAGGTGTCCTATTTAAATCCTAATGGTTTTTCAAATAGAAGCGTATGTGCAGCCTCAAAGTATGTAATACAAGAAAAAAATTCAACATAATCCAGGGGCACGCTGACAAAATGAGCAGAGGGCAAACAGTTGGCAGAGAGGACATTTGTCGAGAGCCGAGAAACAGGACTCAGCTCTGGCTCAACCTAAAGCTACTTTCTTCCCATCTGGATGTTTCCTCCTCACAGCTGGAACCTGTACCCCGTGGGCAGGCTTGCTCCCACAACTTGAGTCATGTCTTTCTCTCGTGCTCTCCCTCCTGCTCCTTCGACAGTGTAGAAGGAGCATGTAAAGGAACCTGGTGTGTCTGGAAGGTGGCCACATCAGCACATTTGGAGGCCTATCAGATGGCCTCCAGTGTTTTGTTCATCCCGCCTTTCTGGCTCATTTCCTTGGCCTAACCTTCTGAGTTTTCTAATGTTTGACATCAGGAGAATATTCTCTATTATTTACTTTCTGTTCATAGCCTTATTCCACATTCTTCTAATCTGTAAGCCAAACCTCTGAAAAACAGAAGTCTGGCAATGCATCACTTTGGACATAAGTGCTAGCAAGGCACATAGTGCCCTAATGGGTTGCCAGGGACAAGGCGATGATCTGATGGAATCAATTAAAATTCCATATGGATGTTATTCCTTAGACCTCATGGAGTTCCACAATTTATATTTCAGCATCACCTTGTCCACCAAGAGGATATAGTTTCAAAATAGTCAAAGTCAAAGAGAAAAGAGAGAGATGGAGAACTCTATTGAAAAGTTACTGGTGAGGAGAATGTGATAAGGCAATAGCTCCCCTAGAGATGTCTACCATCTAGTTCCTAATATAGGTGAATATTTCTGCAGATATGGGAAGTAGATTTGTATATAAATTCTTTAGATGAAAAAGTCATTCTAGATTAGATGAATAAAGCTTCATAAAATCATAAAGATTCATATCAGAAATACACAAGATGGTCATTTCAAGGAAGATGAGAAGTAGAAGTGTTTTCAACAAAGAGCTTTAGAGAGCCTACAGAGAATGGTCGAAGCCAGGGCAGCAGGCAACTTTCTGAAGCTGGAAAAGATATGCTTTCTTGAAGCCTCCAAAATGAGCTAAGGTTTGACCTCAGTCCAGCAAGAGCCCCTTTGAACTTTCTAACCTCTAGAGTTGTAAGATAATAACTCATATTAATATAACACACCACTTTATGGTGATCTGTTACAGCAACATCCAACTAATACACTGACTAACTCCTTGGATCATATGTAAAATTGGCTTGAGCTTTTTAGGTAGAAACAAAAAGGTTAGTGAGCATGCCTGTATAGAGTAGCTAATTTGGAAATTGTTGGGAATAACAGAGATCTGAGGTGTCCAATCAGTGATGTTAGCACACTTTATTATTGATGATTGATATTCAAAGCATTGTATTGTGATCAAATATAATGAAAAATATACCCCAAAAAAGCTTTCATTTCTTTCCTTTTAAAATTTTTCATCCTTTGATATTTTATGTTCTAAGATGCACTCAGGAAATGACACTGCTTTGGGGGGCAATTGTGGGTAACATCAATTATCATCATACCGCTGAAGCCAGATGTACCACTAGCAATATTATTTTCAGGTGATATACAGTAGAAAAGCCATCACTTACTGTGGGGCGCTGCCAAGGCTGTGCCTGTCAAACTACAACTTTGGGAAAGCTACATAATTGCTCCAGAATTAAGATTTACCCACTTCAGATATTCGTCTTGAAATTTCATAGAGAAAGCGTGAGCCATAAAAAAAGAGGTCTCAGGGTTGCTGTTAAATGGGACTCCTAAATATTGAGCCAAAAAAAAAAAGACACCACAAGTGGTCTCCACTAACACAGGGCTAGGTAAGCTCTTGTTTTATGCATCAGGTGCAGAGCCTGTCCTTAACACTAACATGTTAAACTTGTAAAGATACATTGGTTTTTTCCAACACTTGACAAAAATCCAAGTTCCTTGAGGGAAGAGGCAGCATCTCCTTTTACACCCCTACCCTTGCGCTATATATAACTGCACGCAACTAGACTAGGTCTAGAGCCAGGTCTGCATCGTGAATGCAAAAAATGAATGGGTAGTTGACAGTGTCTTAACCATCAGCTTTCAATATGTGTGTTTCTTTGACTAACTACCCAAACACTTGATAGAGTGGATGTCAGCACTGAAGGAAGCTGCGTGCTGATACAGGATCACTCCAGAATCCCACACACTAGGATAGAATCCCGAATCCATTGCCCCCACCATACCTACACACTGCCTGGCAGGGTGTGTGGGAAATTTTTTTGAACCTTCATCACTCAAGCTTCTTCACGGTGGAAACAAACGCACTAAGGATAATTCTTCCATCTTGAAGATATACAGTAAACAAAGTGAAATGATCCCCATGATGTGGTTTTTAACCTAGGACCTTGGAATCACCAAAGATTTTAGAAGTCACAGATTATTGTGCTTAGCCGAGATTGAAAATGAACGTCATGTTCAGAGGCAAGAAGTGATGAATCAAAAGACCCTAACACAAACTGGGAAAATGTCACTAAAATCCTCCTTGCTTTCCTCTAATCTGTATAAATATATAAGTTTATAATTCAATATTGTGTGTCTTACTTATTCTTTGCTGTCTCTTCCCCTCTTTCCATCACACTCATGAATACACACACACACACACACACACACACACACACACACACACACACAGGGTGCATGCACACACACACTTGCTTGGCTCCCCTTGCACAGGAGAAGCACAGAGAACTCCACAAGTTCCTGTCAGGAACCTGCTAACGGCAGACAACAGCTGTACTGTGACAGAAGCTGTGTGGCTTCAGGGTGCCAGCCCCCTACTGAGCAGAGCATTTTCACATCCAGCCCAGAAGAGGCATTCAGCATCCTCCTCCTGTGTGGGCCTGTGGTGCTTCTGCCAGCAAACCACTGGGCTCATAACAGTGCATGGTTTATCTGCCCTTTCTCAATCTGCTAAGGCCATGAATTGGAAGCACCTTTTGGCAGAAGCAGTTTACCAAATTCCAGACTGCCCTGGCACTTCCATCGCTGAGAGCAACATGGCTAATCTTGTCAAAAAAAAAAAAAAAAAGTTGCAGGTTTGGATCACTTTGCTTCTTCACAAACTTGTCCACAAATCGGCTTTTCTTGTTTATGATATGATGAGGTCCACATATTGGAGTAAGCACAGTGTATGAGCTACCTGCTGGAGCTGCCCAAGGGACTTTGTGCTTTGAGTGTGAAGGCAAAGAGAATTTGATGGATGGACCACAGCTCTGAGGAGCGAGAAAGCAACAAGTCTGAGCTAGCCAGAGAAGGGACTGATAAAAGGAAAGGTGCAGATATGGACTGCCACTTAGTTTTCCAAATTTTCTTTACAATGGGACAAAAATCCTATAACACGTAAATGTGCACATTTCAGATCCTGCCACTTGTGATGTGGAAGATTTCTGTCACCAAATAAGCCTCCGAACAGCCCTCTGAGCAGGGGATGATCTCAAAGCCTCATCACCATTTCCCACACCCTAATTCTGGCACACTGTTGAAGGGATTTGTTTTGTATTTCAGTGCTAACACACTGAGCTGAGAAATGGTGCCAGCACCATGAGCGGCAGCCACAATGCTTGGAAATTGGATTTTAAATGTGCCTTTGCTTTAAATTGATACCGGGGGTCTTCCGTTCTTCCTTGGAGGAATGTCAATCTTTAATTTCTTTTTGAAGGATGACTTTTTCTTATCCTATGAGAATTAAAGGACAAAGTGGCAATCCCTAGCTATGTAATTAAGGACTCTAAAGGGAGAAATGTGTTATCATTGCAAGCAGTCTGTTGGAGAGGAGACTGAGTTGAGGGAATAAGAGAAAGAAGGTTCCAGTTCTGACTCTCTCTCTGATTATCTGTAGGATCTAGGACAGAACACACTTCCTTCCAGAAACATCCAGTTCCTTCTAAGTAAAATAGCAAGCACCGTAGGCTTATATTTCTTAAACTTTTATATGCAGAGCAGACAGCTGGACATCTTACTAAAGAGCAGATTGCAATTCAGCCTCATTGGGAATGTGGGATGGAGGGTTATGCTCCCCGATGAGGACAATGCTGGTGGTGGTCCATGCCATATTCTGAGTAGGAAGCACCAAGAAACTTTGCTTCTCATAATGTCATCTAGTAGGTGGATGAGTCTTGCCAGGGCACCCTCCATTGCATTTGCTGAATCCGGTGTGTCATGATACTTCTTGCTGCTAAAAATACTTTGATCTTACTTTCCCACGCTCTTGGCTGTAATGCTTCAGTCGTCTACCAACAGGCATCTCAGCTTCTCCTTCCCATCCCCTCCGCCCCAGACCCAGCCATCATAGCACCTTTCAGAAAGACTCCATAGCACTCTCCAACGCCAATTAACACTCTGTAATGGCTTCCAGCATCTCACCAGAAAAGCTTCAGGGATTATTTGGAGACAAGGGAATCTACTCTTTAGTTTTACCTACTTCTTGTATCATCATTGTCTTTTTCTCTCTTTGTTACAATTAAGTGGCTCCCAGCTAAGTATATTTCATGGAAAGGAACATTTTCCAATGCTACAATTGGGGTATACATACAACATCTAATGGGAGGCCAAGAACACTGTTGCAATCCTGAAGTGTTTTTGGAAAACCCTTGGCATGCAAACATTATGTTCAGAGTCCCACTGTAGGAAAGCTCATCTGGAGCTGCCCCATTATGTTTTGTATTACTCAGCATCACAAAGCCTCTCTATCTATCTCAAGGCTTTAGTCTTGCTACATTCTCTTTGCTTTCTGTGCTATATGTTTCATGTGGCACAACCCACGAGATAAACACACACCAAACCATGCACGTACACATGTACATATCTCATTTTCATTATTAGTGCCTCAGTTCAAATATCCTAAAAGAAAGCTGCCCCTGGTCACCTTCATTCAGTCTTTAGCACTCCTCTTCCACTGTGCTATTTTATTTCCTTACATCAGTGTCACTGTTTGGAAGTTTATTGTGTGCTAGTTTATGACCTTTCTATCTGTAGCCTTACAGAAGAACGCACCTCCCATAATTGTATGAGAGAATGTAATTTGTCCATCCTATTTATAGTCACCCCCTTAGTGATACTGCTGTGTTATAAAAGGGTGACCATGCAGTATTCCTTACTCAGATATAAATTAAGTTAATTATTAAATGGATGAACAACAATGGAATCAAGTGTTTAAATGTAGAATTTTAACCCTTAGTTCAGAGTGACTAAAACACAATCTCTCGGATACGGAGTTTACTAGTTTGCATTTTAATACATTCCCTTGTGATTTCTATACACAGTAGCATGTGATTCCCATGGGGCTAACCATGTGACTCTCAGGGGATGAGTCGTGCTCATTTCTCGGGCTGTACAATGCTCTTGTCAGACTGTCCACTTCCCTTCTGTCCTGCCATGAGAAAGTCCAGAAATCCTGGTTTGATTTCATCTCTATGGAAACACAAAGGTTTAGGTAGGAATACCTAGACAGGAAAATGACCTAACTGCATCCCCACAGGACATAGATAGATATGGGAGCAGGCCAACACATTTGTAGATAAAAGCAGGGCTCCATGTTAGATGTAGGATACTGCGGTGGCCTGTAGCATTATCCAAGCTATCTGTATCATGATATAGAATAGATGTGGTCTTTTTCTTTAAATTGAAGGGACTTTGAGGAGAGGGGAGTAAATGACCTTTCCTGAGCAAATATCAGTAAAATGAGAAATGAATAAATGATAAGCACAAATTACATTAATTTAACCTCAAATAATGAGTTTCATGAGGATTTAGTTTTTCTCCAAAGCCATGCCAGTGGCTATGAAATCATAGTCTACCAAAACCTTAGATTGTTTTCATACAAGGGCTAATGTACCATGTAGTTTCCATCTTGAATTGATAACTTTTCTTCAATGTATGGGAAATTACATTTGTCCCTGTTACATCCAGTCTTAGTAGATCTATTTTATTGTTGAGACCTTATACTAAGAAAAGGAACTTAAAACTATTGTTAGAATAGATCAAACAAAACAATGCTCTGGAACCATCTTGAACTAAAAAAAAAAATGGCAGGGTGATTATTTGCACATTTTAGTTTAGAAGTAGAATCATTTTTTAGGTATTATTCTACTATCAATAATTCCTAACCTTTTTGGGTTTGATGTGTGGTCATTATTGTTACTGCTCTTCTGTGGTTTTGTGATTGTGATTGATTCAGTTGATTGTCACCAGCAAATCTGATTATCATACTCTGTTCTGGATATCCAACTTAACTTCATTGATACTATTAGGTGTTTCACTTCAATCAGTAATGAATCCACTTTATCAATAATTCAGATCACAAATTCCACTGTGGTTTTTTAAATTGGCTTTCCTAGATAAGTTGCTTTGATTTCAAATTTTTTATAGTATTACTTTAACTAATTGGGTAGTAATCATAGTCAATTAATCCCAGGTATTTGTTTGTCTCACATTCAAAATATTAACATATTGTGTCTCAAGCTACGCTTTCTCTGGTGATTATTCATGTGTCTTTAAAGAAAAAGCATAAATCCTATATCTAGAATATGATATTTCTTTATCAGAAAAGGTACTGTGGTCTGTGGTATGAAATGATTCTCAACATCATCAACAGCAAATTCTACTCATGTCACTTCTTCCACAGGAAAAGCAATAAACTAGATCCTGAATACCATGGGAGAGGATAGACACTAGATTAAACAAAAGGAAAAAAGACATGCTGGGATCAGTGCAGTCACTCAGGATAAGAAGCCAGAGAAGCAGTATGATGGAGCACTGGAAGACACAAGGCTATTGATCATGTTTATCTTTAATTACCTGTTATTGACAGGAACAATAGCATTGCACACACACACACACACACACACACACACACACACACACACACACGCACACACACACACTCACACACACTTAAGATCAATGTCCCTGAGTACTGGACAGTCATGTTTCCTTATCTTTAAAAGAAGGTTTATGTAAAAGTTCTTAACTAATTCTATGTGGGAGAAACAGTCAGCAATTAGCAAGAGCAAAGACAGTAGACATGCAGTATAAGGAGGCTTCTAGAAATACTTTCCTAAAACTTTGTTCCTATTTGCTTCTGAAAATATGGGATGCCCAGTCATTCACACCCTCAAAGCCATATCAAATGGTACATCTGTTCAAGAAGAATATGAAATAAGGCTATTCTCTAGTAAGCCATCACCCCAGAGCCTCCCAATCAAGCACCTGTCACCAACCCGGTCTCAACATATATAGTATGCAAAGATAATTGCTGGAATTGGCAGTAGATTCCTTCAGAACTACTAAACTAAGGGAAGTAAAGGCAAAGATCACCTCTAGTCAAATTTCTCGTTCAATCCTAGCGTAAATCACACTTCTCAAAGTGAGAACTTTATATTAATAAGATTACAGTTAAATTGCCTCTCTTATTCACCAAAACCTCAAGACATTCCACTAATGACTTACTCCCTCTGGAAAGGGGGCTACCTTTCAGTCCCTAAACATGGGCACTCTAATTATTATTCAACTGCATGATACTTCAGTTACAAACAATATTAAAAATATAAGAAAATATTAGAAGGTGAATGCCATCACAGAAGGCAAAGTAACATTTATTTTATAAATGAATAATTGTATAGCGATGAGCTCCACACGCCCTGTGGGTTTATGAGAAAAGCCATGTTTTGAAGGATGGTGGTCACTTCACCATTATAACTCCTTTAGTGTGGCTCCTCACTTTTTAAAGGTGGTGGTGATGTCCTTATCTTGACTCCTCTTTTAGCCACTGCTCACAACATACAGACAGTAGACTCAAGAATGGCCATCGTCGTTCTTCTGCTGAAACTGGCTCCTTTTTCCTATGCCCTTGCCTCCATGACCATTTAGAGTGGGAGACCTGGGTAAGTGATGTCATCTACCTGTCCAGGAAGTCAGTCTCCTCACCTTTATCATTGCTGCAATTCTGCATTGCAGCCAGTTATGTACAAAGGTCAAGTTTGAACCCTCATCCTGGAGAAAAACTGTCAAATGTCCTTTGTCCCAATGTCTACCATGAGAAAGGCCTATGATTTGACCCATTAATTTTATCATCTCAAAACAGAGTTCCAATTCAGAAGGCAGCTTCTTATGTTCCCTAAGAGTAAATACTGATGCTGTACAACATCACTCCTTTCAATGTAATGTGTGTTCGCTGAGATAAATCTACCTTCATGTCTCCATTCATTTATCAGGATGAAAAAAAAAAAACAATATTGCATGTGGATAGCCAGAGAGAAAGGAGTAGGCCAATAAAAATATAAAAACAATATTACTATTTTACATTTAATACAGTATCTTGTTTTTTCCCACATTAGATTGTTTTTCAAGAAAAACACACCATACCACAACTCTCATAATTTTCAAAGAATAGGGCAAAAAAGGATATATTCATTTTATAATGAGAAATAAAACAAGATCCTTTAAGAACACAGAAGAAATAATCATAAAAGTAAAAAAATCAAATTAACATGAACCATAATAACTCAGAACTTTCTGAACAAATTTCAAAAGAGGGCTATGTGAACTTTATCAACTTAATCATTAAATGTTAAGATTATCTTGACTTTATCCAGATAGACAGAAATGTAAAACAGACAATTTAAAGCATTTTTGAAGAATTGGTTCCTTTATGGAATACTAAATTCATTCTCATAGATGCACTAAATGTAGATGAGAGAAGGGCCACCAACACATATAACACAGTAGTAGAATGAAGAATAAAAATGGACTTTTCTAAAAGCATTTTCCAGACCATCAGAAGACATTGGGATTGAACACCGGATTCCATTATAGATCACAGTAGTAAATGGGAAAAGTTAGGACACTTATTCTTGGCTTCTTTTCCTTTATGTTTAACACCTTGTCCCAAGAATCACTGTACTGTATAGTCACAGGACTTGCTTGCAATGTGAATAACAACTTACTGTATATATGGAAAATATAGAATTGTGCCTACCTTAGAAGTAAAGCATTGGATCAAGATGAGGCAGAGATGTCCACTGGTAATTCCAACCTTTAGAAACATAAAATCAAATGAAAGGGAAATCGCCACCACCCATACACCCAGCATCAGACAGACAGAGAATAGGAAAAGCCCTCAATGTCTTAATTGGGGGCAAGGGAGAGGATGGACAGGGAGACAGAACCTGATGGAGACTACTGCTTTTGACATGGCATTTGTGAAAGCAACAGATCCGTGTATGAGGTGTCATTTCAATTAACTGCTGAATCACCTTTCTCAAGACAGTTTTCCTGCTTTGGTCTGAATTCCCTCCATACTCTATCCTTACCATTAATCATCTCTGTGAACTATATCACCATCATCTCCTTGTTTCTACAAAGGAAGAGAACCATCAGTACAGAGAATAAGTTTGTTTCTGAGAAAAAAATTAAACACATTCTATTTTTGCATTGAATTGCATGATAGAGGGGATTTTACTGGGATACTGTTAATGATCAAACAGAGTCGCTGGCATCACCAGGTTGGCAATGACAACTTAAGGTCCATATGCTGTCCATCTTCCTGCTCACTTGTGGAGCCCAAACATGGACTCCAGGCAACAAAACAAACAGGACAGAGCCACAAGCTCAAAACTGGATCAGACCCTGTGGAGGGCAGTAGTGGTGGAACCATCGCATCACCTCCACCCTCTGCCCCTTACCTCTTGGCCTGTAATTGTCACTGAAAAGGCAGTCTTGATTTGTGCCACTCTGTGTCACATGATGGTGATTGTGGGGCAGAGTTGGCACTGAGAGCTTGGGACATCTACTCCGGAATAAACAACAACAAAAAAATAGCCTTCTTCAACTAAAATATTCTGTGAAATACAGCATCACAAAATTGTGTGTGGTGCATGCTTTCTTTGCAGTTTATACTGGAGGCTAATAACATAACAATTCCTGCAGCCATGTTGTCCATCTGACCCCCTTTCGGAACAGCACACTGGGATACATGTGAGGAGGAAAACTTCAGCTGATTTGTGCAAGAACAATCATGGGTGTGGCAAAGCAGACCCCCCAGATGCTCTGCTTCATCCTGAAGCATGGCATGGACATAGTCCCGCCATCCGATTTTACATCAATATTGCTGATGTATAAATTAGCCTTGGCACACTTAACCACCTGCAGTTCAATGTCACGGTGCTGCTTTCAGAGTGACAACTGGCCTGTCTTTAGATTGCACCCTTCTTTAGTTTACTATGATTTTCCCTCTAGTAGTAAAGTCAGGTTTAGCGAAGTGGCCAAATGCTATGCATCACTTTTCATGTATACTTGTATGTATTCATATTTGTATATATCTATGTTAGCATTTTTTCCTAACCCTCTGATGATTATAATGAAGATATGAAGTTGTTCTTGGTCAAGTACTTTGGGTAAGCCATATATGTATAATATAAAAGGTGCTTTTATAGGGTAGCATAGGATGTATATTACTATCATTCTTTGAAAGATGAGAATATTGTGGATTAGAAAATCAGGCAACCAAAACCTAATGTCATTTTGAAGAAAATTTATCTTATGTAGTAACTAATTCCAAGCTATGCTTACTATACTAGTTCACAGATTTGTTTAAAAAAAAAATACATCATTTTACGAAAGGTTTTGTAGCATGTGTTAAGAAGTACTCTTTCTGATATTTGAGTTCACATCTCTTGCTCAAACTACTGTATTACGAGCCATAGCCCTGGCAAAGTATTCCAAAATCTACTTAAGTCTACTTCATTTTTAAAATTATGTTATGCAAAAAGTGCTACATCTTTCATTATTGAAAATTATTGTTATATGCTCAAATATTCATTAAAAATTTGTCTTTAAAAAGTAATTATTTAGAGGAAATGGAGGCATAGGCAGGAAAAGGAAATAATAAGAAATCCATTTATCAATGCATTTAATAGACTATTGTGATATCTTTATGTATAGTCATCAAACTACCAGTAATTGCACTTGTATAGTTTTCTCAGAATTTGATCCAGAGCTACTTGTGTCAAAATCACTGGGGTGCTTGTAAAATGCCATTTCCTAGGCCCCTCCCATGACATAATAAATAGGAACCTTTGGGGATAAGCTCCAGGAATCTCCATTTAAAAGCACATACTTCCTGTGATCCTCCTGTCCGGTAGTGTTTGAAAACTAATGCTCTCTGATTTTCATTGTTCCTCATAATGTCAGTGTGACAAATTATTGGCAATACAGTTGATGATAGAAAAATGGTGTTTTAGGTAGATAGAGCTGGAAAGTTTCCCAGAATCACTCAATGAGAATAGCAGAGCTAGTTTTGGACATGCTGGTGCATCAGCAGCCATCAATTAGAACCTACCTACATTCGGAATTCCTGAGGCAATAGGAGCTGATTGGTGTATTCAGACTGTTGCGTAGATGACTAAGGAGAGAATATTCATGTTCATGAAAAGCTCTCTTACATGTTGACCTTGTGTGTGAGCTAAGATGCCTACTGCTAGGTCACAGAATTTATTGGAAAGAAATAAGCCTTTTACCAAAGGTTTTCCAATGGGTGCTCATCAGAAGCTGCCTGTCAAGTTAAAGTAGCATCAAGGGGCTCAGAGTAAGAGCTCTTGGGCCCTAAATGGCTCCCACCAAATGCCAAACCTATTATCATGATTGGCTGTTATAGCCCTCCAAACAGCAAAGTGATTAAATTGGTCGTTATGAAGCCCTAAAGATGCATAATTATGACAAATAAGACTCAAGTGCAAGGAGATTTCTGTCTTACTGACTAGATTACATTTCAAGGAGGCATCAATGAGGGAATGTTTCTCAACCCATTGCAGTGAAGTGCAGGCTATTGGAGACTTGGGTTCTCTTGATCATCACCTGAGTCCCTCTTGTTCAACATCTGAACATAGGCAGTGCAGGAGCCTCTCTGGCTCTTAACCCTCAATGGTAGCTTGCACCACATGTTTTCTCCATTTGCATTGCCGCCATCCCTTCACAAGAGACATTCCATTTGATCATTAGCAATACCAGGTGACTCTGAGAGGACTGTGGATTTATTCTGAGTCACGCTAACTTGCTCTCTATCAAGTCACCAGCATCAATGTGCTCTTTTGATTCATCTATCATGACTAGAAGTAATGGTATAAAAGGACTATAAAATGTGCTGCTTCCCTCCGGTCTATTCGTCATCTCAAGATTAAAGACAAAAAAAAAAAAAAAAAAAAAAAAAAAAAAAAAAAAAAAAAAAACTCTGACGATGAAGTTCAAAGGACAACTGTTCCCTCTTTGAAATACACACACTGAAAGACCTTATAAAAAATGCTTGGATTACCAACAACAAAGATGTACCAGACTGCAGCAATGAACTCTAGATAACAGTCACACTTCTTTTATCCCCCAGCAAGACAAAGGAGGCAGATCATATGCATCCAATTTCTTGATAGGATATTTTTCTACTGTTACAGATTGACAAAGAATTCAATGGAGCCTTACTTATTCTTTGGAAAGTTAATAGTCACATCATCCTAATGAATTGTCCACTGCCAAACTTCCTCTGTAGTATGAAGCTTTATCATTAGTGCAAACTGAAGTGCTATTTAATTCTAATATTTGCCCAATTACCTAGGTCTTCTTGGAAAAGGGGTATCTTCTATCTACAGCAGTGGCTCTCAACCACTGTGTCTCTTTGATACAGTTCTCATGCTGTGGTGACCCCCGACCATAAAATTATGTTCATTGCTGCTTCATAGTTGTAATTTTGCCACTGTTATGAATCATGATATAAATGTTTTTAGAGCCAGAGGGTTGGTAAAGGAGTTGCAACCCACAGGTTGAGAACTGCTATTCTAGTGTTACATGAGAGAATACAAAAGATGGCCATGGTGGCTGATGTTTCCCTGAAAGAGAAAAGATAACATCACCCGAAACATAGTATCTATTTTCCCAGCTTTGTTCACTGAGCCCAAGCTCTTTACTGCTCCTATTTTTCCTTTTCTTCTCTCCTTGAGAGTCTCTTTCACTTTCTTCGGTTCTATTTACCACATATCTTGAACTATACTCTCATCCCTTGACAACTCATTTAATGGAAAAACTGGATGCCCTTTAAAAAATGAAGTATCAATATTTGATACTGCTGAGCTCCTCATTTAGAGAAAAGCTACATTTATGTGTGTGTGTGTGTGTGTGTGTGTGTGTGTGTGTGTGTGTGTGTGTTGGCGAGAGAGGCAAACAGCAAAGCAAAGGGAGTCAAAACTTTCTGAAGAATGAGTTTTAACTGATTCCAAGTACATTTTAACATGATCATGCCAACATATCAAAGAGGAAGAAAATGATGATGTGAATGAAAATAATGAAGAGCATTCCTAAGACATCTACAAAAACAGTTGCAAATGCATGGTTTAGAAATTATTAGCCAGGAACAGAATTCATAGCTCAGTGATTAAGAGTGCATACTGCACTACTGTCCTTGCAGATGACCTGAGTTCAGCTCCCCGGATCCATGTTGGGTGATTCACAATCACCTCTAACTCAGAGCCCCAAGGGATCAGACATCTTGACTTTGTTGGTACCCTCACTCAAGTGGGCATACCACCCCTACACTTACACATTTATACATAATTAAAATAAAACAAAATATTTTTTAAAAAATATGAGCCAGGTTGATCAATAAAGTGTTCTTTTACTAATAAAAATGATAGTGATTAGAAAAACATACTAAAAAACCAATATATGTTTAATGTTGTACCTGTCTAGGCTTTGGGGTTATATCCTATCTGAGAGTATGATGGCTATTATTGGTTGTCAGCTTGACTACATCTGGAAGTAACTAACAATCAAATAGCTAGACACACCAGTGCAGGATTTGTTTTCTTAATTAAATTATTTGAAGTAGGAAGACCCACATTTAATCCAGATCTCTTGAGGTGGGGAGATTTGCCTTTAATATGGGCCACACCTTCTTGTGACAGCCTCTATAAAGGACACGGAAGACAGAAGCTTTCAGTCTTTGCCTATTTGACCTTGCTCTCACTGGCAAGTCTATTCCTTTATTGACATTGAAGCCTACTTCTTCGGAATTCTGGTGTATACTGAAGATCAACTGAGGCCTCCAGCATCATAGGCAGAACTGTATTCTTGTACCTTTCATTGGTAAACGGCCACGTTGAACTAGCTGAACCGCAGACTGCAAGCCATTCTAATAAATCCCCTTTATTTATACTTTATATAAATTTTATAAATACATATACATGTATATTGTTCCTTTAGAGAAACTTGACTAATACGGATTTTGGTGCCAGAAATGGTTCTAAAGCAATGGAAGTATAAGAATGGATTCTTTTTAGGTATCTTGGATAGGCTTTCTAATTTCCCAACACCTAGAAGCTCAGAAAGTATAGAAAGTCCATGGTATAACTATTTTACAAACTTAAGAAGAGAAATGCATTTGATTAGAGGCAATGCATTTGATGACTCTGTATATAAAAAATATTTGACAATTTGTAGAAAAAATAAGGAAAATGATGATGCTGTTTGGTTGCTCCCAGCATTTCTGGATAAAATGACAAAGGAAAATAAAGTGTTCTGTGATAAAATTAGCCAGCTTCAAGCATCTCAGAATACAGCGAAACACAACAATAAATTCAGTGATAAAACTGACATGCTCCGGACACACATAAACAGTCTAAAGTTTTCAATGTGTGACATGGAAGGGAGTCTTCTCTCCCACAGCCACAGAGCTCAAGTTGTGGAAATTAAACCAAAGCCCTCATTATAAGGTTGGCTGAATTACAAAGAAAATTCACATCCCAGCTTTAAAGGGTGTCAGTGGTTAAAGTAAGGACATTAATTGGTAAAGAATAGGGTCTTATAACTTGGGATGGGGATGTGTGGGAGGATGCTATTGAGGCTAAGATCTTTGAACCCTTATATTCCCAAGGGTTTATCATACCTGAGGAAATCATCTCTCCACTCTCAGCAGAAGATGTACTCCCACTTCCTACTGCCTGAAATACTGTCTTTTTTCACCGTTGATGGAGGAAAGTAATCCTTCATTGTCTGCTAAACCAGCAATGACTTTCCTGGAAGAAGATGCCAGACATGACAAAACAGGATGTCCCTCGTGGCCCCCAATAGTTGCCTCTAGAACTATAACCAGACTAAAGGCTAAACAGGCTCCTCGAGGGGAGCTAGAAAGTGTAGACCACAGGAGGTGCACTACATTACTAATAGCTCAATGAGTTGTCTAATCCATCCAAGCGGAAATCTGAAGAATATGTATGTGAAAGGATTTTAAGGGTGTGGGATACTGGTGGAAGGAACACAAAACTGGATCAGGGTGAGTTTATTGACATGGAACCACTGAGTGGAGATTCAGGATTTAATATGGAATCTTGCACAATTAAACCATTGTCAACAGTTTGTTTGAATAGTTGGTTGAAGTATTTACCTAAATATGGCCTACTGAAAAGGAGTTAGAGATGTCTGATATCCCTTGATTAGTGTTGATGAAGGGACTCTAAGGATCATGGAAATTGAAATGTGAGAGTGGGTACACTGTATAAAACCTATTCCCCCACAATGGGGAGGCCCAGAAGATGTGACCTTCACTAATCCTCTAAGATGCAAAGTGTAAGAGAGGCACCAGCACATTTGAAGTGTTTTCTTGTCACTCTTTCCCTTGTCCTAGACCTTAGCGATGGAGGTACCGCTGCTCAGTTGGGCAAACTAAATGAAATAGATTTTATTGGGCCCAAAACTCTCCCCTTGCAAAGTGGACTCAATGACAATGGGCCACTAAGTTACCATGTGATCTGAGCTATCCTTCATGAGCTGTGTGTTATCTGACCCACCAAACCATGAAGTAGGACATGCATGGCACAATCTATTATCAGATGGAAGTAGTGTATTTGTGACTGGACCTGAGCAGGTTCTGAAGGGACAAACAAGTTACATGAAAGAGTTGCCAAATGCTTATGGTTTCCACTCCTGGTAATATGCCATCTGCTGCCAATCATTCACCTATAGCCTCATGGGATATTCCCTATGATTGGTTGACTGAGGAAGAGAAGACTAGGGCCTGGTTTACGGATGGTTCCCCACATTATGCAGGCACCACCTAAAAGCAGACAGCTGAAGCATTACAATCTTTTCCTGGGAAAACCATGGAAGACACTGGTGAAGGGAAATCTTCATGGTGGGCAGAATTTTGGACAGTACACATGATCATACATTTTGTTTGGAAGGAGCAATGGCCAGATGTGTGGTCATTCACTAATCATGGGCTGTAGCCAATGGATTGGACATATGGTCAGGGACTTGGAAAAAACATAATTGGTAAATTGGTGAGAGACATCTGAGGGAGAAGTATGTGAATAGAGCTCTCTAAATGGGCAAAGGATGTGCCCAGATATGGCACCATTTCCCAGGGTGACCAGCCAGTGACCTGGTGGCAGGTTGACTACCTTGGACCACTTTCCCTGTTGAATGGACAATGCTTTATCCTTACTGGAGTAGATACTTATTCAGGTTATAGATTTACATTTCCTGCACATATGCCAAAACTGTCACCTGTGGACTTAGAAAACACCTTATCTGCCATACTGTTATTCCACAAAATATTGCTTCTGACCAAGGACTTCACTTCACAGAGAAAGAAGTGTGACAGTGGGCCCACAATCATGGAATCCACTGGTATTACCATGTTCCCCACCATCCTGAAGCAGCTGGCCTGACAGAAAGAAGGAATGACCTTTTGAATAAACAGTTACAGTGCCAATTAGGGGGCATCAGCCATGTTCTGTGATTAAAGTCAATGGGAAACTATAGCTTAATCCAGGCAGGATGACAAAGGGCACAGACCCTTCAGCTGAGGCCACATGACCAGTTGCAGAAATGAGGTTTAGAACTAAATGAGTATTTCTGTCATATTTTATTAAGAAGTGCTTGAGCAGGATATTTGTGTTTTCTTTCCTTGATTTCTCTGTCAGATAATGTGACATCAATTAAGTGACGATCAGTGCTTATTATATTTAAGTTTTGAGATATCAAAAGAATGTCCCCTGAGAGACAGTGCCACCTATTCCAAAATGTATAATGCATTTGTGGTTGTATGAGGGATAGTATATCATGTTAGGCATAATTATGATCTGGTTAACTATATAATGCATTTGTGACTCTTTGTGAGCTAGCTATATCATGTTGGGTATAATTATGACCTGACTATTGTTTTCATTTGGAAATTAAGCATGACTAAGGAGATAGGATTGTGTGTCATTTTGACAAGGGCTGAACTTTGATGGCTGTTCTTGGTTGTCAACTTGACTCAATCTGGAATTAACTAGAATCCAAGTAGCTAGGTACTCAGGTAGGAGATTTTTTTTCTTAATTAAATCATTTTAACTGGAAAGACCCACTTTTAATCCAGATCTTTTGAGGTGAGAATATCCACCTTTACCTGGGCCACACTTTCTGGTGACAGCCTATATAGGGGACATAGAAGAAGGAATTTTTTTCTTTTTGTCTGCCTTTGTTTGCTTTTGTTCTTGATCTTGTTGACAAGTCCACTTCTTCACTGGCATTAGAGCATACTTGTTCAGGATTCTGGTATATACTCTAGGTCAGCTGAGAAATCTAGCCTCTCAGACTAACAACTATTAGGTTCTTGGAACTTCCATTGGCAGACAGTTATTTTTACCTAGTAAGCCATTCTAATAAATCCCATATATAATATATATATATGTACTCATTCTATACTCTCTATATATGTATATTGTATGTATGTGTGTATATATACATATATATAAATATAACTTACCACAATGTTATAATCTTAATTGATTAAGAATTTAACTCTTCTCTACCATGTAGCTTCAAGGTCTGAAAACACACTGAGTTAAGGAGGGAAAGGTCAGTGATTTCATTCTTATAGCTACCTCAGGTAGAAGAAAAGCTCCATTTATACTCACAGTACATTATACAGAACTTATTCTTGTTGTCTGATCTCATGGCAGAGGAAACCAAGATCTCAAGAAAGGGGGTCTTGCTTCTGCTTGGGAAGAACATGAACTGGTATACTAGAAAAACAAAACATGTTCTCTATTATAGTCATCCAGATGGTCTCCAGAGAACCACATTTTTTCTAATGGAATAGCATCACTTTCTGCCCAAAGGAAGAATCATAACTGGACGCATTTCAGATTCCATAGTCATCCCCAAAATGCACAGCCCTTACTCATGAAGGCCAAGTGTATCCTTCTCCCCACCGCCAGTTCAATATACTAAAAGGCAAAAGAATAAGTTGTCCACCTCCCACCTCATACGCATCTAACAATACTTTTAGAATATACATGGAGTTATTAAGTAGACTATTTCACTGACCTAAAGGATGAATGGGAGGTACATATTGATCCTTGGTTCAAAACAATTCCAAGATTTCAATGATCTTTATAAAAGATCCCCTTTAATATAATGGTAAGATATGATAGGTGTCAGATTTTGATATTATGTTCTTG
Organism: Peromyscus maniculatus bairdii; assembly: GCF_049852395.1. Taxonomy (NCBI): domain Eukaryota; kingdom Metazoa; phylum Chordata; class Mammalia; order Rodentia; family Cricetidae; genus Peromyscus; species Peromyscus maniculatus. Next base: position 32,863,745 of record NC_134863.1, read on the forward strand.
CTCATTTTATCTTTGAGTTGTTCTTACCTACCTCCAGGGAATAGGGCTTATCACTTACTTACCATTCCTTCATTATATCTGAAGTGGGAGCTTGGAAATATACTCCTTTCAGAGCTATACTTCTTTGCTTCATTATTTTCTCATAATTTTCTAGAGTTACAAGAATATATATCAAGGGGCTGGAGAAATGGCTCAGCAGGTAAGAGTACTTCCTTGTCTTCCAGAGGACCTGAGTTTGGTTCTTTGGTTCCAAGGACCCATAATGGACAGCTCACAATTGCTTTTAACTCTAGATCCAAGGAATTGGATGCCTTTTCTAGCCTCCATGAGCACCTTCACACATCTGGCATACACCCACACAGACATGCACCTATGCATACAGATAAAAATAGATCTAAAATAACACACACGCGTGTGTGGGTATGGGTGTGGGGGGGTGGGGTAGCTTGAAAAGATATACCCAATGGTTCAATAGTATCACTATTATCCTTTGAAGTATCCAACAGCTTTCTAATTGGAAATAAGTCCTGCACAATTAGATGGAATTCATGCCTGGTTCTATAAACCTATCTAACTACCCATGGCTAGAGAGTTCATAGAACCTAAAGGAAAATCTATTGCTGCCATTTTCCTAAACCAAAATAGTTTGTAACTATATTCTAAATACTTACACTTATAACCACAGAGAAGTGTAATTTATTACACCCTTCATCAAAGAAGCTTCTTTTTGTAGCAGATGGAGGTCATTACAGAGATCCATAGCTGGTAAAATGCAGAGAAAATAAATTGGCTGTGGGGTGTCTACCCTCAACTGGTGCATCTATAAGACAACCCTGCACCTAAGGCTCAGGTAAAATTGCAAAATACAAGTGTGAAAAGATATAAGAGCCAAGGGAACAGGAAACCTACTGTGAGACAGAGTCTTCTAGCCATATCAGAGAAGCTGCACTAGTGAAATTTCTGCAGTACGGTGGCTCAGATAAAACATGCATAATGACACTAGCAGCAAAATGCTAATATCTATGGGGGAAATTTCACGAGGCTTTTCCTCTATATAAAGAGATATGGGTGATCTCATCTATTTCCCCTTCCCAGGGCAATCCATATGTCCCTCTTAGGGTCTTCCTTGTTAGCTAGCTTCTCTGGAGCTGTGGGTTGTAGTCTGGTTATCCTTTGCTTTACATCTGGTATCCACTTATGAGTGAGTATATACCACGTTTGTCCTTCTGAGTCTGAGTTACCTCACTCAGAATGATATTTTCTAGTTCCATACATTTGCCTGCATACTTCATGATGCCATTGTTTTTTACTTCTGAGTAGTACTCCATTGCATATATGAGCCACATTTTCTTTATCCATTCTTTGGTTGAGGGGCATCTAAGTTGTTTCCAGGTTCTAGCTATTATGAATAATGCTGCTATGAACATAGTTGAGCAAGTAGGAGGCCTTACCTTCTTGGAGGAGTGAATAAGAGATGGGTTGGAGGGGGGAGGCAGCGGGGAGGGAGGAGGGAAGAGAGGGGGGATCTGTGGCTGGTATGTAAAATGAATAAAAATGCTTTGATAAAAATAAATAATAAATAAACATGAATAAACCTTTAAAAAAGAACTACAGACAATCAGTGGTGAGAGAGAGAATCAGTTTTCTCTAGCAATGATTACCTTGATGTTATCCTAAGTAGTTAGGCATAAGCACTTGTGCATATGAACAAGGTGGACTCAGTAGGGTATGTGTGACTGTGTGTGACTCTGTGTGTGTGTGTGTGTGTGTGTGTGTGTGTGTGTGTGTGTGTGTATGTGTGCATGTGTAAAAATAATAATTAATGAAAAGACCAAAAATTTGAGGGTGGCATAGGAGGAGTTTGAGGGGAGATAGGTAAGGTGGGAATGATATAAATTTAGTCCTCATGTACAAAATTCTCAAAAATGTAAAAGAATTTAAATTTTCATATAATTTTTCCATTAGATAAAAATTAATAACTTATATCCCCTCCCAAACATTCATGGCTTTAGGTTGAGGTCACAATATTTGGGGATCTCTTTCCCTCGGCTTTTCAGCAGACTGATGTATTTGCTTGTAATCAGTGGACAGGTATCCTTAACTCTGCTCAGTGTTCCTTTGGGGAATTGTTCTCCAGTGTGTTTTACATCCTTTGCTTCCTAAACCCTGCATCACCTTTCCAAACAACTTAATGCTTGCTATGCAGGCCCCTACCAATAACATGCTCTTTTCCCTGAGTTCTTTAATTAATGAACAGGTTTTATTGATTCTTTGTCACTCTTAGTCTTTTAAAAGCCCATCTGTTACTATTTGGAATCAAGAAGCAGTTGGCTTTTATACCTCCCAAAGCCCCAAATTTCTGGACGTTATTTACTTTGGTTTCTAATCCCAAATTTGTCCATCATCTCCCTTGCTCATCTATTAGTTAGCTACATATTGCTGAGTTACAGACCGATCCAGAAGTGAGCAATTTAATCAGGAGCACGTGTTACCTCTAAGTGTCTGCCAGCTCCAGGATACCTGGGAATCAGCTTTTTGTCTTCTTTGTCAGAGCCTTCATGAGGTTACAGTGGAACAGCTGAGACGACAAAGTCAGAAGAACCGACCAGAGCTGGAGAGTCTACTTCCAAGTTTACCCGGGAGTTGTAGTAGTTTAGAAGCTTGGTGGGAATCTCTGACTTTTCTCCAAAGGAGCCTTTCTATGGGACCACTCACAGCAAGGCTTCTTCAGAGCTTTGCTCTAAGTGAAATAAAAGGTAGGGCCAGGAAGATGGATCAGCGGGTACATCTCTTGCTGCATGATCACGAGGTCCACCTAAAGCCAAATGCTGTAGAAGGCCTTAAGCCAGCATAGCCTGAAAGTCACATGCCATCATTTCCACATACTGTCTGGTCATGCACACCGACCCTAGCACACATGGCTGTAAAATATAAGGACCAGAACACAGCATCACTGGAGCCATCTTTGAGACTGGTTACAAAGACAACCCATCACAGCAAAGAGATGCACAAGTAAAACATCCACCACATACAATACACCAGAATCTGTGTTTCATTCAAAGAAAGACTGCATGTGGAATGGTGTTCCCATGAGATTGCATTTTCTAGTGTCAACATGTATGTGTCAATCTTACAACAGACTTTCTATACATGTTCCCACAGTGACATGTGCACCTAACAACACGTTTCTCAGCAAGTGTCTCGCCATTAAGTAATGTCCAGCTGTATTTTGTGGCTTCCTATCTTGGAAGTACATCTAGTTCTTAAATGGCTACTAACCTTTCAGTAGCTCATCAACTGACTACTAAACTAGTTCCATCTTGGACAGTGTTACTACATCAGCATTCTGTTCCTGGAACTGACATTTTGTTACCTGAGACATTCAACAGTGGCTATCACAATAAGCCCTAAATTTTTACTAAACACTTCATATTTTCAGGATCTCTATAACCCAACCTTCTTCCAAGTGACCAGAATCATCTGTGAATGAAAACTCTCTGGCACCTATAACTGAGACAAAACTTATTCCCTCTGTGTTGCTTATGTGAGCCTGTATGCTCCAAGCCCAGTCTACATGGACCTGTTCTCACCACTTCCCACGTGTGTTCAAGACTCCACTCAGGACACCACTCTCCTGGGAGACACTCTTCTCACTTGACTGAAACCCATACCTTCTCCCAAGCCTCCTCACACATGCATCACTTTGCCAATCATGCTGCCATGCATCCTGACAGTGTTTACTCTTCAGGAGAGCTAGATGAGAAATTACTTTCCATTACCCTAGGTGTTACATCCAGTGTCCCTAATTTACTAAGTCCTTAGCAGGAATCAGACAAAACTACTATTAAATGCATAAGTGAACACATGAGTGCTTGGACAAGGCCCCTTCTTCCTTTCAGTGGTGCCCACATATCTCCTTAAGTTGGCTGCTGTAAGACACACAAAAGTAAATGATCTTTCATATTGTAGCTCCTCTCCTTGGATGGTCTCATTTAATAAAACAACTGGCTCATACCTGTATCGTGGGTTGACATCTAAAATTACACACATACACACACACACACACACACACACACAGAGAGAGAGAGAGAGAGAGAGAGAGAGAGAGAGAGAGAGAGAGAGAGAGAGAGAGATTTATAATTCCCCGAATAAACCTGCATTTAACATGCCCAAAAAATGAACTATTTCTCATTCATATCCACTTTTCCTCCTGAATCATTTTTTTTGTAAATAGCAGGCACCTTCTTGCCCACAAGAACTGTCCCTGCTCATCCCATTTACTTGGTCCCCCCTGCCCAAATGTCTCTCAGCTTGTGCTGTAAATGTCCCTTGAAATGTTGGAGTTCTCTTTGGGGCTTTCTATCTCTTCCACTTTGTCTAGCTTGTTGCTAGCACCTCCAAGTGGGGCTTCCTATCTCCTGTCTGACATTCCTCCACTCTGTTTCCCACACTGCTGTCAAGCGATTGTCCTATAACACAGCCCCACCATATGTCATTTCCATCTCAACTACATCCATAGTTTCCCACTGCCTACATTTAACATCGCCGCCTTAGAGCAGACACACAGCATGTTCTGGCTTTGCCCTTGCACACATCCAAAGTCGGACATTTTTGCCTATCCAGTACTTATCTCTGAAAATCCAATTTGAGGAGCCATTCATAATTTAATAATTGGCTGGTTTTGCCAAGTTCTGCCTTTTTCATGTGTTCCATTTTTTTTCCCTGTGTATCTTGCTGTGGATGTAGGGTACTAATTTTTTTTTTCCTCCTGGAAAAGATTCCTATAGGCAGTGGTCTGTGTGACTAGTGACTGACTACACTCATGGTTATCAGAAACCTTATTGCTGCAGAGCAGAAAACCCCAAATCTGAATGCACTGCATAACTTAGTCATTCATTTCTTCATCAATGCTGCTAAATGCCACACGGATGTTGAGATTTTTTTCTGTAGTGAGCCACTACATTTTCCTTTTGGTGTCTCTGAAAAAGGCAGCCTTTAATTGTGGCTTTAAAAAATTGTATTTTTATATTGGTGGAGGCATCAAGGAAGGAGTGGAATATAGAAAAGTTTGAATTTGCATGGCATCACTTTTATATAAAATCTCAACTGACCTCTTTGGCAAGCTATTCATACTTTTTGCAGAATGACTGGATTTAAAAAAAAAAAAAAAAAAAAAAAGAAGAGTCTCTGTGGGCAATGATTGGTTAAGACAGAGAAAAGAGATAACAGTGTGCCCACTGTGGGGTGGGGGGCAGGTGGGGAGGCTGAAGCCGGCACAGACAGTGGCAGACAGTGGCAAGCAGATAAACAGAAAGGATAAGCAGTTAAAAGTAAAAAATCCGGAGGAAGGAAAAAAAAAAGCCCTGGCTGTGACAGTGAGGGAGATAAAAGGAGAAATACAATCACTACCGCTGGTAATTGAAGAGGCTGAGAGAAGCTTTACACGCTCAGATAGGAGGTGGGGGAGAGGTCAGAAATGAACCACAGAGAGGATCACAGGAAAGAGGGACAAGAACAAGCACCACGGGAGGGGTCTTTACCTGAGAACCCAGCCAGAGTGAGGACGGAGTGGACACTGAGGACATTTGGGATCTTACTGTTGAGTGTAGCCTCGGCCTCATCACACACACACAAAAAAAAATGTGAGCAATTTGGAGAATTTTCGTCACATTTTATTTAAAATAAGTGAGTAGGTATTTAATAATCTCTGTTATATGAGATGAAGTGTCAAATCAATGTAGGCTAATCACAGAAATTCAGATGACTGAGTGCTCAGAATGTAGACTAGGAAGTGAGAACTTATCAAACAGTTCCTGAACCAGAGTCACATCATCCATATTTCCTGAACTTGCCTTCATGATTTCCTGTCTGTAAATGTTTCTTTCTTTATTATCTCTCCTTCCTTCCAGAGTGAAAAATGGCAATAATGATTTCCCAAGTTAGCTTTTATGGCACAAATGATTAAAGTATGCATGTTGGACCTGTAATTAGTACTTTCATGTTGACAAGGGCTCAGTTATCAACACCAGTACATACCTAGTCATGTCTATGAGTTCCTTCAGAGAAGCTAGAGTTTTCTTGTGAGGCTATACAGAAAAAGGTATCACAGAAAGCAAAAGGTAATTTTCATAGATGAATTTATGCCTTGAACATTGGAAGAAGAAAGGGGGACAGGGAAGGTTTCTTATAATTCAAATCTTCATATTTGGTTTTTCATGTTTGTGGCATAGTTTAGGACAGTTCTCAGAAAGCAGTAGTCCAGGCTGTAGCCTGTCAGGTGGTGGTAGGGAAGTAAGGGAACTCAGGACAATACTGACTAAGACACTGTGGTTGTTAACATTGTCAACCAGATGTGATCTAGAGTCATCTTGGAGACAAGCCTCCAGGCAAACCTAAGAGGGATTGTTCAGATTAGGTCAACCTCTTTCACATGCCTGCAAAGGATTATCTTGATTAGGTTCATTGCAGTAGAAAGATCTACCATACCAAGCAACACCATTCCCTGAGATAGGGTCCAGGACTTCATAAAAAGGGGAAATCTTAACTGTGGATGCAATGTGACCAGCTGCTTCAAACTCCTGCCACCTCCACGTCCACTGTGATACCCTCCACCCTCCAATTATAAGCCAAAATAAATCCTTCGTTCCTTAAATGGCTTTAGTCAGCATATTTTATCACAGCAACAAAAAAAGTACGACTGGTACAACACAATCTAGGCGACCTTCCTGCTTCTGAGCAAATAGCCAATCATAATTCATATCATGATATCGTGTAGATACTATCCAATCGGTATTCATTATATGTCTAGTCACTGGCTGGTGTTAGAGAATAGATGAAAGGTAGCAATGAGATATGTAATAAGATCATAAAATAATGCATAGAGGGCAATTCCACAATAAATTGAAGGGTTAATAGGGTTGGGAAAGGTATTTTGTGGCTTTAGACGTTTTATAATTATTTTATAAGACTACACTGTCAATGACGGAAAAAAGCAAAATCAAACCCCCCAAAATGATTTTATAATAATACCTATTGCTTTGTTTATATTGCAAAAGGCCCAGGTTTATATAAACATGTAATGAATTGTTTCAGAAGAAATTTGACTCAGTGGGCATAAGCTTCCTGCCTTCTTTCTGAGAATCAGATTTGGAGGGCAGAGCACCTCAAAATTCCTATCTACTTTGCATTCTATTTGGCCCTCGGGCTTGTTTTTTTTTAGATCCGTTTTCCATAATACAACAGTTTCTTATGGCACGACACGCATTTCACACCAGGAATGCCATGCTGTTGTGGGGCTACAGTTTATGGAGTTTAAATGAGAAGAGAGCTCAGCCTGGGACCAAGGAACTATGACCTCAGGTTGAAAAAAGCCTCTTAGACATACTCCTCATGGCTCTGGTTATCACTGGCGAAATAACAATTCACCTCTCTGTTTGCTTTTACTGGAACTGACACTGTAAGTAACAGAATGTAGTGAGATTTCAAAGAAAGGAAAATGACCTTTAAATTTTCTGAAGCATAAAGGCCACTTCATGCAACAGAGAACAGCAAAAGCTATGTGGCCTTAGGAGGTGAGTGAGATGAGATAGATTGGGGGATAAAAGGGGAGGCAGCCGGGACCTTGGGGTTTGTCCTTTCTGAAGTCACAGGACTAAGGTCTCCTTTAAATGGAAAACAGAGGTGGTTGAATATCAAAAGATAATAACCCAAAGATCTCAATAATTATGCAAGATGACAGGAGCCCTATGAGCCAACCTGCTATTTTCAAAGTGATCCATTATGATTCTATAAAAACAGAATTGAAAGGACTCTGAAAATAAAATAGCAGTGTGTCCTACGATCTACAGGCCCAGAATTCTTAGAAATTAAGACTATTTTTTTTCCAGACTAAGGAACAAGCTAACTCCAAACTAGAAATCACTATGGGCTTATTTTTCTTTTATACAGAAGAAAAATATATCAGAGTTAGAAAGCTTTGGCTTTTTAGAAGTTCAAAGATCTATGGAAAAATGAGAACTATCAAAAATATCTCAACAGCTAAATTTAATAGAAGAATTCATAATTTTTATGAATCTGGTAAAAAATTACAGTTTAAATGAAGGGATCATTTTTAACTAGGATGATGTCAAGGATTCAACAAAAATATTTTCCCATATGTCCCACCCTTTTCCAAACTTTGGATAAACTTTTAAAAATCTGATGGGGCTTATGATACATATTTTAATCAATAAAGAACATATTGTAAATTGTATTGAAGTGTGAAAGAGAAGAAAACAATTTAACTAAGTACACATGAATTTAACTTAATAGACTACATAAGGAAAATAATCAAACAAGTATGTTAGTTATTAAAGGCATTTTTAAGCAGCAAAACCATAAGCCTCATCAAAAAAACCTTTCATATTTCTAATACATGTTTATATTTGTTAAATACCTGCTGTATGATGAGGTATTCATATTGACAAAAGATACACCATCGTTAGAAGGAATTATTTCTGTCCCCTATCTAGAGAAACCAGGTGCGTCGTGATCAGAATGATTATTTGTGGAATCTTTCCATTTAAAAGGCTTCCACACTCCATTTTATTCTGGGGACTTTAAGGAACAAAGATTTATTTGTCTCTCCTGGATGCATGTTCCAAGGATGTATGAAGAAACTATGTTCTAAATCCTTGCTCTGGAAGCAACCACTGTCTACCTTCTATTTATATTCTTAGGTCTGAGGGTGCTTTTAATGAAAGCCACAGCGCCATCACAGCCATATTTTCTAATATCAACTGAACGCCCACTTCTGCTAGGAGATACTTGTAACTAACAATTTTCGGTTATCTGGCAGACATTTCATATTGGTTATTATAGGACTGGTACACTTTTTTCCTCCAAAGTTATAAATCCCATGTATCTTGGTTTCCTCCCCCTTCCTTCTGCCACATAAGCTAGAACATTCAGGTATCAAGAGTTAAACTTCCCAGCCCCCTCTTCAAGCTTCCCTTTCCAAAACATGTTTGAGCTCAAGCTAAGCCTTACCTGGAACTGATGGAGATGCCCAATAGCTGACTTGTCAGAGAACAACATCCTCTGGCTGACTTCAGTTCACACTTTGTTTTCAAACTGCAAGATTTCTACAGAGTTCTGCTGTAATCCTCTGCCTCAGGCTTAAGTATAAATCAGGAAATGCTAACGCCAACCTCACTCACCACTTCCAACCTGTATTTACAATATCTTCCCATAAAATCCCTCGATGTCTCTCATGATTGTATCTCTGATACAAAGTGTCCTAAACAGATCCCATAATCCACGGGCAAAATTCCTAATCGCTCAGGAATGCTTTGAGATGTCCAGGTTGTAAAGTCTCCAAACAGCTTTTATTTCTCTCTTTCTGGTCCCTTAATATCTTTCACTATCAAGTTTTACCAAATCCACCCACAAAACATATATCAAACCTGAACTTATCATTATTCTTTTTACCTTCGCTACCAATCTAATCCAAGACATCATTGTTCCTTCCTATGTAGCATTATTCTCCTGGAAGGGCTTCCTGAGTCTACCCCTTCTCATCCCTAATCTGTCTTTATAGATTGCTGCCAAATTAATCTTTCTAAAGTACAATTTAAATCATGTCATTCTACTACTCCAAAATGTTTAATTGCTTTTTATTATCCATTGAATAAGATCCAAACTCCTTAAAATAACATTTAACACCCTGCACCATCTGCTGATGTCCCACATTTCCAGACATAGCTCCCTTCTCTCTCTTTCAAAGATCTAATGCTACATTCAGACTATAATGCATCCTTCTGCCTGTCTCAGTTCATTTATTCATTCTATTCTCTTTACCAATAATGTTCTCTCTTCTCACTGTCCTCTATGAGTATCTAGTTGAAGGCTCCAGCAGATAATAACATATAATTCAAAAGGAAGTGAGCCATCGGCATTTCCATGCTGGACCCTCACAATGATCCATATCTACTGTTTTCAAACTTATACCAGTAAACATGCTGATGTGCATGGTTTCGTTGAGTACTATAAATAGCAAAGCTTTCTGTATTTGTTCAATATCAAAGTCATTGTTTCAAACCTTAATCCACATTTAAAGATTTATTTTTAATTATGTGTATGTGTGTGCATCTGTGTGCATGGGATATAAACAGCCCAGCCAAGTCCTCAACCCAATCCAAATACTTTAAATGCTGTTGTTCTTTCCGATAAACAACCTGACCCCTGATTTCATTGAAGTCATAATATCAGGAAAAAATTAATAATGACATATTAGATGCTCATAAAAGTGTTGTTTCCTTAGTTCCTTCATTTAAGTACAATTTACATGCAAGGAAAAAACATCCCTTGGTTTTGGTGGACTGCTCTACCAGCCCAGCAGCTCTAGCTCTGTGCTCCTGCACTCTCCTCTGAGTGGCAGCTCTAGCCCAGTGCTCCCTGCACTCTCCTCTGAGTGGCAGCTCTAGCTCAGTGCTCCCTGCACTCTCCTCTGAGTGGCAGCTCTAGCTCAGTGCTCCCTGCACTCTCCTTTGAGTGGCAGCTCTAGCTCTGTGCTCCCTGGACTCTCCTCTGAGTGGCAGCTCTAGCTCAGTGCTCCCTGTACTCTCCTCTGAGTGGCAGCTCTAGCTCAGTGCTCCCTGCACTCTCCTCTGAGTGGCAGCTCTAGCTCTGTGCTCCCTGTACTCTCCTTTGAGTGGCAGCTCTAGCTCAGTGCTCCCTGCACTCTCCTTTGAGTGGCAGCTCTAGCTCAGTGCACCCTGCACTCTCCTTTGAGTGGCAGCTCTAACTTTTTTTTGTTTCCAGCATTCTCTTTTTAGAGTCAGATGATTTACTTTTGCATGTTCTCTGAGCAGTCTGATTTAATTTTATTGTTTTTTTTTTCTCTTAACATACAGTTTCTTTAGGGATGCTGAATGTTGTTAGTACAATTTTTGGTAATTTTCTGAATCTTCTTTATTAACTTAATTGTAATCATTAAATGAAAATTTTAAGATTTGTCCAAACAATGAGAAGTTAAGTCATTAATTATAGTCATAAATCATCGATGTCTTCCCACTGGCAGAGCTTTCTGAGTAGTGTCCAAAGTTGAATGAAATGTATATTTGTAAAGTTATTTAATTAATCTTTATCTACTGTATGCATAGAATTTATGACATATCTTGTTACGTAGTCATCAATATTTCAGTCTTCACAAATGCAGTGAATATGGAATATGGAATAGAATATGGAAATGGGATGGACCTTTGAAGAGTACCCATTTCTAGTAAACCAAGGCTAGCATTTTATTTTCTCACTCTTTATTGAACAATATTAATTTATTTATGCATTTAAGTTAACACACAAAATAATAGCTTTCATTATGGGATTTTATACACATATACTCTATTCTCATTGTCCCCACCACCACTGTTTTCTCCTACACCCAAATGCTTTGCTGCCGGTTGCTTTTCTCTTCCCCCAGATGGTCCTGCTTTTGTTTTCATGACACATGTATTCCATTATTCTCTCTTTTATTCCTCTCTTACCCTTACCTAAAATTCCTTTTTCAGTCTCATGAACCCCTTTCATAACATACACACACATGCACACCCAAAACTAAAGTCCACATACAAGCAAAATCATGCAGTATTTGTCTTTTGAGTCTCACTTATTTTGCTTAATTAAATGTTCACTGGTTAGACTCATTTTCCTATGAATGTCATGACTTGCTTTTTCTTTACAGCTGAGTAAAATTTTATTGTATACCACATTTTATATATATATATATATAATTTATTGTATACCACATTATATATATATACCACATTGTATATATGTACAACATTGTCTTTACCCATTCTTCTACAATTCTTGTGAACAACAAGTTATTGTGAACAACAGTGCAACAGTAAGTGTAGATATGCAAGTATCTCCATGATGTGTTGACCTAGAGTCCTGGTATATGCACAAGAGTGGTATGGACATAGAGTATTTCCATTTTTGTTGTTATTTGAGAAAACTTCACACTGATGTAATGGCAGCACCCATTTTAATACCCATAGCAATGTAAGAGTTCCTCTTTCCCCACATCATTGCCACCATTTATTGTCATTTGAATATTCATTGATTGCTTAGCATATGATGTGTTATGAAACTTCCTCTTAAGCAGCTTATAATCAAATTGATCAGTTACAAACATAATGAGTAGTGGCAATCTCCAAGGTGTTGATAACTGTAACAAACGATAGTGGACAAGTTAATTAAGTGCCTGAGTCACCAAAAGTGTAGAGGAGAACTAACAAGATACTATCTAGCATAACACTGAAGCTGAGAAGAAAAGAAATAACAGTAATTAGGAAAATGAGACTTAAGCCAGAAGTGGCTTCACAACTTCAGTAGTACCAGGTCAATCAGTGCATCAGAAATAAGGGGACTAGTTTTCATATAAAAGACAGAATCCTTTGAGTATCTTGAAAACAAAAACACAAAAGTATTCCCCTTCAGGGCTTTTGAAGATAACACAAAGCCCATTTAAAGAGTTTTATTAGGAAGTTCTGACAATAGTTATTCAGACCACTAATTTATAAACATGCTATCTTGTTTTGACCTCTCTTTTCATTGTGCAGTTTTTGAGAAAACAAACAAAAACATTCACAGGCACTTTTCATCATAATATATTCCCCATTAGTTATACCAAGACAACTTTGAACTTTTCAAAAGAAGACTAAAAAAGTTTTTTTGTAGCTTCAGATTCACTGTTCTACAGCTTCCCTCTGCCCTCCCATACACTATCTGTTCCCCACAACAGGATTCATTCTCCTGACTCCTACTGATCTGAATAGGCACTTGAATTTCCTGGACCTGGTGTGCCTTAGCCAGCTAAATGAAATGTTCTCTGTACTCTGTCTCCTTCCTCTCTCTCTCATCTTCAACATTCATAACATGTCATTAAAATAAAAAAGGATTAAATGAATTATAATGCGTGGAGATTACCATAAAATACATAATGCACATAGATAATAGGTCTTGTGACCACACCTACATCATTGAATTCAGAGAAAGAATTCTCCCACCTTCACTACCTGATAAGCAACAGTACCAAAATTATCTCCCTTAATAAGTAGGTAAATACTCTATTTTTAAAGAAATTTTGTGAGCACAAAGTGTCATGTTCCCACCCTAAGGATCTGTGTTTTCACACCCCATGGAAATGTCTACATATATCTGTGATATATACATTCAAATGCACAGCTAAAATATTCATATATACAGACCTCAGATCAAGAACTGGCCTAAAAGTACTTTGTTTGCAGGCATGTCCAAGCAGGCAGCCCCAAATACAATTTGGTCCAAGGACAGAATGAAGCCTTTATGTTTGTAGACTAACAAATGGATTCACTCAAATTAATATGCGATCCTGATAATATTATCGTGGCAAACTTATGGGTACATACATTCCACCAACAGGTGAACACCAGCTAGGCAGTTATTATCATGGCTGTTACCATCACTGCCCAAACCATGAGACCTTAAAGCTTCCTGGATGAAGGGCTCACAAGGGGAAAACAATCTACCTTAGCGTTTGCTCTGCGGACTTCAAATTACTTTTCAACCTTTTCTTTGTATTTATCCAACTCATTTCATAAGATGAAACACCTATTCCAAAGTGAGGAAGGAGACTTCTGGGGGAAAAAATATATTTTTTAGGATGGCCTTATTATTTCTGTTTATTCCCCTGATGTTTTCTCTCTCTCTCTCTCTCTCTCTCTCTCTCTCTCTCTCTCTCTCTCTCTCTCTCTCTCTCTCTCTCTCTCTCTCTCTCTCTTTCTCTCTCTTTCTCTCTCTTTCTCTCTCTTTCTCCTTTCTGCCTACTCTTCTGGTTTTAATTTGTCTTACCTTTTTGATCATTGCACCCTCAATTTTTTTGGTATGTCCTGCATCTTTTTTCTGTGTCTTATCTTCCACCCTCTCAGAAGTACCATCAGTCATCAGTCACATAAACCCACATTCTTCTTCCTTTTCAGTTACTCTTTTAAATCATGCCTGTCAGCATTGCTTCAGAGAAGCCATAGTGCCCCATTCCTACAACTGAATGGAGGCAGTCTAAATAGTCATCCATGAAATCAAGCCAAGAGAAAACTTTGTAGGATGTATAACAGGTTTGCCAGGGAACCTAGGCAAAAACAGCCATTTCCTACCTATGAGAACTTGGGCACCAAGCCCTGGTTCTGAGCTTACAACAGACTAACGTGATGTCCACTTCACTGGGTCGTTGAGGACTGAGATAATGATGAATATTTGTTAGCTTTCTCTGACTGTTACAGACATCTTAGAGATCAGAGGTTTTGTTTTTTGTTTGGATTACAGCTTCAGAAGGTTCAGTCTATGCTTTTTTGGACCAAGGGCTTAACCTCTCTTCTCCAGCTGCCTTTTAAAGTTCTAGAACCATCCAAAGCGGATCCACCAGGTGAGGGCATTAGTCTACAAGACAAGACCTTGTGTAGAAATTGTGTGTTTAAACCAGGGTACAGGGCGCCCAGGACATCTACAGAGCAGATGGTAGGAAAGTAGGGGCAGGGATGCAAGCAGTGCTAATGCTGCTGATTACAGGAAGGAGCTTAGGATGGACCTCTTTTATGTAGTAATGTGCAACCTTTCCAATTTCTTGAAAATTGCTCACACATTTAAAATCAGAGAAAGAAGTATTCTGCTGTATAAATTATGCTAAAGTATAAATGTCAGCGTTAAACTCCTGTATGTCCCAGAGATGCATTTACTTCACAGAGAAACTCCCAGGCACCACTTTCTCCTGTCTGCTCTTTTCCCTGAAATAATTGTAAAATTTTTCACACATTCAAAATAATATCTAAAATATTCATGACAGTTAAGCATGAAATTAAGAAAATGACTATCCATATCCATAGCACTTACTATTAGAAAAACAGAGCCTTACTGATCTCTTTGAAGTTAACACCGTGGTCTCCCTGATTGCAGTTTCTCCCCATTTCTACACTAGAGATAATTATCCTTAAATTTGGGGTTAGTATTGTGTTACTATTGCTTATATATTTAATATATACACATATCTCCAAATAACACATTGTTTAGGATTCCCAACTGGAAATTCATTCAGCACACTTGTGGACTATATCATTCTTATGGATTCTTTCAACATTGAAGTTAAGATTAGTAGTTCAGGAAATAAGAGCATTTATCCACCTATGAACTTTTGGGATATTTTAAGTACTTAGTATTACAACTATGTTTTCATGAGTACTTTAGTACATATGTAATCATATACTAGAAGACAACATTGGCAGATCAGAGAATATCTCTCTAACTTTTTGAAATATTTTCATAATGAGGATATATTGGATAGGATTAGGCTAGGTCTTTGTGGGCATCAAAGCTGGAGTCATAACAGTTTACATATTACATAAGATGACTATATATGCCTATTTCAAGTTCAAGAAGTCTACAACAGAACAGTTTATAAATGGTCACCCACCCACACTGTTAGAGACTCACATTCTTTCTATTATAGAGGTCACTGAATATGTATAACTTTTGTCCTCAAGGTCCCAAATGGTTTATTGTCCTCTGGCTAGTATATTCACCTTCCAGCTGGCCAAAGATATGCACATAACAATTTTATTACATTGTGTCTTAGGTTTCTATTACTGTGATTAAAAAAAAAAAAAAAGCTCTGACCAAAAGCAGCATGGAGAAGACAGGATTTACTTGGTTTACATTTCCATCTCGTAGTCCATCACTGAAAAAAGCAAAAGCACAAACTCAGGCAGGAACCTAGAGGCAGGAACTTCTAGAGACCAAGGAGGAACTTATTCCCCTTGATTTTCTCAGCTTGCTTCATTATACAACTCAGTAACACCTTCCCAGTGGTGGCACTGCCCACAGTGGACAGGATCCTCCCACATCAACCATTAATCAAGAACCCCCGCCCCCCCACACACACACACTTACCTACAGACTATTCTGGTGTTCCTTCTTTCTAGATGACCCTGACTTGTGTCATTTGGCCAAAAACCAGCACATACCCCTTGACCAAACTTTAGTGGCTCTTTCTACAAGCACAGGACACTGGGAAAAGTGATTTTTATTATGTTTGGCCATGAACCCTGCTAAAAAGAATGCATTATTTCTGAGGGAAAAAAAAGAATGAAAAATATTTTCAAATAACTAGCAATTTCTCCCACAGTGGTTATGCTGACTTACATGCCTAAGAACAATGAAATTTTATTATCTCTCTGAATACTTCAGCACCTGAAAACCTGAAATATTCAGATTTTGTATATGCGTGGATACTGCATATACATGTATGTTCATGTGTGTGTATGTTTGCTTGTCTGGAGACCAGAGAGGTCAATCATTTTTCAACTTTTTTAAAAGATTTATTTCATTTCTCTCTCTCTCTCTCTCTCTCTCTCTCTCTCTCTCTCTCTCTCTCTCTCTCTCTCTGTGTGTGTGTACATACATGTGAGTACAGGTACCCTCAAAGTGCAGAAGACAGTGTCAGATCCCCTGGATCTGAAGTTACAGGCAGTTGTAAGCCAGTCAGTATGAGTGATGGAAACTAAATTCAGGTCCTCTGCAAGATGTTATGTGGTCTTATCTGCTGAGCCATCACTCCAGGACCATCTACCTTAGTTTTTCATAGAGGGTCTCTCACAGAACAGAGAGCTTGATGTTTTCAGTCACTAGCCCCTTGGACCCAACGGTCTGTCACTCATCTCTGAAATTACAGACATGGATCACCATGCCTGGCTTTCAGGTGGGTGTTGGGGATCCAAACTCAAGTCCTCGTGTTTGCCCAGCAAGCATGTCACAAGAAGGTCATCTTTCCAGCCTGACATGATCACAATTTCAAAGGTTTGTCAAAATTATACGTGTAAAATAGTATGCCGTCTTAAAAAAAAACTGTATACCACTGATTAATCATTTTTATTCATTTAGTCATGTAGGTTTTCCGTTTCTGAGCTGTCTTCTGGGTTTTAAGAGTTTTCTCTTAAATAGAAAAATAAGAATTGTTTGCTAGTTATACAAGCTGCAAAACAGAAGAGTGCCTCCTATCTGTTAGCCTAGCTTTCCATGTTTTAAAAGTGTCGATTTGGTCTAAGCAAGGTAAGCCAGCTGCACGTATAGCCATTGTGAGGCTGAAAGAGAGGAATTGCTTGAGCTCTGGAGTTTGAAGAGACTAGATTATATAAAAAAAAAAAAAAATACCCACCTCAAAGATGGACAAAAGGAGGGGGGGTGTTGAAATTTCTGTTTTTCAATTTTGTTTAGTTTTTTCATTGTGATTTAAACTTTGCACATGCTATTGTGCTATTTAAGAAATCCTTTCTTGTCTCGTGGTTACAATAGATTTCCCCAACTTTTTCCTAAAGGTTTTCAATTTTTCTCTTGCATTTGTATATTTTAATGGGTAGTACTAGTACTTGACTTTTCTGTATTGTGACTACAATTTCATTTGTTTCTCTCTGGCAAACTAAAGCTAGCAGTCTCCACATCGTTACTATAATTTGATCTTTACCAGTTTATCTGACGTGCCAGCTGTGTCAACATCTGTTTCTGGAACTAGCTAACTGTTTCTAAGTCAACCTATATGTTCTCTGTATATGTTAGCATATACCTTCCTGAGATTTATATGTAGACTTATCAAACAAATCAAGTCTCTTGCTTACATCCTACTGTTTTATATCAGACAGATTTAGTCATTCTAGGCCTCTTGGTCTCACAAATAAATTTGAAAACTGGTTTGAAAGCTTGGTGGCCCAGGGGAAGGTCACATCAAATAAACCGAATAATTTGAGAAGAACTGGTATATGTGTACATGAGGTATTCTTAGTTATGATCATGGTCAACTTTTCATCTGGGTCTGTGTCTTCCTGAATTACTTTCTATAACACTTTATGATTTTTAGGTAGAAAAAAATCATTAGATTATAATCAAGATGTTCAACCTTTTTAAGATGGAAAATTAAAAGAAAAATAGTAGATAAACAGAGCCCTCCTCCTACCCTATTGCTCAGCAGTAATTTAGTCCCTGACTACTGTATTACTCATAATTTATTGCAAATTTATTAGACCTCAGTAGCTTAGAAACCTAGTAGCTTGTGGATGATCCTCTAATTAGTGGAATTAGAGGATGAGACTGTTTCCTTTGATTAATTGGCACATGTGGAGTCTGGGTGCCCTCGGAGGCCTGTCGTTTGCATATTAAGTTACCACATATCAATATGCTGAAATCCAAAGGGCTGGGTGCCCCCTCTACTGTACAAAGGCAAAGTCCTATGGATCTCATTAATTTACCATGCTCTTGCCCCTTTCTCTTTTCTCCCCACTTTGAGACAAATTTCCAAGGAGTAACCCTAAAGTTAAAAAGTGAACAAACAATTTATATATGTGTAGCAATTTACCACTTACAAATTCTTTTCACACATTGCATCCTCTTTATCTCTCTCACAAGCCTCTTAGGGAAATACAATTTTATTCCCATCTTACGGGTGGATCTTGAGATTGATAGGTCTCCCAATTTACAAAGTAGTAATTGACCAAGCTGGGATTCTGGCTTGGATCTTTTTTATGCCAAGGTCAGAGCTGACTTTGCTATTCCATGTTGAAGCATTAGAGAGTTATCCTAAATGTTATAATAAAACAAGAAGAAAATGTTACTCTACTAACACTACCAGCTTCTATAGAACCCACAGTTATTCTCATTGCTTTGGGGGAAAGAGGAAGGTTAAATGGAACTGGGGGGGGGACTTTATTTAGCATATAAAGGGAAAACATGGTATTAAGTAAGGTTGACAATTCTGCATCTCAGGATTTCACACTAAAATGCAGTGGCCACTTGATTGCAATGCTAACACAACTATCAATTCTGTGGCTGAATAAGTTGGTCATGAAGGTCTCTTTGCCCAGTATAGAAGACTTCTTAAAAACACTGCCACCATTTTTGCTGGGCCATAAAACATCGCAGGGCAGTGTCTTTTCTGGGCATCTGTCAGAGTCTAGACATAAATAAAGAGTTATTTTAGAGAACAGGTGGTCCCGGTGGCCAAAAGCTGTGCAGTCGTCTCTCCCAGGTGCTTGTCACAAAGCATATTATCTTTGCTGGATGGGAGCAGGAGAGTATATTTGAAAGGATTTAATAAAGGTTCTGAAGGACTCTCTTGGTATAAATACCTATTATTGTTGTCAGTGCTACTTAAGAACAGCAGGAGGGGGGCCATTTCAAATGGGAGTTCAGCATCTATTCCTAGAAGCCCAACCAGATCCACAGCTGCCCACATCCTTAATCAATCCCTAAAGCTAGCCTCAGGAAGGGAGGGGAGGATCTTCAGAAACTGTAAGATTTTCTCTTTCATGTGCGGTATTTGTTGGAGAACTGTTTCACAGGGGTTCACTTACCAAGTTTCTTCTGGTCCTATTTCCAGAGCCTGAGCCCCAGCCCATGGACAGCATGAAGGTGGGGTTTGGGACTTGATTAGCTACCCCAGTGGGGACACAAACTGTGAATTTGCTTCAAGCTGGAATTTTCTGAGAGTCAAAAAGTAAAAACACAACTTCTTCTTTCCTGTGTGTGTGTGTGTGTGTGTGTGTGTGTGTGTGTGTGTGTGTGTTTTAATTTTTATTTCTTGATTTCTTAAAGGAAGCTTCAAACCCACCCTAAGGAGTTACAAGGCAATTACTGAGAATTGGTCATACCCTCCAAGTTGTCCAGTTTGGAGGAAGGTGGCCTGCTGGCTGTGATTTGATGTTTTCCTCTTTATCTTCTGCTGCCTCTTCTGACTTTAGAAGGTTGGAAAACACATCTACATAGAAATGATAATATGAGACAATCTTATGAGAAAACCCTGCTGCTTAATGGTCTATATCTTGCTTTTCTCCACCCCACTCACCTCTCAGCATTTCTGGTCCCTGGAAAATAGCATTTGCCTCTTGGTGATGCTAGCTCCCGCATCTTGTTAAGCTGCTGTGGCAAAGGAGACCCCGGGATGGATGGCAGACAGGTTTAATGTGGCTTGCACAGAGCAGTCAAGGTTGGCTGGTAGGAGGGCCACAGCTGGGGAGATATTGCCCAGCTCAGGTAATTGACACCAGTTCATCAAAGTCACTGACCTGACAGCTGATAGAGGAGCTTTCTTGGATAGCTGCTTCATTTGGGGTGGACTAACTAGATTTAAAAAAGAAAGAAAGAAAGAAAGAAAGGAAGGAAGGAAGGAAGGAAGGAAGGAAGGAAGGAAGGAAGGAAGGAAGGAAGGAAGGAAGGAAGAGAGCCTTCCATGTTGTTTGTATTTCTCTTTCCTTAACAGTTTATTTCAGAATGCTCCAGGGATATTATTTTGGCAGGTAATATTTTGCCTCATAAGAAGCTGATTGATAAGCTTCTATTTTTTTTTTCTGGGGGTTCAGAATCCAACAGTCTGTAGGGGCAGCTGAAAGGCTATGGCAGCAGTGTGCTGGAGATGCCATTACAATCCCTCCAAATAGAGGGAAGCGGGCACAGCACCCAAGAAGCATTGCCTGAAATATGTCAGCTGAGAAAATAAAAGCTCCGATTTGGGGGCCTGCCTGAGAGAGCTCAGCAAATGCCAAAGCATTGCATACGGAGGGAGAAGTGTGACTTGAATTCCAGGGCAATGCCAGGCTTCAGCTCCCGTGGGTAAATAAAAGCTGGTAAGCTAAATTGTGAATTCTCCAGGCTTTACTAGCACCGTGATAGCAAAGTACCACAGACTGGGCTGTTTAAAGAACAGAAAAATGTCACTACTGATTGGGATGCTAGGCTTTCTCTGGTCCTTCCACGTTTGCTTTTAAATGCTTTCTTTCCCCAGCATCTCTTTCCTTTGGTGGGCATCTGAGGCCACATCCCCTCCGATGAGGGCAGTAGTTATGTTGGATACAGGTCTATTCTCACTCCATCTTAAATTTGCTACCCTTGACATAGCATGCTCCAAAATATAGTCACATTCTAAGGGTAGGCCTTTAAATGATGAACTTGGGGGAGGGATTCGGTCTATCTCATCACAAAAGAACACAGACCTAAGTTTGGTTATAGGGCATGCTCAGCCAATCAGCATGACCCATACCCCGAAAGACCATCCGGCCTCCCCACTCCCCTCCTTTGCCACCAGGACATTGTGTGCTCGCTCTTTTCTTGCACAAAGGTCTTACCATTGAAATTCCAGCACAATTTTTAGAATAGATATAATAATCATAGCCAATAATTGTACCGACAGCTTCATAACCGCAGCTCCCTTTGGTGAGTGCCTACCATCTACCAGTGCAAATGAAAAGCACTTCCCTGCATTAACTGATTAAGCCTCCTCACAAGCCTGTGAGGGTGGATGCCCCTATTAACGTTCCATCCTAGATGCATAAACTAAGGCCCATCAGGCACTTGGTCACCGAGGGAGGGAGATGCAAAGCTCTATTCTACGCACAGTGAATACTCATGATCTGGACTGCTTCCTTTTGTTGTATACATCAGCCGTTCTTTTTTTTTTTTTTTTTTTTTTTTTTGGTTTTTTTTTGTTTTTTTTTCGAGACAGGGTTTCTCTGTGTAGCTTTGCGCCTTTCCTGGAACTCACTTGGTAGCCCAGGCTGGCCTGGAACTCACAAAGATCCGCCTGCCTCTGCCTCCCGAGTGCTGGGATTAAAGGCATGCGCCACCACCGCCCGGCTTACATCAGCCGTTCTTAAACCAGGGTTTTAAAGCTATCTTTTATATTTATAAACCTCCCTATTTTCCAAACACACCTTACAGTGAAGGCCATTGTAATGCCAAATATACAACACAAGGTAGAAAAAAAATGGACCCTGAACCTTGTATTGCCTCTTGGTTGGAAAACACTAGCCTTACATCATACCTAAAGTCCTTGCACTTCCAGCCTCTGTGCCTTGGGTCCATTGACCACTGTCTCACATGTTCTGACTTCCTTTTCCTCCTTACAAGCCCTATGTGCTGTATTTCTTACAAAAAAGAATCTAACAGTAAACTTCACATTTTTCCCGCAGAGCACTATCTGAAGCCCTTGGACTTGATTCTTACTGGCATCTAGTGATAGCAATGAAAGAAATAACTAGGGCATATTAAATGTGTACTATATTATCCATTGTTGCTAAGAAGCCACGGAGAGTCTAGATCAGGAGCCAATTTCTGAATCCTTGTTCCAACCGCAGGTGTTATGTACTAAAGGAGTGGAACTGGACAGTCATTAGGCACCCTCCAGGTGCTCTGCAGGGTGCTGTGCATGGGCCTTATTTATTCCTCTCCACAGCCTATGGGGAGGCCTGCACCCTTGGCCTCACTTCCACCAGCTTCCCCTGACAATAAGAACGTCCAGAAATTGATCTCACTCAAGGGGAAAAGCTGTATCATTTGGAGACAAAAATAAGAAAATGCGTTTAACGCTTCACTTGCTGAATCCTGTGCAGAAAAACAGCCTTCCCAGTCACCCGTCTGCAGAAACGAATCTGCCACAGAATATTATCTTCTCATCCTCTCTGCCATATGTTCAAACAATCTGTGTTCCAGAGCCTCTATTAATACACTGAGTCAGAGGCAGTGGGGTTCAGTGGGCTAGGCAACAGCCTGGAAAATTGAGGGCTGTGAGTTCTAATTCCATCCTTCCCCCTGGCTTGCTGGCTGACCTCCAGGGAAGTTATATCAACCTCAGCTTGCCCTCCATTTCCTCCTCACTTCTCTCCCCGAGGTTTACAATGTCTGAGCAAAGTGAAGAGAGCCATAGACAGCATCAGTGGGGAGTTTCACAAATGAAACTTTTAAATGTCTGCCATCCGGATTTAAAATATTCTCAACTGCCATTAAGAAATAACCCCTGGTCTTAGTCATTTGCAGGATAGCTCTGAGATTGAACTTGTATTTATGTTTGTTCAAATTAACGTCATGCTGCTTAGAGATAATCATTTCTTTCATCAAAGTTGGTTGTATAACTTTTCTACTATTAAAAAATGATCAGGAAAAGTACGTTACAACCCTAGAATATATTTATCAGTCCCCAAATTCTCCACAAAATAAATTTAAATATGTATGTATACACATATATCTGTATTAATAAATAAAATGTAATTATGTCCATTTCAAAACTGTAACAGGTCCAGACTGGTTATTACTACATTCTGGAAAGGGTCAACTTTGTCCTAACCTTTCCCATTCAAAGACCAGAAAAACGCTCTTCTTCTGTTACCCCATTCCTAGGAAAGCTGAACGTGCTGGACAAAACATAGAAGTGGCATAAAGGTAGTAGACGACAATAACACTCTGTAAGAAGATGATGTAGCTACAAATGGAGATTATGTTATTTTTGAAAGTTATTCTCAAAAAATGGTCAACACATCTTTCTGTTGTTGTTTTAAGGATTTGTTTTCTTTTTGTTCTAATTTTATTTTATAAAAATATATATATTTGTACAATATATTTTGATTACAGTTTCTCCTCCCCTGGTTCCTCTGAGATCCTCCCCATCTCCCCTCCCATCCAAATCCACACCCTTTCTCTATCTCTTGTTAGAAAACAAAGAGATATCTAAAGAATAATAATAAAATAAAATACAACAAAACCAAACATACCCAAATAAGACACATATCTTTCAGAAAATATCACAAATTGGTCTTACTTTATACAAATCACAACTTCAAAGATGGCTCCAGGGCTTTAATCTTACTGACTGTTGGGGGTAAATTTAAAGTGGACCTTCCCAAAACAAGTAGGCTTTGAAGCCGGGTCATGGTGCATGCTCTTAATCCAAGGACTGGGGAGGTAGAGGCAGATGATTCTCTATGAGTTTGAGAGCAGCTGGTTTTACATAGTAAATTCCAGACCAGTCAGAGCTATGCAGTGAGAACCTATCTCAAAATAAACAAACAAACAAACATGTAGGCTTTATGTCTGGAAAGCCCATAGCAGAAGCAGAACAGTAGGATGGCTTCTTTCTCAAGAATCTTGTGGGAGATTAGGGCTGAAGGTTGGAGTTCTTAAAGCCAGGAACACAGTAGCAGGATTCGGTGTGTGCAGAATAGGCTCCAAACCACTGATCTCAGACAGCCCAGCTGTCTTCTGTCTAGGCTGACTGTAAGCATCCTACCACAGCTAAATGGGAACTGATCATGGCAAAGCCCTCAACTGCTTCTTACAAGCTCTAATCATACAGGACAGTAGGTGTTGGGTAGCCTGAGGTTGAACAGGGACACCATTGGGAGCCTGTGATACACCTGTTTGATTGCTTATCGTTGCTGGTGACTTGCATTTTATGTGAAAATTCTAAATTCTAATCTTTTTTTTTCTGTGCTTGGGGGCAAATATGGGTATCAAAACCCAGGGCCTTGTCATATATATTAGGCAAGTTCTCTACTGTGAGCTCCATTCCCAGCACGCTATAAAAGTTGTGAAAAGAGTATCTGAGATTAGCCTAATCAGTATGTCACAGACCTCACTGGTTTACCTGCCCAAACAGCTGGTAGAAAACCACAGACCTTCTCAGGACCTGTAGCATTTGTCTTAGAGATTATGATGCGGTCACTTCAAAGGCTCACGAGTTCCTGAACAGTCACACAAGTACAATGTAGTCCCAGAACAACTGGAGAAATGTCGCCCTTAGCCAGTACCTGGCTCATTCCTTCTTATGGCTCAGATATCAGCTACATAATATTTAATCTAAAAGTTATAACGAAGTGAACACACACACACACACACACACACACACACACACACACACACACACTTACCTGTTAACTAGTATCCTTCTTTTCTTCTCATTAGGAATTAATAGAGTGTCTTGCTTAAATATCTGTGTCTCTAAATCACCAGAGAGCAAGTACTATGCAAAGTTTTTATATTGCTGCATCCATTGAACTTCACATAAAGCCTCTGTATAGTAGAGGGTTAATATATTTTAGTAAAGGAACTTAAGAATTGGATGTCACTGCAATTTGGTGAGACATGAACATGGTATATTAAAATATTTCAGTAAAGGGATTATCAGGACTGAGCCAAGAACATGGATAAACATATCATAAATTTAAAGACATTTAAAAAAATCCTATTCAGATTATAAGGATTGGATGCAAGGTCAAAGTATGCCACCAGGTTGCAAGATGAAACAGTAAAACATGAAGAAGGAGAAATGTGATCAATGTGGTGCCTGGCATATACAGAAGGCCTGGCACCAGTTACTC
Organism: Peromyscus maniculatus bairdii; assembly: GCF_049852395.1. Lineage (NCBI taxonomy): Eukaryota > Metazoa > Chordata > Mammalia > Rodentia > Cricetidae > Peromyscus > Peromyscus maniculatus. The sequence goes on from NC_134863.1 coordinate 32,888,944, forward strand.
AAACTAAGTCAGCCTGTGGGGTCCAGAATAAACAGAAGCCAGTCTGGCAACATGAACTGATATAGTGAGGAGGAAATAATTGTGAAGCTATTTTAGAAAGTTGGACCAGTATCTTCCTCGTTGATCAAAGACTATGGTAAAGGTGTTATCTCATTAATGAAAGGTTCCTGAAAAGAGAGTGTGTTTTATTTGCCAATCATCTTTGAATTGTATGTTGGCTTTTAAACAGATTGCCCTTTTATTCTAATCTATATTTGGCCTCAACATTGAAGGAGCTTGGCTTTAGTACATATCGGCTCTATCCCTATGCAGCAACTAACAGGTCCAAGAGGATGCACCAGAGACCTGTTTTCCCGATATTCCTTTTCTCTCCATTTACCAGATCTGTTTAAACTTCGCTGGCATCTTGCTAAAAAACAAATCTTTCATGCTCCCTGTGGCAGTACCATACCTGGCCATAAAATGAGCAGTCGGGTCAATACCATTCCACAAGCATGATCTCAGAGAACTGAATGGAGAAATTCCTGAGGGTAAGGCAGTAGACACCATGGTTCAGCAAACAGAAGACCCAATGTGAATCTTCCCAGTAGATCTATGGTCTCAGGCCATCTGCCCATTGCAGCCTAGATGCCAAAGATGGATGGAGAAAAGTCTTTTCAAGTAGGCAGGTTGAGAAATAAAGTAAATGAATGAAATAAGCCTTCAATAAACATTCACCAAGTGCTTATGAATATAACAGGCCAGTGAGGAATCAGAATGAAAGATTAGGGGATAAAGCAAGAAATAAATAGTCAACAATGGAAATGAACGCAATGTTAGACTGTTATATTTGACCAGAAGAAGTACAATAACTAAGATAATATGAGATATGAACAAAGCATGGGGCTCTTTGCTTTGTCTCAGGAGGTCAGGGACAGCCCTCTCACAAAAGGAGACATGTGATAGGGCACCAAGAAGGGAAGAGCAAACCACCCCTGCAAATGTTGGGCAAGGGCAGCTCAGGTAGAGAGGTCAGGAGGACTAAAGGGCACAGTGCAATAAAGAACTAAAGAAGTAGAATGCAGAAAGCAGGACAGTATGCTTTAAGCAGAATATGGCAAAGACCCCTGTCACTATATGGTGGAGGGGGGATGTGCAATGACTTGTAGGACATTTGAGTGTTCCAACCCACTTTATCCCTTTAACCTCTTTATATCAAATTTATGGCAACTCCTAATACTAGCGTTTTGTTCAGTAGGTTGTGGACTGACATATCTGATGAGGAAGAAGATGAGGGAAGGGAGTATGGGAGAAAATCTGAAATGACTTTTCCCAAAGGAATTTCTATTTGGCTCATTATAGGTGTGTGTGTGTATGTGTGTAGAAAGAAAGGAGATTATATTTCACTTAATTAATGCTGTTTGACAAGTGAGTTTTGATACTCAGGATTGATCTAATTCATTCTATCCATGGCTGCGATGTACAAACAGCTCAGAACAAAGGATTTGTAATGGAAAACAACCCAACCAATTATATTGGTTGTACTATTTCTCCAAAAATTGCATAAAGAAAACAGTTGTGCATGATTTATAAATGGGCAACGATTGGTGGAGAGGATCTCAAAGCAAAGAGGGAGCACGCCCTGTGATGGGCCCTGCTGGAAAGTGGGTGAGACGTCCTGGCTGAGAAGAGGTTCTGAGACAGCCTGAAGGAAGCTCAATCCCAGTTCTACTTGCTATGGTTCAGAACTCACACATCTGCCAAGATTGCATGTTGAAGGCATTGTTGTCTGTCTGGGCACTATTGAGAGATGCTGTGACCATGAAGAGGTAAGAGCTAGAGGAAGAAAGTTGGTTCTGACATCAGGGCATACCCTAGAAGGGAATACTGAGTCCCCGGTCCTGTTCTCTCTCTGCTTCCTGGCCACTTGCAGGTGAGCATTTTCCCTCTATTACACACTCCTTATTGTGGTGTTTTGCTTCAGCACAGACCCAAAGACAACAGGGCCATGTGACCCTGAGATGAAACCTGAAACCAAGAGCCAAAGTCAGTCTGTCCTCTTTACAAGTTGATTTTTTTCCAGTATATTAATGAGTGAAAGAAAACTCACATACTTAGCAATTACCAACTGTTTCTGTGATTTTGGTCAAGTTATTTCAATCCCACAAAGTGGAGTTCCATTATCTGTAACATGGGGCTAATGGTCTTTTGCATATTATTCTTGGGAGGTTGCATTAAATATTAAAGCACCTTGCATAAAGATAGAATACAATAAACATTCAGTGATGATCTTTAATATTGCAGTAATTTCTCTTAGTTCTGAAGCTAATGTTTTTGGTTTGAGTATTTATATATCTTGCTGCCACCTATTCACTTCTCTAATTGGAACCTAGTCATCCTTATACCACCTGGAAGGACAACAGAGCTTTTTGAATAGGCAGGGAAGAAGGAGAATAGAAATAACATGGAGATTAAATGAGAGGCATCACCAGCTGATAACCTATCTCTGTAATATGACAGTGCATCTATTGTTGTATCTGGTAGTTTACACTTCTTTCCACTAGGGCTCCTGAATGTTCGAGGGGTAAAGAATGATCTCATTTATAAGAGATTGTGATGTTCCTGTGCTGGACTACCTGGTTGTAACATTAGCTCTATTTCACATGCATATTCCTGATAAAATAAACATCACCCTTTTGAACAGCTTAAAGGTTCTAGCCATAGAACCTAAAGAAAGCTACTTTCTGTACTTTACCATTCATACTCTTCCAAATGGACACTCTTGAAAACGACCTTCCTACCATCCAGTTCCCATTTGAGAAAGGCTAAATAAGTTATCACATGACAAGAATATAGAAACATAACTAACACGGTTCTCCATGAGGGTAGCTCATTGGAAGTTCTTTTTTTTTTTCCACTTCAATCAACTTATTCACAGACCTGTTCCACCTATACTGGTTAAGGTGTCAACTTGCATCTAGGCCTTCATTAGGTGTGGATCAGAAGGCAATATTTTAAAAACTTATTTTGTGAAAATTTATAATGAATTACACCGCACATATAATAGGAGCAGAAAATTTTAATTATATTGATGACTTTCTAGAAACTAAAATACTGTCATATGACTTCCCACGACAAGAAATGAAATATTCCCAGAAACCCAGATGTCCCCCCTCATGCCCAGCATCACCTCTGACAACTCCTCACCAGAATTAGGATTTTACTTTGTCAAGTTCACTTATTTGTTTTTCCCTTGTTTTTGTTTTTGCTTGTTTGTTTTGTTTTTCACTAATTTTTATAAGGTATTTTGATTATATTTTTTCCTCTTACTCCTCCCAAATCATCCCTACCCAACATCTTGCTCTTTCTTCCTATCTCTCAAAATAACAAAAAAATAACATCAATTTAAAAAAAAAAAAACAGCAAGATAAAAATACAAACATACAAAAAGAAAAAACAAAAAGCATAGAAAAGCATGAAGTTCAGTTTGTGTTGGTTGTTTCAGAGCATAGGGACTACTCTGAAGTGTGGTTGATATCCCCAGTTTAACTCCGTTAAAGAAAATTGGTTTTCCCTTTCTCAAGAGGTATCTATTGCAAATAGATTATTGGTAAGAGGTGGGACTTTGTATCCACTTCCCCATCTCTGTGCCAGGACTTTGTCAGGTTTGGGCTTGCACAGGTCTTGTTCATGCTTTCAGAGTCCCTGTGAGTTCATATGTGTATCTACCCTGGTGTGTCTGAAGATGCTGGTTTCTTGGAGTTATATGCCACCTCTGACTCTTACAATCTTTCTGCCTCCTCTTCTGCATAGATCCCTGAACACTGTGGGAAGGGGTTGGATAAAGACATCCCAACAGCTCAGTGCTCAAAAGTCTCCCACTCTCTACACATTGTCCAGTTGTGGGTCTCTGTGTTACATATCATTTACTGCAAGAAGCTTCCCTGATGAGAGTTGCGTGATGCACTGATCTATGGATATAGCAATATGAAGTTATTTTATTTCTATGTTCCTTTAGCAGAATAATTATAGCAGTTTTCCATCCAGGACCAATGACTTATCTAAGTCTCAAGTTCTTGGCAACTTTAGCAATGTCAGGTATGAGGTCCCTCTCATGAATGGGCCTTACATACAATCAAAGTGTGTTTAGTTACTCATAACATTTGCGCTACTAATATACCATTATCTTGCTGTCAGGACACTGTTGGAGGTGTTGCAGGATTTGTAGGTGGATTATAATAATGATTATTTTTCTCCTCTGGTAGCATGCAATGTTCCTTCCAGTACCATGAATGCTAGTCAGTAGGGGTAAAGCTTCTAGTTGGAAACCCACTCAATTTTTTGTTTGCTTGCTTTTTAGTTGGTTTCCCATGCTGGCATGGAACTTGTTGTGTAGACCAGGCTACCCTTTAGCTCACAGCAATCATATTGCCTCAGCTTTCTAAGTTCTGGGATTATAGGTGTGTATGAATACATCCAGGGTTTTCTTTTTACCATTTTATTAGAAATATGGTCACATAATATGTATACTTCAGTTTCCATATCTTTCACTGAGTATTATGTATGTGTTTTATTAAAGCTTTATTCAATCTTTTACTAATGACTGTTTTAGAAATGATAGCTATTCCATTTATAAATACATACTTAAAACTTCATAAGAAAATTTTAATTAGGTTTTAAGTTTCTTAAAGAGATATTAGGTTAATTTTATCTAAATGTTTTTAATACTTCCTGTCTAGTAATTTTTTTCCAAGATATATCTTATTTTCATTTAGAATTTAAATTAATTTGTTAAAAATTGTTTACAATATCCAGTTACTGCATTATTAATGCCACTAAATTCTATAGTATTTTATAACCATTCATTCCGGATATTAAAAATTATGAAAGGTGTCTCTTTGATAACTGCATTACATGGAATTTATCATTGTATTTTATTTTATTAGTGTTTAATTTTTTTCAGTAGAAATGACATTAGGGTTTACATTCTTTATAGCATATATACCATTGCTTTTATTATTTCTACCTTTTATTACTTATTATTTTAATACTCAATATCATTTCATAATTTCTTAAAATTAAAGTCATACCATTGAATTCTAGGCCTTAAAAAATATATTTATTCAAAAATATAAATTGGGGTTCTTGGAGGTATGGCTCAGCAGTGAAGAACACTTACTGCTTTCAGAGAGTACTCTGCTTCAGTTCTGCTCAAACCACCTGGAACTCCAGGTCGAGGCACTATTCCAGGCTTTCTGGGCACCTATGTGCACATAGTGCACATCAACTAATGTAGGCCCACACAGACACATAAATTAAAGAATAAATATTTGAAAAATCACATAAATGGACTTCCAGCAATAATGTCGACTTGTTTTTCAATTTTCTGTGTGCATTTTTATTGTTATAGCATTTAAAATAGTCCCAATTTCTATTGTAGTATGTTTTTTTTCTTCTCTTTGACCCATAGTTATTTGTAAGTGTTGCATCATTTGTAAATTGTTTTGAGCTTTTCTATCTGGCGGGGATCCACAGCCATGACGAAGGTCAAGCCCATATGTCACAAACTCGCCATACTGTAGCTCAAGCCCACAGGCTGCAGCTGGCCTGAGAGAGATAACTAGGAAGCTGTTTTTAGCTCCATTTTAGAATGCTTAAAAAAAAATAAAAGCTTTCTCAGGTTTTAGGTGGAAACTCTTGCCCCATGTTTTGGCACCATTTGTAGCTGAATCTCTATAGAGATTTAGTTTTTTTGCTTTGTTTTGTTTTTTGAAACAGGGTTTCTCTGTGTAGCTTTGTGCCTTTTTTCACTTTGTAGACCAGGCTGGCCACGAACTCATAGAGATCCGCCTGCCTCTGCCTCCTGAGTGCTGGGATTAAAGGCGTGCACCACCACCGCCCAGCGAGATTTAGTGTTTGCTTATACAAAACAAACAAACAAAGAAAATCAGTGTCCCTTTCTTTGAAGTCAACTGAACAGGCAATGGACTGATGACTTCTGGTGTGCAGTGGAACAGTAGCTAAAACAGTTATTCTTGAAAGAGTAACTAGGATGACAGAGTCTAATCTCTCAATGGTAGACTGGCATTCATTAAAGGAGATGAAGCTACCCACAAGCTGAGAAGAATGGGATGCAGAAAAGAATGGGATGCTGAGATGGAGCCATCCACAAGCTGAGAAGAATTAGGCAGCTGAATTGCAAAAATACCAGCAATTTCCAGAATTTAAAATCCCGAATCATGACAGGACACTGAGGGAATTAAGGTTTATCTAGTACATGGAATACTGGAACCAAATGTGATGTCGAGCTGTAGGCCTTGTGTACGTCCTACTTCACAAGTGAGTCTGTCAGATATCCTAAGCCTGTAGGCTGAATATGATGCCCCAACATGCAGAGAAACTATGGGTAACTGTTCAGGAGGGCAGCTGTCTCTGTTGATTCTAGATTTTTGAAAGTTGCTTACAATGCCCTTCTTGTTTACTTAGGTAATATTATGTCCTCCAGAGGTCTTTGATGTAGTTGAAGACTAGATATAATTTTCCTTGGTTATGATAAAAGATAAATTAGATACAAAACTCTACACTCACAAATATAGGATAGATAGAATATTTTCTTTAATTTTGCCAAATACAAATAGTCTAGATAGTTTAACTGTAATTCTTGCTTGATAACTGTTTTGTTATATATAATTTTACTATGTTAAAATTAAAACCTTCCTTTTTAATTAAACAGAAAAGGGGAAATGCTGTGGGATGTTCTGTATGCTGTGAATTGGTTGATAAATAAAATGCTGATTGGCCAGTAGCCAGGCAGGTAGTATAGGTGAGATCAGTAGACAAGGAGAATTCTGGGAGGGGGAAGGCTGAGTAAAGAGAGGAGACACCAGCCTGCCGTCCAGGTAGCAGCATCTAATGGCACACAGGTAAAGCCATGGAACACGTGGTGACATATAGATGAACAGAAATGGGCTGAGTTTAAGTGAAAGAGCTCGTCAGTGGTAGGCCTGAGCTAATGGCCAAGCAGTTTTAATTAATATAAGTCTCTGTGTGTTTACTTGGGTCTGAGCAGTTGTGTGCTGGGTGGGACACAGGAAAACTTTCAGCTACATTTGTAGCTACCTTTTCATTGTTATTTCTAGATTAATTTTACTATGGTTACACAACATTCTCTATGAAGTGTTTTGATTCTTTCAAAATTTTTGAGTCTTGTCCAAGATGTGATAAATTTCTGTGAATCTCCCAGGTACATTTGAAAAATACTATGCTTTATGTTGTGGCTAAGCATAGTGTTTTGAGTGGATAAAATAGGTCAATATATAGATATAGAGATAGAAATATATGATTCTACTACTTTTATTTCTCACTTTGAATTAGACTATTTCTGCTTTAAATATTTTGAGGTTGTATAATTATATACATCCCACTCCAGAATGATATGTCTTCTGTTTATTGTTTTTCTTCTATTAAGGAATACCTTTCTTTATCTCTGATAACCTCTGCCATATTTTGTTTTTAGCCATGTGAGCTTTCTTGGCTTAATGTTTGAATACTATAACTTTTTAAAAGATTCATTCTGTTTGTGTCCTGGTGTTTAAGGGGTATCTCTTTGAAGCAATGTGTCATTTGATATTTTGGTCACCAGCCTGGAAATCTCTTCTTTATATTGCATTGTTTCCTATATTTGTATCCAACATGGGTGTAGACATTTATATGGCCACTATCTTTTTTTCTTTATTCAACAAGTGCCTCTATCCTTAGTTTTTTAAATTCACCTTTATTTCAGGGGCCAGATAGCTGAGCTCCTTAGCAAGGTTCATTCTGTGCTTCTATCCCTAGTTTTTTAAATTCACCTTTATTTCAGGGGCCAGTTAGCTGAGCTCCTTAGCAAGCTTCCTTCTCATTTCCATTCCCTAACATGAGGACAGTGGAATCTCTGCTCAGCTTCCTCCATCTTTTAGCAGCTGTTTACTGCTCTATTTCTTGGCATCCCGGAAATGGACATGTGCCTTCTGGGAGAGTTTGTTCAGATTCTGGGATTGTGACCCCTCATGGTCCGGTGTTAGCATTGTTGCTTTTACTCACCCTTGGCCACATACTGTGGATCAACAACAGCTTATGGGATCTTGCCCCACCCCCAAGCCCAGCTGTACTGGTTGTTTTCTGTAATAAAAAAAGTTTCAAAGGCTTTCTTTTCAAATTTAAAAAAAAAAATATTTAGTTGTATTTAGTTATGCTATGAAATATGATATTTTTATATTTGTACATTGTGGCAGCTAAATTATGCTAATTAACACCTCATATATCTAATTTTTGAGGTAAGAACATTAATAATTGACAGTCAAAAATCACTAAGTTGTGCTTAAGAGTTTGATAATAAAAAAAGCCCTTTCCTTAAAACTTATATTTTAAAACTTCAGAAGACAAGTACATTAAAGTTACCTTATCGAAGATTTACTGAATTGGGCATGCAATCATATCAATAAGAACTCAAAAGTAAAATTTGCTTTTGATGATCCAACTGTGAATAATTGAGAGGGGCCTAGCTGAGCAGAGTTAATGTGATAGCAAAGGCTCCATTAAAAGGGAAATGGTTTTATTCTGTTCCTCTCATTTTTTTTATCCATTCTCTTAGAATTTCATACAATGTATTTCAATTTTATTTATCCCTTCCTCCAACTCCTCCTATACCCACTGTCTTTCCCCCACAACCCATGTTTATGTCCTCTTTTGCTCTAAACTCATCAAATACATCAGTGCTGTCCTTCTGCACTGTGAACTTGTGGCATTCAGGGGAGAGTAGTTAACCCACCAGGGGCCACATCCTTAGAGAAAACTGACTCTGCTTCTCCCAGTGCCTATCAGCTCTCAATGGCTCCTTAGTAGAAGTGGGACTTTGTGTCCATCCTTACTTTCCATGCTGGGCTTTTTGTCTGGTCCGAGCCTATGGAGTTTTTGTGCTAGGACTTCATACGTACACTTGCCCCGCTGTGTCTAGAAAAGATTGCTTCCTTGGAGTCACTCATTTTGTATGCTTCCTATAGTATTTCCTCCTCATCTTCCACAGTGATCTCTGAGATTTAAGCGGAGCTGATATAAATGTCCTGTTTAGGGCTGAGCATTCTATACTATCTTGCCTTCTGCTTCTTGACTGATCTCTGTGTTGTGTCATCCACTGATTTTAAAAAAAGTTTCTCTGGTGAGAATTAAGGGTTGCTTTAATATATAGGTACAAAGTTAAGCCACTAGGAATGTTTTAGGAGAATAACAGTAGGTTATCATGGGGCTGATGACCTGTCTAGTCACGTGTCCTTGGCACCCAGTAATGGCACCAGATATTGGCTTTATCTTTTGAAATGTGACGTAAATCAATGCAGAATGTGCTTGGCTATCCCCATGGTATTCACGCCACTATTGCTTCAGCAGGTGTGTCCTCACCAGGCCAGTCATTATTGTAGCTTCCAAGGTTCACAGCTGGACACAACTGATAATTATTTTTCTCCTCCCATCGTGTTCATAGGACCTTCCAGATCTTGCTGGTGGGGCTGAAGCTTCCGGGCCAACACTAGTTTGATTTCCCCATGTTTTATGATTCAAGTATGTGGCATCTTCAGAAATAGCAATTTCACTGTCACATCCTGAAGGGTAACCAAGAGCAATGGCAATAGCCTATAATGTTGGAGGGGTGTCTATGGGACACCACTGACCAACAACTGTAAATAAGTAGCCCATTCCTAGCACTGGGCTGTTTGTTAGCCTGGGACTAGTAAGAGTATTGTTCCCTGTTATAGGGACTATCTACAGTAGTACATTTCCATCCGACACTCAAAAAAGGTTTTAGTGCTATACATCCCTCACAGTTTTCTCTCCTTTACCACTCCCATCCCCCCACCCCCACCCCAGTTTAACTGTCCTGTTTCATTATTCTTGCTATAACATTTTTTTATTTACACATTTTTAAATTCATCTTACATACCAACCACAGATTCCCCCTCTCGTCCCTTGTTCCGCTCCCGCCCAGCCTCCTCCCTCCCCTAACCCTTCTTTTATCTCTTCTCCAAAAGGGTAAGGGCTGGGGAGTTAGCAAATCCTGGTACATTCAGTTGAGGAAGGACCAAGCCCCTCCCCCCTGCATCAAAGCTGAGGAAGGTATCTCACCTCAGGGAATGGACTCCAGAAAGCCAGCTCATACACCAGGGATAGATCCTGTTCCCATTGCCAGGGGCCCCTTAAACAGACCAAGCTACACAACTGTCTCCTGTATGCAGAGGGCCTAGTCTGGTCCCATGCAGGCTCCACAGCTGTCCGTCTGAAGTCTGTGAGTTCCCACGAGCTTGCTTTGGTTGTCTCTGTACGTTATTTCCCCATCATGATTTGACCCTCTGCCACACCTGCTCATAGAATCCCTCTTCCCTCTCTTTGACTGGACTCCCGGAGCTCTGCCTGGGGCTTGGTTGTGGATCTCTGCATCCGCTTCCATCAGTTACTGGATGAAGGCTGTCTTGGTCCAGTCGGAGCTGGCAGAATCCGTGTCTCAGGAAGCAGCTGTGGTCTTGGGGGATAGGTGGGTTTGGGGGGTGGAGTAGTATTTATAGATTACATCCCCGATGGGGATGGGGGGCGTCAAGCCTGCCTACAGGCTCTTGCTTTAACTCTTTATACTACTTAATTCTGTCTCTTGTCCCTTGAATGCCCCCATGACTCCTTACTAATTCCCTGCCCCCTGTAGATATTCCAAATGAAACATACATATCTGAAGATTCAAGGCTAACATCCACAAATGAGTGAAAACATGCAAATTTTGTCTTTCTGAGTCTGTGCTATCTCACTCAAAATTATTGTTTCCATCTCCATCTTTTACCTGCAAATTCCATAACCTCAGTTTTCTTATCTGCTAAGTAATACTCTATTGTGTAATATATATATTATTGATTCATCAGTTGATGGGCATTAAAACCTGGAAACTGCTTTTTAAAATCTGCCAAGAAACTTTATTTTGTAAACTTGGAGTCTGATTTGTTCTAAAGTTTCCACTTATATTACAAGGGAAAATTTGTTGGACTCCAGGACAAGAAAAATTGATGGCAAGATATTTTAAATGTCACCAGTTGCTCTGCAGGTGTCAGCATGATGTAGTAAAAAGAATATTGCACCAGTTTGGAGGTGGTCTGAATCACAGTTCAGTAGCTCTGGGACTTCAACATTGTACCACCTTTGGCAATTTACTTTCTCCTGCCTGTCATCCACCACCCTTCACAACAGCGGGACCTTTGTAGAGCCTGGAAATTCATGTCACAGCCCTGAGTCATCACAAGGGAGACAGAGGCCCCTGAGCTGAGCTCCCCATATGTGGATACCTAATTTGGACAAGTTCTTACTCTGAGCTCTGACCCAGATTAATCCAGAAATGTTTCCAACAAATTGCATTTCATAGATATTTGCTGAAAGCCCACCATATGGCAAACATTGATAAAGTCTTTTAGGGATTTACATAAACCACAAGTTGAGAATTTATACTGGGTAATCAAGTAGAAAATGCAAAATAATATAAGAGTCACATGTGTTGTGAGGGGAGATTCGGAGACTACTTACAAATGGGTGAAGGTACATGGGATTGCTCTTTGTCAATTCCGTGTATGCTTACAGCAAGATGCAAAAAGGCTTCCATGTAGACTAATATGCCTCTATATAACACAAAAATCATGTGCAAAATCAAGAAACATTTGGAATCCATTTCTGACTAGAAATATTATAGACAAGATGAAAGGGGGGGATAACATTTAAGATCAGTCTTGAAACACTATTCACTTCTGCTAGGCAGATCTGGAGAAGGTAGAGAATGCCCATAGGGGCCTATTGAGATAGCACAAAACTCTGAGGAAGGACAGAGTAGAAAGGAATGGGAACTGCTTCAGTCAACCACAGAAAAGCTATCCCATAGCAATTGAGTTTTGGTTATGGATAAGTCCTATTTGCATTGTATACATACAAATATATGAATGTTATGTATACCTTGTTCTGCCTGCACTACTTGCATGCCAGAAGAGGGCACCAGATCTCATTATAGATGGTTTTAAGCCACCATGTGGTTGCTGGGAATTGAATTCAGGATCTCTGGAAGAGCATCAAGTACTCTTAAGCTCTGAGCCATCTCTCCAGCCCCCTCGATTCAAATTCTGATTGCAACCTTATAATGTTATATGTGACCTTGAACAGTAACATAACTCTCTGGGTCTCAAGTTCTTTACTTTTAAAATGGAAATAATGATCGCTAACACCATACACACACACACACACACACACACACACACACACACACACACACACACACACCCCTATTGCAATTCATAACTGGAATATTTTATAAAGCATTGCTTTAGTTTTAAGAACTCCTAACAAGGTAGTTAATATCATTTTGGAAATGACAGGCTTTCAAACTCAACTTTTTTGTTTGTTTGTTTCCACCAGGAACAATGTAACTCTTAAGAGGGCGGAGTCTAAAGGAGTTCAATACTTAGCCGATGAAGTTCCCTTTTAAGTTCTGAATTGGCAGTTACCCATGGTTCAGCTTGAAACATGAGGCTGAGTTTCAAAGAGACAAAACTGTCAAGTTATTGATAACGATGCAGGCATCCAAAGAGATTGTCTTTAATTGCCTGGGGTCGATAGGCTTTCACTTTCAATGGGAGCTAATACTTCACCTTCAGCACTTCATCTCCATAGCGGAACAAGCAAGGACATTCCTACTGAGAAGAGAGCAGCAAGATTCCAAAGTTTATGCTAGCTGTGGCTTCCACCCCAAAGGGCCTCTAATGACAGAATAACATCAGAAATGTATCTCTACCACCAGCCATCACTCTCATTAAGTACCGTGGGCAAACTGTATTAATGATTGTTTTAATGTGGCACTCTCAATCTCTAAGGCTGGTTATGCAGCCATTTCTTAAGGAGTCCCTGGAACATAAGCTACCAGGACAGCTTCTGGTATTCTGCTCCAAAATAAGACAGTTACTAGGAAACCTATTTTCCCGTAGGGAGAAAGAGAAACAGATAGAAGCAGTTGGGAATTTCCCTGAGGATTTGAGAACTGATATAGCCAGTCTTGGTAAAGTGGTGTCTTCTAAGAGCAACACACAGCCTTAGATCCTACCAAAGGCTCCCTAGAGGCTATAGGAGGACAGGCAAGGAGCAAGGAATTTGCGTCTCCATCTGTGCCCCTTCGTTCTAGTCTAGAGTGGAAAGAGCTTATTTACGGAGGACCCAGGGTCCAGGAGCTTGAGCCTCATCCGGCATCTGGCTTGGGTTATCTGAGGGAAAAAAAAATCTATGTTCACTATGTTCTTATGTCCGTTAACTTTATTCCTTTAAGACAAAATTATATCAATACAGCTATAGCTCCGTCAAGCATTTAAGGTAGGAATAACACTAGATCCACCAAGCTCTATATCCGTCTATGTTATTTCTCTGGGATGAAATCCTGTCTCCATAGCTACAGTCCTGTCCAGCTCCCTAGCTCATAGTCCTGCTAAGGACTAAACTCCTATGCTTCCAGCCTCATCTTGGTTCTCTGTATCCTCTTTCTCCATCTCTGCTACTCTCTACTCCTGGCACTCAGAAAACTCTACCTGATATCTGCTTACCCTCTATGGAACCTCTGTCTTCCTCTCTTCTTTCTTGCCATCCCATTCTGTCTTTTTCTACAGAAAACGCCTGCCCTTTCTTTCCCTGGGCACACCTGTTCTTTGCCTCCTCAGGAATGTTATTCTACCTCTCACCTTGATATGTAAAAACCTCTTTTGTTCTCAGTCAGTTGCTCTGGAGAGCCTCTGGTCAAGGGGATGGTCTGAGCTTCATCTGCACAAGAAACAAAGCTATGCGTCTCCTGCCAGCTTGTCTTTACCAGGTACTGGCTCCATCAGGGAAGTTACCTAGAAGTTCAGCAGGTCTGAAAATATTTGAGCTCACAGGAATTTCATAGTAAAAGACAGCTGGAATATTAAAGGCTGGAGAGTACCAAATATTCATAATAAATGGCTTGCCTTTTGACAAGACCCTTGGCCAGTCCAGGTACAGCTTTAATACACAGCTGAATCTCTATAATATATTCTTGCGGCCCTCAAGACTTATTCAGGACACACAAGTGCCTATCACCTGGGGGAAATGTCTGGTGTAGGGGGTGAAGAAAGTTAAGATTAGAGGGAGTCAAAAGCAGACACTTGGCCAGGCATGTGTTAGGGTATCTCTCACTGACTCTAGGAAACAGAGTCAGTTGAACCCAGGACAGTTCTGAAATAAGCATCCAATTTCTTCTCTAAGTGAAGAACAAAATCTGCAGTTGAGAGGGAGAAAAGTGAGAGGACCTGTTAGATCGCACTTCCTAGGAGAGGTCCCTACCATGGGGATCCAGGCAGAGTCATGCCAGAGGAAGGATTCTGAAGAGAAATCATAACCAGATGAGAAAAGCTGGGAAGAATCCTATGATCTAATTCTTAGCCTAGTTGGCCTCCCAAACTCTTTCAAATAGTCTTGACAAGGGTCAGGGTCTTTGACAACCTTACTCACCTGCACACTACAGGTGGGACGTGGGACCTCATTCCCCATGTTCTTTTTGACCTTCCTCTGTTAGGGCCCCCACCCCATAATGCTCATCTTTAAGTGCTCATTTTGAACAAACAAATCCCTTGAACTTTAGCTGTAGATGATCTTTCCTTGCTCTCAGATCTGCTTAATTCATGTTATTTATACTCAGTTTGCTGAGTACTTTTTAAAAGCTGTGTCTATCATTCTGAATCTGTGCTCCTCTCCTTCCCATGAACTCTGAAAGCAATCTCATAAAGCACTAATAAAGCGCTTATGTATGGGCAGTATCTCAAAACTATGGCTGGGCTGCAAGTGTGATTAAATTTCATTTTTTTATTTGTTTGTATTTAGATAAGGTGTGTGTAGCCCAGATGAGCCTTAAACCCATGATCTTCTTGTCTCAACTGCCTGAGTGCAGGTGTGTCCCATCAAGTTTGGCACCATTTTTGACCTTTAACATAAACCTGAACACTTAATAAAGATCTTTACCTGGTTTCCTAAATGTGTTCTATAAAACATGATCAGGAGAGCTTTCATCTGAAAACTTTCTGGAAAGCTATCCAAATACCCCTCGGCTTTATCACAAACCTACAGAAACAGTAGTTCTAGAAGTAGAGAGTAGAGGCAGGCATTTTTATAAAGTTAGCACTGTGAGGGTTTTGCATGAACAATAAAGCCTGAGATGACGGAGCTGGAGAGATGACTTGGCTAGAGAGATGACTCGGCTGGAGAGATGCTCGGTGGTTAAGAGGGCTGACTGCCCTTCTGGAGGATCCAGCTTCAATTCCCAGAACTCACACGGCCACTCACAACCATCCTTAACTTCCGTACCAGGGGAATCTGGCTCCTTTTCCTGGACTCTGAAGGCACTGCACACACTGGTGCACAGCTCTCTGTGTAAGCAATGCACTAATACACATAAAATAAAAATAATTAAATCCTAAAAGCTTGAGATGATAGAAGCATCATGCTCGTGCTTGTTAAGTGAGGCAAAATATTAAGATGTCAATGGGAAAACAAATATGACAGTTCAAATGTCTCCGTTTAATTTATTTTGGCTATTTAAACTATTTTTATTTTTTCTTTGATCGTTTCATACAATGCAGTTAGAGAACACTGACTTTCATTCATCCTCCACATCCTCCCATATCCATCCCTATCTCTACCTCCTAACTTCCAGTCCTTTTTTCCCTCCTCCTGGCCTCCAGTGTATGTTGCCTTTATATTTATGTGTGTAGAGTCATACCACTGAAGGAGGGTGGATCAACTACCAACCACACTATTAAAGAAAACTGACTCTCCCTGCCCTAGAAGACATTGAATGACCATAACTCCTCAGGTAGAGGTGTGGTTTCATGAAACCCTCCCACTTCAGCCTGGAGGGTTGACTGGATTAATCCTGTGCAGGCCTTCTATAAATAGCTTCTGTGAGGTTAGAAGCCCTGTCATGTCCAGAAGACACTGTTTTGTACCAGCCCTCTCTGACCTCTGGCTTGTATAGTTTTCTCACCCCTTCTTCCATCATAGTCCCTAAACCTTGAGTCTGGGAAAGTAACACGGATGGCCAGCAAATAACCTGGCTGTTTGGTACCTCTTGCTGGCAATATGGGTGAATTTATCATATAATTTGAACATGGTAATTTGAGGATGAACAGAAGTTCAAATCTGTGTATAAGAGAATGCATAAAATCTGTTCTCTGTTGTTCTCTCTTATTAATGTCCATATTCTCACCTCACATTTGTTGTGTAGCCACAATTATCAACTTGAAAAAAAAAGAAATTGGAGGATGCTATACTACATAATCCAGCTACCAAAAGAAAAATCACTTCATCGTCTAATTAATACATAGAATTTAGATGAACTCAGACTCATAGAATCAGAATGGAATAGTGGTCAGAGGCCAAGAGGAGAGAAAAGAGGAAGGTAGAGGTGAATCTGACTTAATCCTCACCATCCGTCTTTGATGACAACATTTTTTATAAGTAGATACCTTTTGACTTTGAATACTGATAGAATTCTGACCCATGGTGATGAGACTGGTTATCATATAAAGAAGAAAGTAATGAAGATACACTGAAGCTAGATAGCATTTATGATGGTGCTTAAAAGAGATGCTAAATTTATTTGCAAGGCATTTCATTTTATTTTCCAATCCCTCCTTCTATTTCTGTCTCTTCAGAGTATGCACCTATGGTTCCTTTCTGTGTCATGTCAACAAATAGTTGGGTTTTCATCTTAGTAGAATTTAATAAAAGTATATCAAGTTATCACAAAGTAAGTACAATGGAACAAAAATAATATGTTTAAAATACTTAAAAAGCAGCACTCATCCATATTCAAGGTGTGCTATGTGGTAATTTGACATATGTATACAGTGTGCAAGGGTTATCACAGTTCAATTACCTAGCAGATCCATCACCACTCAAACTAAATTACTCAAACGCAAATTAAATCCTTAGACCCTCTACATCTCAAAGTTTGCACTCAGTTACCTTCCTCTTTTCTCTTCTCTTGGCCTCTGGCCACTATTCCATTCTGATTCTATGAGTTTGAGTTCATCTAAATTCTATGTATTAATTAGACGATAAAGTGATTTTTCTTGTGGTAGCTGGATTATGAAGTATAGCATCCTCCAATTTTATTCACGCCATCTCAAATGTCAGGATCTCCTCTACTTCATGGCTAAATGGCCCATCCTGTGTGTATGTTACTTGTTCATTACCAATACATTGCTGATGGACATTCCAGTTGTTTCCCCATCTTAGCTAGTGCAAAACAGGGTGCAACAAACAGAGGTACAACTACTTTTTTCAAGATAAGACTTTCATATTTCCTCTGGAAATGGACTGAAAGTTGGGATCCCTGCATCACATGGCAATACGTGTTTAATCGCTCTGTTCTGAGGATCTCTTAATTTTCCTTCAATGGCTCTACCATCTTCATTGCCCACCAGCAATGGAAAAGGTATTCTCTTCCCCACGTATTTTCCAACACTCATCTATTGTCATTTTGAAGGTAGTCATCGCCTTAAGAAAATTATAGCACATTGTAGTTTTAATTTACATTTCCCTAGTGGTTGGTTGATCATGCTTACTACACCTGTTGGTTGTTTAACATCCTTGTTGGAAAAATGACGGAGGTTATTTGCCACCTCTTGCTATAATAGCAATGAGTTTATCATATAGTTTGAGCATTTAATTAATTATAATGTGCATGATTTGGAAATATTTGCTCTCTTTTTCATAAATTATCACTCCTTTTGTTGATTGTTTCCTTTCTTTTATATTCAGAAACAGAAAGTTGACACTGAAAGAAATGGTAAATGTCTGAGGAAATAGATACGTTTGACATCCCTTAAATATCATACTGTGTATGTGTGTGTGTGTGTGTGTGTGTGTGTGTGTGTGTGTGTGTGTGTGTATTTATGTATGTACCCAAACATCATGTCATGCCACTAATATCTACAATATTTATGCTCTTATGTATCAGTTACGAAGTAAATATAATTTGAAAATATGGTACCTCAGCAAAACCTGAGTAACAAAAATAGTCTCAAAGAAAGAACAAAACTGGAGACATCACACTCTCTGACTTCCAACTATACGACAAAGCTAAAGTGATCAGAACAACATGATACTAACATTTAAAAAAACATATAAAGCAATGAAACATAACAAAGAACCCAGAAACAAACTTCACTTATATGGTTCACCAGATTTTAACAAGAGGAACAAGACATATGATGTGGGAAATTATCAATTATTCTGCTGGATGTTTAGATGTGAAGTAATGAACTGAATTCATGTTTTCTACCATATAAAAATAAACATGATATGTGTTATACATAACATCTGAAGCCACTAATATCTTTAAAAGAAACAAGAAAATATTAGCCCTTTGGCATTGATTTCTCTAATTCTGTAATGAGTTTTTCTTGTTTCATGGAGGGGAGGGTGACTTATTTACTGGGGCTGTAACACACAAAAATGGTTTGCAAAATGAAAGGAAGCCATTTAATGCAGTGAAAGGCTTACAGCCCTAGGTCCCAGGATTTGTCAAGTCTTGTTTGTCTGTCTCCATTTCATGTGTCTTATTTATTTCTTACTTTTAAATTTCTGTGCTTCTTAAGATGAGGAACCAATACTGGGGCTTCATGGGAGGCCCATGAATGCTAAATTCACATTATTTCTGAGAACCTTCATCATTTATGGAAGAACACTAATCCTTTACGAAAACTAATCTTGTAACAGATACCAGGTCATCTGTGACCCATATTTAATGTGCCTTTCCCTTTGGAATTAAGTTCCTAAATGTCCCAAGTCACAGACCAGGCATCTGAAAGCCAAGGAGACCGACTGAATGGACACTATTTAGTTCTGTGTTCATAAAATGTGTTGCTGTTGCTGGCTACTTGAGCTCTTGATACTAAATATCTGAGGAAAAATTAACCATTGTGCCAAAGTGATCTATTCAGTGTCTCCTACGGAGGATGCAGACATAGGAGGTAGGTATGTTCCAGTTTAGAGAATGACTTGCCACTTCATTTAATCTGGAAGTTTTGTATTACTGCAGCTCTGAATATAAAGAAACCCACCTCTAGTGAGTTTATATGGACATAGTGGTGCTTAATAAGCTATATGGACAACTACATTTTTGTATGTGATGTGTCTTTGTTTTTGCTTGAATTTTAGGTAAGAGAACTCTTTCCTAAAAGTTTGGGTAATTAAAACTCATGTTATTCAGGAATAACTCAATTATACCAAAATACCCCATGCTATGTGAGCTGAAATACTGCTTATAATTATTCAACATGCCTTCTATGTTAAATATAGATCCTTGATGTTTTGTCAGATCATTTGGTAGCTATTCATCACCAAGGAACTCCATAAAAAAATGCAGCAGAAGACCTAAATGCTTAATTATTAAAAAGTTGGTAATTGTGGAAATTGTTTTCAAAAGGGATCTTCAGACATTTCAGTTTCTTTCAACATATATGAATAAGTGTGTATTCTTAGTCTCAGTTCTTGACTTTGAAACAGGGTAATTTTTTTGAGTCTGGGTTTTCTTATTAGAGTTCTAGTACACTTTTCTCCCAAAAAATTATTCCCATATTAATTATCTTAATATTTTTTTGCTTGGGAGATTTAAAGACCTTTGTAGACTAATTAAATACAGCATTTTCTTTACTCTTAGTAACTTTTATTTTTTACAGTTGTCCATATTTAATAGAACATTACTTTTTACGTATGTTACTTATTAAGTATGTTTCACTTAATAAACATTTCCAAAGAATAAGTGTCATCTATATAGAAACTATTTTTACACACTTATTCCAGGAGTCTAAATAGCATAGTTTATAATAATTATAAACAATAGCACCACTGTAAGAAAGATGTTTACCCCCACAGCCAGATCGTGGTTGTCAAACAATTTAAGCATAGAATAAATGGGCAGCTATGCAATATAGCAGTATTATTCACAATATTGTGGGCATGTACCTTAACAGAGGAAGAATACTTGATAAGCAAGAATGTCCAAAAATAAGGGCAATTAAGAGGTTAAATACAATATTTTAAAACTATAAAAAGAAACACATTACAATTTTATATTGCTGTATTTCAATTTTTAAACACAATTTATGTAAAATTTTATGTTTTTTATTAATGTGCTTGAAATTTCAAAAGAAAATACTAGGTGCCACTAATAATTAGCTAGTAGATAAAATGTTAAGGTTTTCCTTGGAAAACAAGTTTTTATGTACAGAACCATAAAACTAATTAGTAAATACGTAGATAGAATAGAAGGAGGAATAGATACATGATAGACAGTGAAAAACTACATTTTCTTTTTTTTTAAATATATTTTAGAGTTTTATTTATTATGTATACAGTGTTCTGTCTGCACATATCCCTGCATGCTAGAAGAGGGAACCAGATCTCATTACAGATGGTTGTGAGCCACCATGTGGGTGCTGGGAATTGAACTCAGGACCTCTGGAAGAACAACCAGTACTCTTAACCACTGAGCCATCTCTCCATCCCCTCCCCACCAAAAAAACCACTACATTTTCAAGTTAAATAAAACTTTCATTATCTAAAACATTCTGAAAAAACAAATAGTAGTTTAATGACATATTTAATTTAGTTATGACTCATTATTGTATGAAAGTGAAAAAAATTAAATGATCTGAACTATTAAATGCAGTCTGTGAGTTTGACCAACTATTAACTTCATCTTGAAGTTCTGAGGTGACTGAAGTATAGTTTGGACATTTCCCCAACCTCTGCTTCATATAGTCTGATTTTTCATAATTTATCTGACTTTAGTGTGATAGCTGTGCTCTATGCTTGGCGATATGTGTTTCCAACATTTAGAGTTATGCTCATAGTGTGCTAAGGACTCAGAATATGTTTTTAATGAACAAATTGAAAAAATAAAATTCAGGGCATGACTTTTTCCTTAGTCCATGTATCCCCTCTGGCTCCTAATGCTAATGATCTTGATTGCTGCTTTACCTTGGCACCCAAGTCTCTCTTTTCCTCCTTAACTTTTAGAAAAAGCAATGTCTTCATCAGTTCCCCAAGAAAATAGAGCACAGATCATCTTCTAACATCACACCTAGTCTCTGCCAAGGAGTTTGTCAGGCTACAAGAGACAGTGGCCATTCCTTTTATCTCCATGACCAATAGCAATAATCTGGAAAACATCATTGTTTTTCCAATAATATTACTATTATGAAAATATTATTAAAGGCACTGTCCCAGCCAGCAAACTGTTTTAAATGCATTTGCATAGACAAAGCAAAGGCAGTTTATACCTCTAATGATCTCGTTGCTTATAAGAATCATATGTTAATGACAAATGTGTCATTGATCATTAAACTTGCCAAGCACGTCACTGAGGATCATTCTTACTAAAGTAAGGAACTCATGTGGAATCAGCTACGTAGGCCAGACTATTCTGATCACCATAAGGTCAATTTAGATTTCTTTCTGCAACACCCAACCCTTCCAGAATGGATTAGCAAATAGTAATTGGAAAATACAAACCAAACTAATGAATGCATGGAAGATTCTGAGTATATATTTTATTTTTAAATCTCTGAAGGGCTAGTAGCAATAAACTAAAATTTTGTCCATGCTGGCTATGACCTCACAGTTTAAATATGACCTATCAAATCTTTGACAGGACCCATTCTGCCAAATCAAATAAAGGTCCAAGTGAAACCCAGTTTCTTGGCCATCTCGGTTATCAAATATCCCTGAATTGTAGCACAATCCTAAGGTGTTTTAAGCAACAAAACACTGAAAGGCCCTGGAAGAGTTAGAGGAATGAAGGGTTCTCTCAGACTTCCAGCTCAATTTACTTGTTGAGAAAGTTTTGGGTGTGACTTACAGCGAAGGTTATAAACCTCGCCTTGTGGGTGTTCAACAAATGTTAATTGAACTGACTTGAATTGAGACCCAAGTTCAAATCCAATTTAATACCAAAGTAGTGAAAGTTTGGTCAGAGCACAATGTCACAGCTGACAGGATTGCTTAGGACAGGTATTAGCGCATGTGTGGAGGGAAGGAAGAGGGGGAGATTGGCAGGATACCTCAAATTAAGTTCCCAGTTCTGAAAGAGTGCTATTTACAGCCCAGAAGTGTCACGACACCTTGCTGCTTTTACAGATAACTAAAACATTTTGCTATTTCTTGAAAGTGTCATGATGTGAAAAATCTTTGTCTCTTCCTTTCCTACTCCCCTAAAGATATACCTGCATCCTGTTACACTGAGTTGGGGGTGTCTTCTCAGAGCAATTAAGTAAGTGCAGAGATGTTTCTTGAAATCAGAAATTAACTGGAAACAACCCAACCAACTTCCACAAACAAGGACTTCTAGAGCTGTTTCTAGGGACAGTGGAGAAGAGAAAAACTCAATAGAAAGTAGCGGAGCAAGCCACACACAATGTCCATCCCGCTTTAACCAGTACGCTCATATACACTGCCCACTGTCCTGTCTACTGTTCTTGAGGACCACATGGCAAGACAGCAGTTTCCCATGGCCTGTGGTTCTTTCCACTAATTTTTCAAGTGGTTTATACTCCCACAGCATTCTGAAGGCAAAGAAGGCACCCCCATAGGCCCTCCATACTCTATCTAGTTCATGCCTCCTCCCCTTCAGGGTCAGCCATTTCTTCCATCTGAAAAGGAGCATGGCATAAAACATCCTGCATCAAATAAGCTTCACTTCTGCTCCCTTTCTCCTCTCTTCCGACTTCCCAAGAGGTAATAGAATACAGGTAATGACTGTCAAAATGATTAGGGCTGCTACTGGGATACTTATTCAGAAACTGTGGGGGTTTCTGCAACCACCATAGGCAGAAAAGTAACACTCTGCATAGGAGGCAAGAAGGTAGTATGGCTCAACACAATTCAGTAGCTGGTATGATTCAAACTTCAAGAATCTGACCTCAATAAGTTTATTTTAGGCATATTTAAGCACAGCATAAATTGGTTAAAAAAAATCCTGGTGGATAATTAACTTAACCTCATGTGCACAACAAACCATAAGACATGACCACACTGAAACTTTTTGTAAATTATGTGTAACATCCTCCATAAAGATAGGTTCTGTGGATTGACTGAGAAAAACAACTCATGATAAGGGTCTGTTGGAGGATATGCTGTGACCACAGAGTGCAAAGGTCACCAGGCTATTAACCACATCCACTCCCAGCCTTCTTAGAAGAAAACAGGTTATGTATCTTTCCCCTTGAAGAGACAATCCTATGTACTTAACATTTCTGGCTCCCCTAGTTCTTATCTATTAGAACAAGAACCTCCATGCCTCCCATAGTGAATTAAAAGAAAACTCATATATTGGAGCATAATATAACCACATAAAATATTGTTTATCTGTATTTTATTTATCAAATTGTTTTTCCCAAATTATATATTAAAATGTCAGAAATTATTCTATATTTTTGTAAATGGATATATATACATTATGTATTGGATCTCATTCATGTCTTTCCCTCATCCCCAAATAAATAGTTCAGTACATAGTTCCTGAAAATTTTTCTTAAATCTTTACCAATGTTCTCATCCTGCCAATCATATCCACACAGTAATTCCAAAACATTCCCTCAAATATATCTAAACCAAGGAACAAATATAGCATTCTCTAACTATGATATGACCAAGAGATTATCCAGTCACTAACCTTTGTGCTTAAAATATATCACTGAGACCCACAGAAATCAAATATTTCGTCCCATGCTTCAAAAATAATTAGTAACAAACCCAGAGCCATTACCTACGCATATCTACACGTGAAACTAAAACCAAGTATAAGCAATGTGGGCATAAAAGAAAAAAATCTTTTCAGCTTAATATAAAAACACATAGTCTTTTTGCTCAAACCATTAGCTTATCTAGTTCCTCTGTCTTTCACAATACAGTATCCAATTTCTCATGCTCCAAGAACTCAAATAAAGTATGGTATATTTATGGTTTGCACATGACCTTCGTTGAGTGAAATGTGACTTTTAAAGCAGAGTGTAAACCATACACTCAAGGAAAACATTTTGGAGAAATTTGTGTTAAGGTAAATAAATATCTACTTTTGAACTGAAAAGTCATATCCAAAGGCATTGATAGAATTGTTTACTGCAGTAAAAGACTTCCTTCACCAAGGCTAAATTCTTCAACCCATTGCTCCATCTTTCTCCTTTGATTTCTCTGGCAACATTGTGAAATCAGTCAATTACACTCACTGCCTCTGCTTCCCTGGCCCATATTAATTCTACATGCTGACTTCTTGCCCAAATGTTCTTACAATT
This sequence comes from Peromyscus maniculatus bairdii, assembly GCF_049852395.1. Taxonomy (NCBI): domain Eukaryota; kingdom Metazoa; phylum Chordata; class Mammalia; order Rodentia; family Cricetidae; genus Peromyscus; species Peromyscus maniculatus. The sequence goes on from NC_134863.1 coordinate 32,913,327, forward strand.
TCCTCCCTATGTGATTACCAACACCCAGTGGCTCAGCCTAAGTGATGCAGCTTTGACAAAGCCTTTCTTGTTCCCACTGCTACTGTATATAGTTGTTCCTCTGTCTGTCCCTTGAATAGCCATGCCTTCAGGCTTGCACCAGTAATCTCACTATACACTGTATCACCAAGTAGATTGCTGTGGAATCAAAACTGACTTTTACTACTTGCTGAGCATGTTATATGAATGACATCCATATAACCTCAGTGTCATCATGACTGGCAGCTCTTCTTTCCTTCTTCTTAGTAAAACTACTAGTTCGGCCTTATCTTGATTACATTTTCTTCTATGCTTCCTGGATTTTATCATTCAAAAAGTCTGTTGATCCTTCTCTGTACCATCTCTTCATCTGCATCATTATTTGTATAAACACTATTGATAATTACTTACCTGAACAAGGGATGCAGAGTTCCAGCCAGTTTTTTGAACCTTCTGTCTCTAGGTTCTAATGGTCTTGTCCTTTGCTGCTGTTGCTGCCCTGTGACAACCTTTAGTAGTTTTCACTTGCCTTCCTAGCAGACTCCAAAATTATATTGACCGAGGAAGAACCTTTAATTACCATCCTAGACTTAAAACACTCCAACTTGTAAGTTCTGCACTCCATTTTTCCTTATCTGCTCCCTCTTACTTTGCTCAGTCCTTCGCCAACTTTATCTCCCCTTCTCCCCTTTTGCCGTAATTGCTTTCTCATGAATATGATAAAATTGCCTGACAAAAGAAACTCAAGAGAAAAGGAGGTTTATTTTGGCTTATAGTGTCAGAGGGACACAGGCTTTGATGGTGGACCCAGAAGCAGGCAGGAAAGGCTTGTGGTAGGAGCAAGAGATTGGTGGGTCACATTGCATCCACACTCAGGAAGCAGAGCATTAATAGAAAGATAGGAGGGGGAGTAGATATGGGGGGAGGGGAGGTTCTGGGAGAGGGACTGGGAGGAGAGGCAGGAAAGAGAGGAGACAGTGATTGGGCTGGGAAAAATAATTAATTAATTAATATTAAAAAAAAAAAACACTAAAAAAAGTTGGGACCAACTAGAAAATGCCCAAAAAACCACTTTCTCCGGATAGAGGCTCTACCTCCTAAAGGTCTCACAACCTTTTCCAAACAGCTGGGGACTAAGTGTTTAAACACCTGAGCCTATACAGGATACTTCCCAGTCAAGTAACAATATCCACTTTATATTGCTATAATATCATAGAACAGAATGACTATAATTGAAAGAAGTTTATTTTTTACAGATCTGGAGGCTAGGCCCACAGTCAAGGGCCAAGATTTTGACAGGATTTTTATGTTGCATCACTGTTTAATAGAAGTCAGAGGGTAAGAGTGGAAACAAACACAGGTCAGAATCAAACTCATTTTTATGACAGATCAACTTTCATGATAAAGAGCCTATTTCTACAATAGTGACTTTTATCCATTCACAGTGCCATGGCCCTCATGACTAGTTCCCTCTTGATGTTCTTTCTTAAAACTATTATCTTGAATACTGGTTCCAACTCATTAACTTTGAGGAATGTATTCAAAGGACTCAACACAGAAGTCATTATCAGCTGCAGTTAAAGGGTTCACTGTGTTTCATCTCCCTTCTTTAGTAGATAGGTCAACTCCTTACCCAGGGCCTATGGTGTCCCTTGAAATGTACTTCTGACCATGTTCATAATAACAGGTATGGATTCCCTCATGTGGAACAGGCCCCAAATCTACTGTAGATGCAGTTAGATTCCCTTTTAGGCAGCCATATTGTTGAGACTTCATGGTATAGCTTCTCTGACAATTCTGGGAGACTCAGTCTCACACCAGACTTCCTGATCCTCTGGCTTTTACAAGGTTTCTGTTCCTCATTTGTGCTCCTTGACTTTAGGATCAGGAGCTGTGTTGTAGGTGTTATTAGTTGGAGTTGGGGACACAAGATCACTTATTCTCTGCCTTTTGATGGATTGTGGGGTTTTTTTCTAATGGTTTAATCTGTTGCAAAGAGAAACTCCTTTGGTATGGGATGAGAACTATGCTAATCTGTGGGTACAAGGACATACCTAGAATGCAATTGGGAATTATGCTGGTGTAATGAAGTGGTAATGGTAGGTTCTCCAAGATCTATGACCTCACACCCCTAGGTAGTTGGCTAAGTATTCAGTAAAAGGCATACATAATTTTCCTTTTGATGAGTGAGCCTTAAGCAATTAGAGAGCTATTGGTTCCTGCCAAGATAGGTGCAATATATACTATTACACTCTTATGGTTATGGTTCCATGCTGGTCATAGGCTTCATAGCTGAATAGGACTATTGATTGCTTCCCTGTCTTGGAAGCTTGCATTCTTCTGGTACCATGAAAGCTAGTCCTCAGCTCAGATACTCTAGGTTCTGTATCTCAAACACATGGTATCTTCAACAATAGGGACTTACCTTCAACATCTGGGTGGCAACCAAAAATAACAGCAATAGCCTATAATGTTTGGGGAAATCTCTTGTACTACAAATAATTCTAATAATTCTCCTAGGTGGCATTGAGTATTTTGTTAGACAGTCCTTGGCTCTTGGGGGTAAAATAACCTGCTAAAATGGGAAATTTTCATTCAAACTACATACATACATAAATAAATACATAGACATATGTATTATATGTCATTTTAAGTAAATAGGTAATAGTATGATTCCTTATGACTTTTTCAGACATCCTTACTGTTATTTTACCTCTCACCCTTTCTTTCTGTCTTGACTTCCCTCTTTAATTAAAGCCGCCCCTACATTTTCCCATTTGCCCCTTCAAAATTACCATTCCTCTATTGCTCCCTCCCCAACTCCTTGGTTCCTTTATACTTTCCTGGTTTCTATGGATAACCTGAAAGATATTTTTAATTGAATGAGTCTTACTATTATGTGCACTCATGAAACAGGTCTGGAGAAGGCTAAAGCCTAGTAAAACCAGAAGATCTAGCAATGGTACAGATTGCACCAACCTGTGTTTACAATCTTTTGTCTATGTGGACTTCCTATTTTTAATGTATAAGTATACTAGAAATGCAAAACAAGATCTGTGTGTTCATAGTTTAGGCCTTAGCTTTAGCCACAAGCTTTCTCTATTCTGTTCACAAAGAACTACTTAGTTATTCTAGAAGCCATCTTGTTATTCTAACCTACATCTTTTTTGATGCACAACTTTTTCTACCTCTTTGGGATCACCTTCAACCATTTCCTGTTAAAATCTTTTCTTAGAAAAAAAATATATTCACACATGCCCTGCTGAATCACATTTTCCTTATCAAGTTTTCCCTTGCTTCTCAATTAGTATATTGTAAAAGTTAAGAGTATTAGCACTGTGCTCAGAAGTCCCAGTCCCAAATAGTTTCCTTTCTCCCATATTTTTCAGTGGTTTTGAGATACAATTTCATTATTTATAACATAGAAATAATCATATTTTTCTCAAAATTTGTAACCAGGTTTAAAATAACGTAATAAAGTATAGTTACACATTATCACCCTAATGCCACCATAGCATCATCAAAGAATTTCCCATAGAGCCATGTTTTGAGAGTAATAATTTTTCACATTCTCCTCCATATTGTCTTTCTGTAATATAAGATCATGTCTGTCTCAACTACTATATTGGAAACTGCTTAAAGCTCCAAACTATTCTGTTTGCCTTTATAGCCTCTGAAATGCTGATCTCTGATGTAGGCATCTATTACTTGATATATCTGTGTCTAAGCTTTCATACTTTGGAGACAAAGCTGTGAGAAAGCCTCCATTGTGCTACTTGCTAGCACTCCATTTGGGGAAAAATTGATCAACATTGCTTAGCTTCATCTCTTTAATAAACCTGAAGAAGTAATCATTTACCCTGTGATATTGTGGTCACGTTTAGGGAATATGCATAAAATGGTTGATACAGGAATGCATGTGTAAAAATTATTAAAGTGTTCAAAATACAAATATGCTAGATGCCCCATCCATCTGTCTTTAAATCAATCCTAGTATTTGAATAAGACATCCTTCTACAGTTTTAAAGATGGTTTGTTGCAAAGAGCTCTGGCAAAGGTGGCATGGGCTCTCAACAGGACCCTATGTGGTCTTAAGGGCTCCTTTTTTACCTGCAGTCTGACCTTGTACCTCAGAACATCAGAACCACTTTGATTTCATTCTTCTCTTTGTGAAATAATCTCATTAGAGAAATCGTGCTGCTGAGAAAGCAGGTCACCCAGCTGGGGGCAGCCAAAGAAAGTCTTGCTCCCCTTAGTCATGACCTCCGAGAAGAGTGAAGCATTAGTGAGGGGCCTTGGGATTTGCCGTGGCCCAGGTTTTCACCAGGGGCTACTGGGAGTTTGGGCCGAAGGAAGAGGAATGAAGGGTTGACTGAGCTGCTGCTGTAGGTGTTAGGATCAATTCTCCACTCCCGGGTAGTAATGAGCTCTTTCTCCATCTGGTAGGGAGTCCCAAGTGGAAGGAGAAAGCAGGGTGCTGCCCAGGGTGATCCTGGCAGTGATATATTTAGAATAAACGCCCAACTGGGTTGCTCATCACCTGCAGTCAACAATGACCTTACCATATTGCTTCCAAGAACAAAAGCATTCATTAAGGAATCTAGGACTGACTTCGATTTAAGACCATTTCTTTGTATCCGATTCCTAGGAATTTTTCTTGTTTTTATAAACTATGACAGCTCACACAAATCCTGACAGGATATGCTATTATAAGTGTTAAGCTTAGTTCTCATCCAGTGTACAGATACATAGAGGCCCTGGTGACCTTCATGAAACATGCCAAAGGCAAAGTCCTATGATATCACTCCGTGTTAGGTGGACAAACTTCCAAAGATAGAAGTCTCCATTAATCCCTTTTCATCTCTCAAAGTGGAAAATGCAAGAATTAGCAAGCATGTAGGTCACTAAAGAAATCCTTGGCCTCACTTCAAAGCTTTTCAAACCTAAAGATGCACACGTCCTCATGGTATACTTGGATTATAAACTGTAAGGTGAACCAAAGTTAAGAAGTAAGGATGGTGAGTGCTAGTCCCATTTGGACTGGGATTTTCCTTCACATACTTCTTTCTTTTTTACTTATTGTTTCCCAATCTGATTTCACTTAGCCATGTACTTAATAGGATACAGTAACAGGCAAGTAAACATACCTCCTCACCTTAGGAAAATAGCTACATTGCAGCCACATGATTACTCCTGCAGTTCCAGTTTCCCTAGTAAGTAAAGCGGGCAAATAATAGAGCTAAAAACACCTGACACTGTGCCTGTGCCTAATCCACAAAACATGTTCATTAGATCCTCTGCCTTTTTTTATTTTTTCATTTTTTTTTGTCTTAGATATAGATTCATGTGACACTATAAAAGCTGCATTCTGGTTCTCAGTAGAGACCTTCATTTTTGAAAGTTTATTATTTATGTGTGTATGTGTGTGCCTAGGTAAGTTTGTGTGTACTGTGTGCATGAAAGGATCTTCAGAAGCCAAAAGAGGCTGTTGGGTCCCCTGGAACCAGAGTTATAGGCATTGTAGCTGCCATGAGGATGCTAGGAACCAAGTTCAGGTCCTCAGCAGGAGCCAGAAATGCTCTTAACCACTGAGCCGTTTCTCCAGTGCTCTGGGTCTATCTTTTGACAAAATGAGGTTATTTTCTTATTGTAACATACTGAGAAGGGTGTTGCAGAATACTCCTTCATACTGTGTGAAGATGTGTCACTGTGGCTGGTTTAATAAAGAGCTGAGATTAAAGGCATGCACACTCGGGAGGCAGAGCCAGGGGGATCTCTGTGAATTCGAGGCCAGCCTGGGCTACCAAGTGAGTTCCAGGAAAGAAAGGTGCAAAGCTACACAGAGAAACTCTGTCTTGAAAAACCAAACCAAAAAAAAAAAAAAAAAATAGAGCTGAAATGCCAATAGCTAGGCAGGAAGAGGTTAGGCAGGACTTCTGGGGACAGAGAGGGCTGGGAAAGAAGAAAGGCAGGTCACCAGCCAGATGCAGAGGAAGCAGTATGAACAGGAAAGATGAGGTAACAAGCCACACGACGGAATGTAGATAAAAATAAGTGGGTTAATTTAAGTTATAAGAGTTAGTAGGACAAGCATAAGCTAAGGCCGAGCTTTCATAATTAATAATAAGTCTCCATATCATTATTTGGGAGCTGGCGGTACAGAGAAAGACTTGCTACAGAAGGGGTCACTGTTTTACCTACACACAACTTCAGATCAAGCTGCAGAGTGGATGAAACTAATTAGATTCCCTCTCTAAACCACTAGTTATATGGTTAGCCTTTTTCTGTTCTCATTTCTAAGTGCTCAAAGGTCCCTATATTTAACAAAACCTATCTTATGAGACATTCAGGAAAAAATATGGTACAACAATAGCTCCAAATTATAAGCAGTTATGATGACAGTTTTTATATTAGACACTGTTCTTTCTTGGAATATTGGTGTTCTTAGATGGCCTTGGAATAGGACTCTACTTAATTACCAAAGACTTAAACAGTAGAACTTCACAGAATCCAGAATAGAAGGCAGAAACTATTCACTTACATCCTTTCATGTTACCTCAAGTTTATTGTTGCTTAATTAGAACAATCTCTATGTATTTCAGGGGGAGCTTTTCTGTGCCTTCATTATCTTACTTTATTTATAAATAATTAAGAACTTTCCATCATATGTAAGGAGGGGAAATCGCATAATCTACTTACCAGATGAAATATAGTTGTCTAATGTGACAGAGCTGATTAATGGGTGGACTTCTGCAGAACAACCAATTACTTGACTCTGTCATGACCCTATAGAAACCCTCCTCTGCCCCTAGCTCTGTGTGTATTTTTATCTGCTTACTTGATAAATATAGGGCTTTATGCTATTCAGAGCAGCCATGAAACTGAAAGAGGGAATTCTTCATTTTTCCACTCACTTTTCTCTGTACGGAATACATAGCTTGTTCCAATACCACCTATATGAAGACTGAAGATTGGGGCAACGTCACAAGTAGAGTCCTATGTGACCTCTTAAATTTTTCTTGCACACATATATATTTATCTTATCCTTACAGACCCTATGTGCTTCTTGAAGTACATGCTGGTTCTTTGCAATTGTGGATCTGTATTTGTTTGTCTGCTTAATTTTATTTTGTTTTTGACTACTCTGTCTTGTTTCTAATCTTCATTCCTAAGTTAATTGATTATATTTATTTCCCTATTTGCCCTACTAGAAGAGGAAGATATTTTCCTGGTAGGCTCTAGGATACCCTTTATCTATTTATAGTCAACACTCAGCTAAATCACAGGGAATTCCAAGACAGTGAGAGTCTGCTTTAAAAAAAAAAAAGGAAAAAAAATGTCCTGAACTCCCACAAAATATTATACATCTAAGAACTACTTAAACTATCTATGTTCAACGTCCTATAGCATACAAACATATATATGTATCTCTATATAGAGATAGATAGATACTTAAGAATATATGCTTATACAATTTCGGGAATATAATTAAGTAACAACCAAATGGAAAACACAAGAATATATACACACACATACCACATGCACACATAAACACACACATACATGTACATATCAGATACACATACACAACACACACACACACACACAACACACACATATACACATATATATATACACATATGCACACATACAGACATACACACACATATATGCTCACATACCACATACACACATACTAGATTTAAAGAGGTAGCTCAGTGGTTAAGAGCATTTAATGCTCTTGTAGAAGACTGGGTGTGGTCTCCAGCACCCACACTGTGTTCTTCATTACTGCCTGTAACTTTAGTTCCATTGAATTGGATGCCCTCTTCTGGCCTCTGTAGGCATCTGCCCCACACATGGTACAAATAAACTGAGGCAGGTTCACATGCAAGTAAAACTAAATATATATTTTTAAGTGCAAGAAAGAAAAATTTTTAAAAAGAAGTAAAAAAAAAATTCTGCAAGCTCACCCATAAGACAGTATGTCAAATACAAAACAAAATATATGTTACCACCACCCTTCCATTCATGACACTGGTCTTCTGCCATGTAAACACTTGTTCTTATTTCCTCCCTTCATCATTAACACCTCAAGAGGAAGTCCCTAAACATTCTTCCAGAAGCCACATATTCTCTTCATTTCTCTTCATTGTCCTATAAACCATGGCCACCAAGTGTAGCCCGAACCCTTTGGTCTGGTTTCCTGTAGAGTCTGTGTTTTGACCTTTCTCTTAACTATTCTCTTCCTGACTCTGCAGCCCTCCCCACCTAGCTCTTCCCAATGTTACACAATCTAAATAAATCCTGTCAATCTCTAAACATTCTAGAGATATCCAACTTTCCATATTTCTACTGAGCAATTGTGGCTCTTCTGTTTCATATGTATTTTGTGTAGCGAAAGCCCTTTTCCTAAGTCACAGTTTTTTAGAAGACATTCCATCAATGTCTTCTAGTCAGCACTCTGCCATAAGCTACTTGGAGTCTTGTTTGGCTTCAGCCACCTTCAAGAGCTCAAATGAAGTGTTGTGTATGCCCTGAGCATTAACTGAGTACTCACTGAATTAATTGTTCAATATGAGAAGCAAACATCAATGGAAGTGAAAGAGAAATGGGCAAAAGGACTCCAAGGTCTCTTTGGAATCAAAGATACTTAATGAATTTTCCCTGGCTTTATTTAATTTTGAGTTCATTCATATTGTTTTGTTGTGAATATTGAATTAGCCTGTACTATATATAAATAGTAAGTACTTTTCTGGACATGAGAATGGGATTCCAAACAAAAAACAAATCTTCAGTGTACCCCTAAACATTGTATTTGGAAGAAGTATTTCAGAAAAACAGACAACAATAAATTAATGTAATAAACACAATATAAAAGAATATAAATCAAATAACAACTACATGGAAAAATGGAAAGCATAACTAATATTACAGTCTTAGGAGCATATACAAAGAATGTGATTGCTGTACTTCAGTTTATTTTATTTATGATTTTTGATACTCATACGTGTGTAGAATGTATTATTGTCATACTCTGCCATTATCATCTGTTATTCCTACCCGATGTTTGCTTTCTCCTTTCATCAAAGTCAGAGTCTCTGAGAGGGTGAGGTTGGAGCAAGGCATTGAAGCAGAACAGGAAAAAGTGAGAGGCCTTCTGGAAGAGTATTTTCCTGGCAGTGTTACAGCCATTGCAAAGTCCTGGGCTAAAGCAGAGTGAGCAAAGACAGTAGAGATGAGGAAGAGACAAGTGAAGCCAAGGAGTGAGGAGAAGGTGGAAAGCAAGGTCTCTCTACCAGACCAATATATATATATATATATATATATATATATATATATATATATATATATATGAGCATTGTCAGGTAAGGGCAGGTCTGATTGTCTCTTCAGGAAAAAAAAAAATAGTGCTGTGTGGGCGTGGATGGCCAGGTGGCATGTTGCCCTGTGTAAGAGGCAGGTAGGAGGAGAAAGAGACAGACTACAAATGCTCGCACATATCCCCCAATGCACATCTGTTATTTCAGAGCATGGTGAATATTTCAAGGCATCAACTGCCATAGCTGGATTCTCAGCAGGCTGTTTCGCTCCACTGCTTTCTAGCTCCTTTTGAGTTCTGATATCTTTTATGCCAACCCTCTCCTCACTGTCTTCTTACCACCCCCTTTATCATCGTTTTGGCTGGGTAAAACATTTGAAATCAATCCTCTATATGCTTTGTGATTTCTCCCAAAATGTCCAGGAAAAAAAAAAAAAGATAGAAACCTGAGTTTGAGCATCTTTCCCATTAAGCAGGGAGGGGAGCCAGAACTATCCAATCTGTCATTCAAATAACTCAACCAACAAGCCATCATTCACACATTTATCTATTTGTTAATGTAACAAACATGTGCTGATCATTCATGAATTCCCAGGCATCATTCTAAGTTGGATATGTAGTCAGAAATAATAGAAAGTCTCTGTTGTGGAAGCTGTTTTTAGTTCCCAAGAGACAAACAGACAGATGCATACACAGAATTTCTGATAAGGGAAAAGAGAGAGGAAGACAGGAAATAGAACTATTTAAGATAGGAGGTAAGTGAGAGAGGAAAAACTTTCAAAAGTCTGGAGAGATATGTTCTAGTAAGTTCAAAGATCCTTAATCAAAAAACTAAAATGCCTTCAGCATGTGCCAAGATTTTTATTCACAGGAGTGATGGTACTTTCAACTCCTGATTTATGCCAGCATCCCTGTGGAACATTCTAAGAATCGGATTAGACCCTCAAAGGATCTCAAGATTCCCCATGCCTGGGTAATACAAGCCAAGGAGGTTTGTTTGCTTAAAAGCTTCAGGAGACTTTCACCAGTTTGTGAACCACTGGAGTAGTGATCTACATGTGAAGAGATCGCTTTCTGCCTCCCAACCATTTTCACCAACCTTGTGAAGCTTTGTAAGCATACTTTCAATGCCAAAACCTTGTTTAAGTATATATTGGTCCAAAACCATGGATTTCCGATCTTTGGAATTCCTGTAGAAGATGGAGTTCAACCCAACTTAGTCCTTCAAGTGTTTGAGAATGGCGGCGCTTAGTCAAATGAATTCCCTCAGTCCTTTTGTGATATCAGACCTTTCTCCATCCCATTCATTCTTACCCACAAGTGCTCTAAGTGCTTCATTACTTCTTAAGTCCCCAAGAGTAGCACAAGCAAATGCCCCGTTACAACAATGGAGACAGCATCTTCTAATGGACAGACACCTATTTTCCACACACTCTCAGGTGCACTACACAGGATAATTCAGAGTGCTTTCTTACAATTTGTTTCTTTGGAATCAATTTATTTTTTATTTAAAAATTTCAAAGGATTTATTTATTTATTTATTTGATATGAGTGTTCTATCTGCATGGACACCTGTAGATGTTGTGAGCCCCATATGGTTGCTGTGAATTGAACTCAGGACCTAGGAAAGAGGAGTCTGTGCTCTTAAGCACTAAGCCATCTCTCCAGCCCTTATTTTTAAAATTTTATAGACTATATTTGATCATATTCTTTTCCCCAATCCCAGATCCTCCTATATCCTTGCTCCGTACCCATTCAACACTTCATGATCTCTCTTTCTCTCTTTCAAGTAAAACAAAATGACAGTAATTAACACAGAGACCCACAACAATTATGTCGTTCTAATGAACTCTGTGATGTACTCTGATTCTTTTCTGTATTATCTGTGCAAACGGTATTATATGTAAATTCATTTATGTTGTTCAGTATTCTTTATCTTTTGGACCTAAAGTTTTCTCCAGATAGAATGATGTAACACAAATGATTTGTCTTACAAAACACATTCTATTGATTTGGCCAATCTTCTTCCTATTTTTCTGCAATAGGGATATCAATATCTTCTGTCCATTCATAAAAATATATTACTCAGAAAAATCTTGATTGACCCAATTAACTTGAACACTAAATCAGCGCAGTTCTACTTTTACAATATAATGGAAATTTTAGATAAATGAAACAGTAACTGAGCATTTAATTAAAAAGAACTTCTAGTGTGTTTCAGGGTTAGTTCACATTAGCTACACTCCAAAATTTCTTGGAATGAATCTGATCCATCATTTCCAAATACTTTTATGGCTACACATGTTGCAATTATTGAAGCAAACATATTCTTTTTCTTAATACTTACTACCTACCATGGTAAGCTGAACGCTTTGTGCAAAAGTGAAAATTATATATATGTGTGTATATATATATATATATGTATATATATATATATATACATATATATATATGCTATAGATCAAGCCAAAAATATTCTGTCTTCTAGCTTACAAAATCAATCATCAGAAGGGCATAGAAGCCAAGTTTTAATTTAGAATTATCAGATACATCCAAGCTTGGTACCAGAATGTAGTGCAGTGTTGCTAGCTGAATTTTGACTTTCATTCAAGTTAATCACTCTCCTCTTTTCACACTTGGTAACCCAAGCCAAGTATCCAAACACTAGACACACTCTCCACAGATCACTGTCATTTTCTTCTTCTCAGGACTCATGAATACACAGGCACAGGCCATGACTCTCCTTCCGGAGAATGAACTAGAACAGAAACACAGAGCAGAAGTGTCTAGGAATGTTTCAGTCAGGGATTTTGGTGGATCCCTCTTCTCTGAGTATGGATTAGCAGGCTGTAAGGTAGACAGATGATGGGAAGGGATTTCCTAATGGTCCTATGGGCTTCTTATCTCAGATTAAGGAACATGAAGAGAAAAAGGTCAGAACAAAGCCTAGCGATATTCAGCTTTCTTAGTCTGGATCTAAGCACGATGTGCTATGAAGGTGGAAATAGGATGCCACAACCTTATAAGTATTTTAATTACTAGAAATAAAATAAAAATAGTTTCTGGTTAACATTTCCCTAGCTATTATTTAAGTAGACTTTCTAATGTGTTTTGAAAATATTTTATTTCCCCATTGAAACATATAAAAAAAACTATTTAAAATTCTGAAGGATAATATTTTTCCTATGTGTCGGGCTAAGTTGGGATAATCTCTAACTTTCTCCCCCCACAAACCTACAAGGCAAAGTCTTCTCTGTCTCTAAATGACCAACCACCTATAATAAGATGCTTTCTCCCTTGGTAAGTACGAAGACAACATTTTAGCCATCCGTAAGGTTTTTCCGAATCCAGCATTCTCCCTAACATGTTCTGTGTTTCCTGAAATTCTACAGGCCTAGGAGACATGCCCTAGAGCACCTGTCGAATTTAATGAAAGACCCATGTAAAAACAATATAGGAGAATCCGAGGAAAAGTAGAAAACAGTGTGCGTGCGTGTGCGTGCGTGTGTGTGTGTGTGTGTGTGTGTGTGTGTGTGTGTGTGTGTGTGTGTTTGAAGTTTGAACCAAAGAAAGATGAGATAGCAGCCATGCAGGAGTCCAAGGTCAGTAAAGTGACGCTACCCAGACGATATAACGAAGCCAAGAAATTTACCACTTCATTTCAGATTAAAATTCTGTTCAAGACCAGAACAGATTAAGATATACACAACAACAGCAAATTTTAGCATGCTTTCTTGGATCTAATTCCTAGAAATTCAGATTCAGATTAAGCAGCAGGACTGCTCTCCATAATTCATTTTATAAACATTTCATGAGGACTTCAAGCTGGTCACCTTGCTAGGTGCTGGACAATAATCAAAAAAATTTCAGACATCCTGAACAGAAAAGACTAGTTGAGATAGAATTACTCTCCTGTAGAAGTTTGGAGTCACACAGTGTTTAACACTATTGTAATATAATTTTTATGAGTCCTATTGTAAAAATGAAAAAAAAAAAAAAGAGGCCATGACTATCTTAAAGGGGAGTTTTCTCCTCTATGGTTACTAACAATGACAGTGACATTCAGAATTGATTTAGATTTCTAAGAAGTTCATTCATTGGGTAGGAAAGGAAGGAAAACCCATACCAGGCAGAAAGACAATCTAAAAATGTAATACTATATTCATCAAAGCTACCCTTCAAAAAATAAGGAGAAATAATTCTCCCATATTAACTTCAAGTACGGGTATTTTGACTGTCTTCCTATAATAGATGCTAAACAGAACCATTCAAGTGAAATGAACTACTAAATAAAAACAAGAGCATGCAAATCTCACCAGTAAAAGAACAAATATGGTAAATAACAAAATAATCTAACCCTATAATCTCAGCACATAAATCATTTTTTTAAATTCTAGTATAGAAGTGAAAAGGAAAAGGTACAAAAGTAATTATAAAATATGTTAACTGATACACAAGATAAGATAACTTGTGATATTAATAACATAGTGTGTGCAAGAGTGCATAGGGTTTCATAATTAAAGTCAAATCGTTATGAGCATAAAACAGATTGTTATAATTATAAGGTAGTTTATGTAAGCTCCATAGTAATTACTAAGAAAACACTTCTAGAAGGCATGAAAATAAAATGAGAAAAGTATCAAAGGACTATAAAATTGACAAAATACAGAGGAAGACAAGAAGACGCGAGAGAGAGAGAGAGAGAGAGAGAGAGAGAGAGAGAGAGAGAGAGAGAGAGAGAGAGAGAGAATAGAGCTATAGGACAAAACAGTTAACAAGTGTTTGCCTTTTACTGTTAATAATTTCGGTAAATGTTATTGAATGAAACTCACTTCACATATGCTTGCTCAGATGAGCACAAATTGTAATAAGACCCAAGTATAGGCTAGCTGAAAGAGATTCACTGAGATATATGTTTTTGAAGACACAGAGCTGAAACTATGAAAGGACTAAAAAAGATATTCTATGTAAATCTATCTTAAAATAAGAAATATAGGGGATACCATATATAATGATAAAAGTGTCCTGTAATAGGAACACATAACAGTTATAAATAAACAAGCGCCATTATCACAACACCTAAATGTATAAAACAGACTAACACAACTGGAGAGAGAGGTCTACAACACCAGAGTAATAGGGGTGTCTATACCCTACTTATAGAAAGAAGATACAGAGAGATGACCTGGGCAATACCATACTTCAAATACAAGACTTTTCAACCACAAGTAGTAACAGAGTACTACATGTTCTCTTGAAGTGCACATGGAACATTATTTAGAATAGGTCACATGTTTGATCACAAAACTAGTATTAGCATATTTAAGACTGTTAAACTCAACAGAAAAATCTAAATAAGTTGATCTGAAGTGACCAAGGAACTTGAACAGACATTTCTCTCAGAAAGGAATACCAAGAGCTAACAAGTATATGTACAATATCACTAATCAGCAGGAAAACACAAATGATCTTCATATTTTAAAAGAACAGAAAACAATATTAGAAATGATGTGGATAAATTGGAACCCATATACTGTTGGTGGATAAATAAAGTGGTCCAGCAACATGGAAAATAGTAAAAAGGTTCTTTTTTAAATAAAACTGTGATAGAGTCAAGTAATCCTACTTGTGAATATCTATATGAAGAGTTGAAAGCAGACCCATTAAGAAATATTTACTCCCCCATGTTTGTTGTAGTACTATTCCTGATACTCAAGAGGAATATATGGCACAAATGCCCACTGGTAAATGAATGAATAAAGAAAATGTAGCAGATATTATTTGATCATAGAAAAAAGTGGAAATTCTATTATGATACAAACTGGTTAGACCTTGAAGACATTGTGCTAAGTGAAATAAACTGAGCACAGAAGGACAAATGCTGAATTATTCTACTTATGTGAAGTATCTAAAGTAGTCTAATTCATAGAAAATAAAACATAACATATTGCCAAGGACAGTGGAAATAAAGACTAGGAGTAGCTTTCAACAGGTGTAGAGTTTCAGTCATGCGAGGGGGAGTCTCATTAGAGAAGTGCCATGCAGCACATTTGTGGTTAAAATGTTGTTTGTAAACTCAAGTTTGGTAAGGGAGTGATATCACATCACGTGTTTTTTAGCCTCATTGATAATGGCCATTATCATAATGCAAGAAATAACTTACACTATTTATAATTTGGCAAACAAATATCCTGAGGTTAAAGCTGTATTTCAACCTGTTCTCACAAAGAGCAAATGTTGAAAACTGGGATATAAATCCATTTAGTCTCAAGAACTATTACTTTAGATCATATGCTATTCTTTCTTAGGATGACTTTAAAAAGGTAATCAGAAAATCATGAAAATACCCTTTAAAGAGGTTACATTTATCAAGAATTATTTCATCTTCAGATCGAAGCAAGCTCAAGTATATGTGAGTGTGCTTGTGTGTGTGTACATATGTTTGTGGACAGATGGACCAATGATAGATAGATAGAAGATAGATAGATAGATAGATAGATAGATAGATAGATAGATAGATAGATAGAAAAATAGATGATAGATAGATACATATATAGAGAAATATGTAGCACAAATCTTAAATGGTCTCATTGATTAAAAAAAAAACTCAGGAGCCAGATAATGGGGTGAACACTGAAAGATCAGAGAAGCAAAATAAGCCACAGCTAACCTCACCTCGATAACTTCTCAGCTGATCTTGTTTCCTCAGACTGGAAGCCTCTGTGTCCTCATCTGAATGGATCTCAGCTGTACTGTTGCTATAAGCTTCAAAGCTTAACAAGCCTCTAGTTCCTGATCCTCATGCCTTATATACCTTTCTGCTTCCTGCCATCACTTCCTGGGATAAAAGGCATGTGTCACCATGCCTGGCTGTTTCCAGTGTGGCTTTGAACTCACAGAGATCCAGACAGATCTCTGCCTCCTGAATGCTAGGATTAAAGGTGTGTGCTACCACTGCCTAAACCTATGTTTAACATAGTGGCTGTCTGTTCTCTGACCTCCAAAAAGCTTATTAGGGTGCACAATATATAGGGGGACACAATATCACCACAGAGATGATGGATAATCCTTTTTTTTGTTTGTTTGTTTGTTTGGTTGGTTGGTTTTTTATTTCTGAGGCAGAGTTTCTCTGGGTAGCTTTGGTGCCTGTCCTGGCTCTCTCCCTGTAGACCAGGCTGGCCTCGAATTCACAGAGATCTGCCTGGCTCTGCCTCCCGAGTGCTGGGATTAAAGGCCTGCACCACCACGCTGGCTGCGATAGATAATCCTTTAAAGACATAAAAAATTCCCCTTTTATAAATAAATGATTATATTACACTCAATTTTTAATCCCAGATTTTACTTCTCCAGAGACTATACCAACTTCTGTCCATATCAGAGCCAGCCCTTTTGAAAAACAAAGTTTCTATAGAAAACAAAGGATAGGAAAAACACAACACAACTTTTGTGTCACTTCCAGACACCAGAGCAAATAAATAAGAAAACCAATGCTAACAGCTCACCTGTTGTAGACTATTATTTTAAGATGTGTTACTTTTGTTTATGCTCTGGACCATTTATTTAATGATGCAAGCATTTAATGGAAAACGAGGAGAGGAGGTGAGCTACTTGCTATTCAGCCTCTCTGAAATGCAGAATTCCTCCTTAACCTTTGAATCTTGAGTTCTTTAGCTAGACAGAGATTGAGTTAAGTTCCCTTCATACCTTTGCAAGAGTCGGAGCCTGAGGGAACAAGTTTCCCTTCGGCTATGGCCCTTGTGGGCCTTCCTGAAGCTGGTGGCCAGAGTTGCAGTTGCTGATTCAGACAGCCATGGCTTAGAAGGCAGCAACAATTAAAAAAAAAAAAAAAAAGCACAACACTTACCTCTCAAACATCTATCCACTCCCATTCACAAATATACTCACACATGCATACACAAAGTCCACTAGCCCTGTAGAATCACATGGGGATATAAAGCCTTTGCCCCAGAACTCTGGCCCTCTTGTGAGGCAGGTCCAGGCTCCTTTCTCTCTCAGCTGGTGTGGCTGAGATGCCTTAACCATAGACTGTGTTCTTATAAATCTAGCAAGTGTAAGAAAGAAAGGTCACCTGCAACTTCTCCCTTGGGGCTAAACAAACCCAGGTGTATAGACACCAAGTGGATTGTGTTGGCATTTAATTTCTAAATTCAGGAAGCTAAAT
Organism: Peromyscus maniculatus bairdii; assembly: GCF_049852395.1. Taxonomy (NCBI): domain Eukaryota; kingdom Metazoa; phylum Chordata; class Mammalia; order Rodentia; family Cricetidae; genus Peromyscus; species Peromyscus maniculatus. The sequence goes on from NC_134863.1 coordinate 32,930,849, forward strand.
TTAGAATGTCCTATTGACAAGCCACTATCCAGTAGGACAAAGGGAGGGGGAGAATTCTTCAAGTCTGGTGTGTTCTGCGCTGCAGGAAGTGGGCCAGCAACACCTCTCTCCTGTAGCAGGTTATTCACCCCTCCCTGTATCTCCACAGACACTGTAGATAGCGCTAAGATTAGAGGTGTGAGTCCATTGGACGTCGGTTTTCCCTCTGTCAATCGTACAGCCTCAGACAATCATTTAGCCTCCACCTCATTGAACTATTTTAGATTAAATGGCTCAATGTGTTGTAAAGAGCAGAGCCCAGTCCTGGGTACATAGAAATGACTACATCAACGGGAGCTGTTATCTACTTTGGCTAATTCAACCCATTGCATGGTCTTGTAGAGGTATTTAGGAGCATAATATTTGAGCTACGACCACTACAAAAGTAAGGACAAAACTGTGTCTTTAAGCATCTTGTACGTAACTTAAACACGAAGCTACCTAGGGATTTACTCTGAGCCAAGGAGTCACTAAGAGCAGCAGATCATCATTGCCAAAGCTACAGTCAGAACAAGGATGACTGAGCTGGCTGTAGGGCTGGTCTGGGCTCCTCCCATCACTCATGAGACAGTGGGAAGTGTAACAGGCAGGAGTCTCAGCCAGAGAGGACATAAAAAGCCCGTTCCCTTTCAAAACTTAACAGGCTAATCTAAGAAGTTATCATGATTTCATAGTATTGTTTGAATGATTGAATCTGGACTTGTTATTACAGAAAACCTTTAATATAGTACCAGATAACATCATTTATTTCTCAGCTTCAGGAGAAATCTTTGAGCACTTGATTACACTTGGCTGTTTTCTGCCATGGCCAGGAAGAATAATCTGTAACCTTAGCATTACTGGGAATAACATGATCTTATCCTAGACATGAGCTAGTAATCTCCCCATTTAAGAACCCACCCCTAGACCTGGGGTCTCAATGGCACTCAAGTAATAAAATGTCTTTGTCCACTGCTAAGAGTCAGTGACCGCTAACCAAAAAGATGAATGAGCTAAAGAGGTCAACAGATAGAAACGTGAAGTAGAGTCTGGCTGCTGCCCAGAGCCACAGGGTCAGTCTCAGGTGATGTTCCATGATTCCCACAGATGAGGACTCCAATTCTGAAGACTGCTTCCATTTGGAACAGGAGGTGCTTTCAGGAAGTAATAATATATAATTAAAATCTATTTGATGAACAGAGGTAATTTTTATATTCAAGGAAGTTGCTGAAGCAGCAGCTTTTCATTCATTAGCATATTTACCAGGTTAATGTACTGTATTTAATAAAGCAAACAGTATTTTATAATTTCCTAGGCAAATTGTGAAAGTAGGAAAAATGAATAAAATTTTGTTCCATTTTAAGTCTCTGAGTCAACAAATTAATCTCTCTTTCTCCTGGGAGAGCTATTTTCCTCTAAAGTGAACATTTAGATATTTAGTGGTTTTGATGAACTTGAAAAAAGTATTCATTAATGCGGAAGAACGATGCAATGAGGAGTGTGTTCATTAGCTTTCCATTGTTGTGAAAATACCAGAAATAATAAGCTTGTGGAATGGAAAGTCTTATTTTAGATTATTGCCTCAATCCATGGTTGCTTGTCCTGTTCCTTTGGGCCTATGGAGGCATAGACTATTATGGTAGGTGTATGAAGCCATAGTGTTGCTAACTTCAGTTATCAGGCAAACAGAGAGAGGAGAGAAAGAGCCAAAGCCCCAATATCTTCTTTAAGATCACACCCCTAATGGCATGATTTCCTTCCATTAGTCCCTACCACCTAAAGATTTAACCAGCTACTAACAGTGCCAGAGGCTAAGGACCAAGCCCTTACAGACTTCTGGAACCTTTAAAACCCAAACTATAGAAGAAAGCAATGAAATAAACATGGAGGAAAATACATGAAATACAGTGGCCTTAAAAAATGGTCCAAAACAAAGAGATATATGGGTTATCCATTTCTTTAGAATAGAAAAACGTAAAGGGAAATACGTTTTAGCAGTTTCAGGAAGAAAGATGAGGTGGTAATAACAATGCTTGGGAACCACTTCTGGGAATGTAATAAAGAAAAAAATGACTGAGAGATGGGTCCAATTGCTTCGGAGAGCCTGTGATCTCTGCATTGAAGGATTTGACTTATTTCAGAAGGCAGAAACAATGTAGGCACAAAGACAAGTAATAAACAATCATCTAAAGTGGTTTTAAAAAAGGGAACAGTTGGTTGCAAGTCAGAACTATGGAAACAAGTGTCTGTGGTTTGCCCAAGGCTATCGAGTATTTTTTTAATTCCCTTCTTCAATGCTCACCTTAATATTTTATTTTTCCGGTAAGTTTCTCAGCCTAGGAAATAACCAACACCATCTGCAGTGAGTCACTCTGTGCCTTGGGATGCAATCATTTTCCTCTTCCCAGCTGCAGGCCCCAGGCAAGTTTCGGGGAATCATTAGCAGAGGCCCTTGTTCCCTTACTTGGTATTTTGCAGAGCTGTTGGTCTGTGACTTCGAGTTTTTAATAAAATACCCACGGCAGATTTCATTCATTCATAGAAAAGCAAGACTACCTTTTCTAAGGCTAGCGTAGTCATTTACTTTCTAGCCTTTCCTCCCCACCCGGCCTCCAGACGCATAAAGGCATATAGACAGTATGTGTACTATTTTGAAGGTAGTCAGACAGACTACTATGTCATTTCTAACTTTGGGCAAGTGACAGCACTTTGTTGATGTATCTCCTCTTTCTTCAGCTTGAAAACAGTGTGCTTCATTAGATTAGTGTCCTGAGAAACAAAAGAAGTTACATATAACCGTTTTCTTACAACAGAATTGCTTCCAAGTTTCCATAGTTTGCAATCACTGGAAAGTTAGTTTTCAATGTGTACCAGTTAACAAATTAGAGATAACCTTAGAGAAGATTACAGTGTGTCAATGTTGTGTTAAAGTATGAAAGCAAAGCACTTCCTTTTAGATGAATTAGTAATGGTTTTCATTTACAACTGATTTTTTTTCCATTCACCCCTTCATTGAAAATCCTGACTTTGTGTAGTGATTACCAAGAATGAGGCCAGATTTCAGCTTCTCTCCCTGTACTTGCTGTCTGTCTCTACTTTGCGGTTAGTTACTGGTCTGCCTGTAGTCTGTTTGTTGTGTCTGTCAGATCTTTCCCTGTTCCTTATCTGATCAGTCTGTGACTGAATCTGCATCGGTCCCTGTGTCTGCCTGAAGTCTGACTACCTCTAACAACGGGCTGCACTCTGTATTTACTGACTAGTACAGGAAGCATGGCATAGGAAAGTAATGAGGGTCACTTCACAGAAATATTTCACATAGTTTTACAAGGAAAGAGGTTACTTTACTAACTGCAACTGACCCACAAGCACTCAGTACTACAAGCAGGCACGATCAAGCTATACGCATATTGCTTCAAATGGTTATGACAGATATTTGTTTTAAGGTATCTTAAGACCCTGTTGTATGTTTTCAGCATACTGTTACCACAACACAATTGTATGAACACACATGCATTATGTTGAGTTAGTGGCATGGAAGAGTACATCACTTAAGATTAAGCTGTGAATGTGATTAGGTTGCAAAAGCTGAATATATGGGAAATCCAAGCAAGGAAGGTCCATTGCATTGTCCTATTAAAGGTGGACTAAACTTGAACAGGCTGAGTACACAGTAGGGTTACAGGTTAAATACATAGTATTAAATGATCTCAAGGGGATTATATTTTGTTTTGTTTTGTTTTGGAGAGAAAAAGAGGAAAGAATGAGGTGGGGAGCTTCTGGGAAGATTGGGGGGTAAAATATCAAAATATATTTTATGAAAAAAAATATGGATTATTGGCCAGACTTTGCTGTGAGGTCTGACAAAAATTAAGCCTTTGGGGGAATCAAAAGATATTCTCAGAAAAATGTATCACTACCCAAAGTCAGGATTTTCAGTGAACGAATGAATGAAAAAGTGAGTGTAAATGAAAACATAGATTACCAAAAGAAATTATTCTTAATTTTTTTGGTTTGATTTTGTAGTTTTTCCAGACAGGGTTTCCCTGTGTAGCCCCTTCCTGTCCTGGAACTCGCTCTGTAGACCAGGCTGGCCCTAAACTCAGAGATGCACCTGCTGCTGCCTCCTAAGTGCTTGGTTTAAAGGTGTGTGCCACCACTGCCCAGCTATGTGGCACATCTGAAAGACCAAGACTGTAAATAATTGAATGGTTCTTTGTCTTCTGGATTTGTGTTATCTATAAGATAGATAAGAACTGTTGGATGGTGGGAAATTACCCTCGAGACTGAAGAGCTGAAGTGTGAAAGATGTGATAAAAGTTCCATTCCTGATTGCTTATAGTAGATTTCAGATCTATTGACTTCTGTGTTCTATTGCATCTATATACATTCAGTGTATATTTTGGCTACAAAGCCCCTGGTTGGTTCCTTTCTTCCTTCATTCTTAATTCTTTCACCATTCACAATGTACTGGATTAAGCCATGAACTTCAAAGAGATGAGGCAGGCTGGAGATACACCTGTGGCGGAGCCAGCTTCTACTATGAGCTCCTGTGCTTGGTTACACTGGCTTCACTGTTGGATGATTGGTGTCAGGTCTTAAACTTTAATGTTCTACATTGGAATTTAACATTCTATTTGATGCGGCTAATTTATTCAGAAAGTAACAAAGTCTCATGTGTATTCTGCCAAATGAGAATGCCTTAAAAACTGCAGGAATGTCTTCTTGAAGGCATTTCTGGTGACCTCTGTGTTGGCCACCCTTGCTTCTAGACCCATGTAACCTTAATATTCTAAGTGTTGCATCTGATTTATGTGTTTTCATTTGCAGAACCTTCCAAAGACAACAGAAAAGGCTGCTGCAAGTGAATTGAGTTTTATAAAGGGTGATAGAGAAAGAAGGAGATGAAAGGGAGAACAAAAGATTTGCAATCTGCCCCTGCCACTAATTACTTAGAAGATCTCAATCACATTGCTTCAAGACTCAAAGATCCTTTCCCCACACTTATAAAATGAGGGAGGAGTTGACCTCCTTGATCTCTGAGGTCTCTTCAAGCAGCAAAACTCTATAGTCAGCAAAACCTTTTACAACTCAGCAGGCAGACACTATAGAAACCCCATCTCATTTCTCCACTTCTAAATTTATCACTTCAGTCATCAACAAGACATTGCCCAATATAAGAGAGCTGAGTTAGGCATATTTGATAGCAAGGCAGTTGTCTTAGCCAAGTTAGGAATGTCAAACTTCACTGGGGCCTTTGAGGCTCAGTTAAAGAAAACTAAAGAGCGCTGAAGGGCAGCGGGTAATCCTAGGTGGCCCAATTCCTCAGCAGCTTATGTAACTCTCAGCATGGAAAGGGTGGGAAGACATCTCTTTCAGTCCATTTCTATATCACAGCAGGCTCCAGCCTTTCAAGGCCTTCTGCCTTCCAGATAAATAAAAGAGGCAAATAGTCCCCACCTTCTTTCCTTACCCCTCCTTGCCCCTTTCAAAGAGATTATTCTCTTACTTTGGAGTCTAACTCAGGATGCAGTCCTTTCAGTTTTAAAAAGGTTCTTCCAGATCTCATCTTCCCAACAGTGCAGAAGAATCACTAGAGGTTCACACGAGGGAAGAGGCCTCAGACATCTACGGGCCCTGAGGACTTGCCGCCCCATTCTTCTGGACACAATGGGACGGGGTTGTCTGGCATGCACTTAAAAGGGAGAGATCCAGGGGCATCAGTGCACACTGTGTCTGCCTGCCTGTGTGAAGGTGTGTGTCTCCTTAGTGTCTCAGCTCTCAAAGGTAAAGCAAGAAGTCCAACAAGGATGGGAAGGAGAAAAGAAGCTTCCTCTCTGGTCCTCCAGATTTAGGTCCTGTTAAAAACAAAAGTCCTTATTGTGCTACTTTTAAAACGGTGGTAAAAATCCTTGCAAATGAGAAGAGAAGTGGAGATTTATAGTCAAAGATAGCTTGCAAGAGGTGGAGGGAAAGGTAGATGGGTGGAAAATTATGTAGAAGAGACGGTAATGGGTAGGTGGTGGTCTCATTAAGCTGGATTCACGTGTTTCTTTCTGCAAACAGGCCAAGGTATAAACTGATGACATGACCGTTGCTCTATGGGGTGGTTAAAGGGAAAGGTTTTTTTTGTTTTTGTTTTTGTTTTTGTTTTTGTTTTTGTTTTTTTGTAGATATGAGAGAGGGAAGAGCCAGAGGCAACCAGAAGGATCCAGAGCAGAGAGAGAACGAAGTAGATAGACTGAACACAGCCAGCACACTGGTCCTGGCCATGAGAGAAGCAGAAGCCGAGCACAGAGGGGGTGGGGAGAGAATACAGGAGAGCAGAGAGAGGGGGAGGAGGGACACAGACAGAGGAAGATGAGGAGAGAGCATAACTGAAATAGTAGGGTGATAAGAGGAATTAGTAGTTTAGGGAGGAAAGTCCATGAGCTGGAGGGAGGCTAGGGGAGGGGAAGGGGCCAGAAGACCTAGGATGCTAGCATGGAATTTTGAAATGTGTAACAGGTACTTGTGATACTGAGAGAGTCTGGAGACCAGCACATACTTTGGTATGCTAAGAGACACCAAAGGTAGACATCTATTCCTCTGCCTTTTGGAATTTTGGGAAATGGAGTTTCCTTGGGCCCTGACAGCCAGAAGTGATCAGACATCAAGGCTAGAAGGACAAAGAATCTGAAATTTAATCAGAAATGGAAGGTTCTGAAACAGTTACTAAATTGACTTATCAGGATATGTTTTTGCTGAAACTGGGTTATACGGAGGGGTCTTGGAGGGAATAATCTAAACACAGAGGGGCATGACTAACGTTACATCAAGGAAATGGTCTCTGTGGGTGCGTCTTCAAAGTCTTTAGAAATTTCATCTAAACAATCAATAAGTAAATAAAGAAATGAAAGTCACATTTGGACTTAGCCCTGTCAATAAGGCACCTGCCTTGCAAGCCTGAGGACCAGGGTTCAGTCTCCAGAGCCCACCTTTAAAGACCTAGCTAGTAAATAGTAAGTAGTCCATGCTTATAATTCCAGAGCTGGGGAGTTGGGAACAGATGGAGACAGGAGGATCCCTGCAGCTCTCTGGCCAGTTGTCCTGGCCTACTAGGTGAGCTACAGGCCCCAGAGAGACTCTGTCTCAAAATCAAGGTGGACAGCTCCCAAGGAATGACGCCCAATGTTGTTTTCTGTCTTGTATACACACACATACACACAAACACACCAAGAATACACATACACCATGTACTCCCCCCAAACACACATACACACACACACACACACACACACACACACACACACACACACTCGGTCACCCTCTTATATTTGTTGAATGGCCAGTGACATGTTGGTCTCAGACACTTTACTAGGCTGAATTACCTTTTGGTCTCTCTATATGTCTTTTCTTTGGGGCATGGGTGTTTAATTGTGACTCGGGATTTACAAATTTTAGTTCTCATGGACACTGTCTTCTCAAAGTCTGGACAGAGTTCCAAACATGGTTGTGGCTTAGTGTGACATGAAACAAATCTCAGCCTGTGACTTGTATTGCACAGCCTGTGTCTTGTCAAAAAGCCTCTCTGAGAAGCAGGCATTTTGTGGCAGAGCCCCCATACATTATGTATTACTGTTTTTATTTCATTCCAAAAAGGTATTCCTCATCAATTGAAAGGACAGTTTGTGTGTTACTTGGGTTTCTTTTCTTAATAAAATACTCACACCAAGCTTCAAATAGCCTTGTGGAAGGGAGACATTTTAAAATGTGGAACACCTGTGTGTCCTTCAGTTCACTCGCTGTCCTTGCCCTGGGGAGGCTGAGGGGCTGTGAGTTCCCTGGCTGCTGCTAGCCTGCTAAGCACTCTGCACAAGGCTCTCCCCTGGGGGCTTCAGTAAATACTTTAGACTGACAGGAGCAGAAGCCTGCAGGTCGGAAGAGATGTGGTGTTGTCACCAAGCCACCAAGCCCTGGAAGCGAGACACGGCATTACAGCCAGCTCGTTGGCACAGAAAAACATAACAGAAACCTAGTTGCTGCAAGTCTAAAAACCAGCGGCATCAAAGGAGGGAAATAAAAATAGCATATATTCTCCCCACTAGGGGGCAGATCACACAATTCATAAGGATGGGGGTCATTTCTTTTCTTTCCTCCTCTTTAAATCATCAACATGAATATCCTATAGTTCACTGAAACATGTGCCCCCCCCCCCCACATCCTGGTACTGTGGACTCTGAAGAGCATGTTTAGATAGCATTGCTTGCTTGCTAGAATAAACATGATGTATTTTTTAAACCATCAAGTTTTACTTTTAAAAAATGAAATTGGGTGAAACCCCTGTGTGTCTAAGATAGAGTGGGCATCTCTATCTCTAGTCTTCTAGAGGAATATGGTTGCAAACCCTGCATATGACCTAACAAATGTAACAAAGAAAAGAAAAGGATTCCCCGCTGGTTGGAGCAAAGAGCAGACTCTGTAGGAACTTGGGGATGTGGGGGACAGTCTGAGTTCCCGGCATCTTGTGTTGTTGTGTTGTGTATCGAAGACTTGGAGCTGGAGAAGACAGCAATCTCAGAAGGCCAACCATAAAGAAGCCTTGTGGAAAGCCTCTTCTCAACAGCCGGAAGAATAAGAAGCACAGTAGCAAGAGCATACAATGTTTAGACAGCAACCACCAAATACGCGGAATACACTGGCTACAAACTGGCTTCCAGCTCACCTATGCCAACACGGGGCTGTAGAACCCTAGACTTCTACACTCCAAGGATGATGGGAGACATCAAAGCACACTGCCTAGGACCCTAGACTTCTACACTCCAAGGATGATGGGAGACATCAAAGCACACTGCCTAGGACCCTGGACTTCTACATTCCAAGGATGCTGGGAGACATCAAAGCACACTGCCAAGGTGAAGTCGAAAAGGCTCTGTGAAAACCGGAGCTTGTTCCAGCCCCTGGCCAGTGGAACATCCACCGGTATTGGTGTAGTGCATTCGGGAATCCAGGACTGCGCATGCACGATGAAGCAGCAAGTCCCTGCCCTGCCCAGTTGAGCTGATGTCAAAGAGATTAATAGCAGTTACAAATGCATAAGCAATAAGAAGAAAAAGAACATCAATATGGGTCTGACACTTTATATGAAAAGTAACTCAAAATGGATCGCAGAATTAAATGTAAAAAGAAAAACTATAAACCAGTTTTAAACAACCGTCTTCATGATATAAGGTCAGGCCTAGAGTTCTTAAAGTTAATTCCAAAAGCATTATCCATACAGGGGGAAAAAATCAATAAAGGAAGTTTCATTGAAATAAAAAAAAATATGTCTTGCAAAGGATCCTGTAAAACAGAAGCAGAGACAAGATATAGACAGAGAAACTGTAAATTAAAATCAGTCTCTAAAATATATACAGCTACACAAAGGTTCCTACAACTCAACAGTAAAGTACAAATATAAAATCAAATCTGAAAACTAGAAAAATAAATGAATAAACATTTCAGTGACAAGGATACCCAGATTTCATTGAAAAAAAAGTGTCAAAGTGTTTTGTATCACTAGTGATTTAAGAAATGTAAATTAGAGCAACAATAAGATATTAGTGTGCACTCATCAAAACGACTAAACTAAAATATGACACAACACCAAATGATGAACAGGTACGTGGTGAAGCTATGCTAACCAGTAAATTATTTGAGGGAATGAAAAGTGATGTAGCCACCCTGGAAAAGTATTTGGCACTCACTTCAAAAATACATGTATGTTCCAACAATCATGTTCTTAGACATTCATTCTAGAAAAATGAGAGTTATGCTCACAGAAAAACCCACAGGCAAGTGTCTGTGAAGCTTTATTTGTAATTGTGGAAGAGCAGAAATAACCCAACTATCCTTCAATGAATGAATATACAGTGATACATCCATTCAACAGAATTCCCTTCATTAATGACTAGATGACTGATGCATGGGGTAAACTGGATGATTCTTCATGACTTACACTGAATGGAAAAAAAACACAAGCCAACACTAAAATTTTCATGCTATGCAATTCTATTTATATGGTATTCTTAAAAGGACAAAAATTATGGAAATGAAGAACATATTAGGACTGTGTACTAAGATATATATGCACAGTCTCTGTTCCTTTGGGGGGCTGAGCCAAGTAGATCATTTTTGTTGAGGAGTTGGAGGTAAGACAAGGCAAGGTAGCAAGAACCTCTCAAACAACCTGTACGTCCCCCAAATACACACATGTGGGAATTTGTTTTTAAAAAGAAAAAAAAAACTTCCTTAAGATCAGCTCAATGGTTTCAAGGGTAAAGGAAAGGATGTGAACTGATCTGATTGGTATAAAAGTATCAGAATAGCATGATGAGGAAAATTCTCTATCTTTACTCTATATATGTCATTGTCCTGGCTTTCCTATTGCACTAGAGTTTTATAAGTCCATTAGGGACAACTAGCTAAATAGTATGGAGAGATTCCTATTGTTTCTAACAAGTGTAAATGAATCTATGTTTTAAATTATCTCGAAAATTTAAAACACCAATAAATTCAAAAAGGACACAGTAGACTAAGGAGACATTGTTTGTATTAAACACACTGAAATGGGGGCAAGGCAAGTTATATATTTTAGAAAATATAAAATATTAAGAAACTTTTTTTTAGAAAATATAAAATGTTAAGACATTTTACATTTGCCACAAGCCATTCAAACCATAGGGCAGAGCCCTAGTGATAAGACTGCATGTAACTGTCTCCCACAAGGACTGGAGTAAGATTTGAAGGAGGGAGAAAAAAAGAAAACATGATGAAATTCTTGTGTTTTATTTCCTCCTGTCTAGAGAAATTTGGGCATTTTACTTCATTTCTCTAATATTCTATGCCCTCTACTACAAACAGAGAGTAATAAAAATGTTTCTTACGTTCTTGCTGTTATTATAAAGATCAATTAAGATAAAGATCCTGTGATCGGGAAAAGATTGGTTTTAATAAGACAAAGAAACTAGATTTATCATGGATTGAGATGCGCCAATAAGAGGTGAAAAGTGACTAACTCCGGCATGGACGTGCAAACGAGACAAATACACTTATGTTCATCTTTTGGAGGACTAAAGCATGGGCTCTGCAAACTTCATAAAATGCGGTGGCCAGACTAGAACAATATCTTGCAAGTAAAGTCAGCTTCTTCCTAAAGTGTGTTGATCTTAATCATGCCTTACTACTTTCCCCCATCATGGCATTTAGATGGAATTTAGAACTGCAGGGAGCATTTTAAGCTTTATCCTGAGTTACCATCCCTTAAAAATCAAATCCGGGAAAGATTTCAAACTATTGAATGACACTGCCTATTTTGTGATGCATTATTTAAAAAGACTTAGGGAACTAGAAACCACCAGACTAAGTCAATACCTAGAAAGACAAGTTACCAAATCAAGATGTGTAAAAAGTGGAGAGAGAATGGTAATCATATATTAGTGCTGAAGAACAGAGGAGTGCTAACGTAGGCTGAATAGATAAAGATGCCCAGTGAAGACACAGATATCACTAGGTACTCGCCATTCATTTGGAGGTCTTCCAAGTAGCTCCAATTCTAATTCACCTCCCACGAAAGAGACGAACATGGAAGAACCATGTGTGAGGTTGTCCAGACTCAGAGAAGCCAAGCTGGGTACTAGTGCAAATGTGACTGGACAAGCAGCTGTACATCAGAACATTGAAGCACTCAGCATTTTAGATGGCAATCGGCATCCGAAATTTGGATCTGTGAGATGGCTAGAAGGTGATCATGGTTAAGCAGGAACGGGGCACAGAGTTTTATGAGAGGCTACTCCCCATTTCTGGGTAGATAATACACCTGAGCAGGCAGTTTGGCCAAGGGAGCTGATACATAGAAATGACATAGGGATATAATTATATTCAGAATTAGAGTCCAAGTTTAGACTTAGAGAAAAAAAAAGGACAAAATTTGTATCGATTAAATGCATTAAGGAGACCATTAATTACAAGCCAATCATGAAGAATGCCTAGATTTGGAATCCAATGTCACTCTTGACTGAGGGCAGGAAGGATGTAGTGCCCAGGACAGCATCCATCATTGCAGAAGTTGAAGAAGAAGCTGTGATAGAGATGGAGGCTAGAGAAAGGAAGCAGTAAAGGACTTGACACAGATACTGATTTCCTGCAAATTTGGTATCTAGGATGATTCAAAAATAGTACTTCTTTACACTAAAAGATACACTGTTAAGAGCAACCAGAATAATAATGCTACCTCTCCCCCCCACACACATTCTTCTAGTGTGCTCTGATCACAGTAGAAACATGTTCTATATAAACATCAGAGGCTGCATATCTGAAAAATCATGGGGAAAAGGTCAGACTCTAAGTAACTTCAGAGTCAGGCTTTTGGGGTATCTGAACAAGAGTCTACTTGAGCCTATGTGAAATACCAAGGTAAATTGTTGTGTTCCAGCTTTTGCAACCCCACCATCTGCAGCGTTTTGTCCTGAGCCTAGCAGGTACCTAGACCTACTAGTAATAGCCCATGAGCATGACAAAGAGGGTGAGTCTACAACTGAGTAAGCTTATGTTATTACATCACTATGTGAGATATGGGATGAACTAAACTCTTTCCGCTAGATGCCGAGATAACTTTTGAATATTACTTAAGCAGTCTTTTTCTTAACAAAATATTTTTAAAACTTTCTTTTCTTCTTCTTAATTACCTATTTTGGTCAAACACCAGGATTTCATATGTTAGGCTCAAATCTCCTCATGAATTCAATGCAGACCATTATCATTCTTTCAACATTAAAGGTCTAGCTATATACAATGGGAGGGCTTCTATTTGGAAGTTGTCTAGTATCAACATATCTTCAAGTGAAGCCTTGAGAAGCCCCAAAATAAACTCATATCTTCACAGCCATACCTTGTATTTATGATTTTCTTCTCTTCAGCAATATGATTCACACAGGATCTATGATTTTGCTTTGATTACATGAAATTTTACTTGAAAGCTTTTACTATTCAGTTTCTAGAATATTCACAGACCAGTTTGGAGTCGACTTTTTACTTATATTACTGTGTTCTAACATGAATTTTCTATCTTGTGAAATCAGACAGGCCTAACTGGGGGAAGTAGCCTGTAGTAATATTGAGAGAGAATGAAAAGTCAGAAAATGGCTATTTCAGGCTTCTCCAGCTGATATAACAATATACCTTAGACTGAGCAATTTATAAACAACAGAAATTTATTTCTCATAGCTCTAGAGTAGGGAAATCCAAAGAACAATTTGCCAGCAGATCTTGTATCTAGTATAAGCTCACTCTCTGTTTTATAGACCAGTCTTCCTGTTACATCCTGACAGGATGGAGAGAGACAAGTGCTCTCTGCTCCCTTGGGCCTCTTTGATTAAAGCATTAATGACATTCATGAGGACTTATCACTTCCTCAAGGCTCCATCTCTTATTATTACAGCATTAGATTAGATTTTTAAGATATGAATTTCAGGAAGAGAGGAACACTCAAACCTCAACAGTAAGTAAGGAAAAACAGAGAAGAAAGTTAGAGAAAATGTCGGACACTAGACAAGAACTTGTTTGAGGGGGGTGGAGTGACAGATTGGCAGCAAGGGACAAGCCTTGAGGCTAACTAGGAAATAGTTTTAGTGTGTTAGAATTGCTCATCCGTATAACACCAAGACAATGCAACTGCCTTGTGTGCCTTCAAAAGGAATAAAGTTTATTTTCATATTCAAATTATATTGATAGGTTGCTAACATTACATTACTAAGATTGTCCTTTTTTAAAAACCATCTTAACTAGATTGTCTCTGTAGAACTTCACCATGAATTCACCAATATTACTTTGTTCATTCTCTGAAATAAGACCAGCAAAGATATAATTAGCTGCCCCTAGTTTGGTTTAATTTGTAATTCTTCTTTATTGGACAATGTCTCATCTTGGAGCTTTCCGAGGAAGCATATCTACAGCATATGAAACAGGACTGAATGTACAATGGGCACCTGCTGTGTGCCAAAAACTGTGCCAGATTCTTTACACATAGTAATTTATTTAAAGCCTTTAGCAAACAAAGCTATAAGCTCTACTCTACAGAGAAATAAATTAAAGCTTTGATGGTCATAGGAACATGCTCCTGGATATACAGCTCATGTTCTGTCTGCCCTACTGCACTGCTCTCCCTTTGGATTAGAGCTGGGAACTACATGCTCTTTGAAGTCAAGTCTACAGAAAGCTAGGTGTTGTGATAACTATGATAACAACTAATAATAAGATTGCTCTCGTAACAACGCCTGATGCTCAAGCAACATCTGCTTCTTTTAAGTCCTTTGCTCTCCAGAGGAGTATCATTTTCCCTGAGACTCATATGCAAAAACAAAATAAAACTGAAGGGAAATCAAGTTTAATCTCAGACCATGCTTAATAAATGCTGTTTTTGTATAGATGGAATGGCATAAATTAAAGTAACTTCTCTTAGTTACCTCTGCTTTCCCAAAGACAAAGTGACACATGTTACAAGTGGCAGAACTCCATATCACAGAAGGTATTTCTGGCATAATTTTGAAGGAGAGAACCACAGTGGGAAATTCCCCAGGCAAGTGACCTCATCTCTTCTTTCTTCTTTTTGACATTGGCAAAAGCCTGTAGTCTGGAATGGGAGCTCTAATTGCTTTCCATAAGGTTCCAGCACCTGTTTCCAGGGTCCACTGGTCAGATGAACAGCCTGAATGCCAAAAGTCGTGTTTGCTGTTTGCCGTTCTGCCCTAGCTTCATGACCTTGGCATTGTACTACCAACCACCTCATCCTGCCCATCTCCCAAATATCATGCAAAAATAAGAGTATCCAGTACTTTCTCACTGCCAAAAAGTGCCCTGAAGCTCTTGTGTCCCTGACATTCTGGAACGGGAGATGCCCCTGAGGATCAGGCTGGCAGGAGATGCCCTGTTTTATGGGACCTGCAGATGTTGATGAAGTGAGGAAGATAAGCATACTGATATCCTCTGTTGTTGGTTGTTTTTGCTCTTTTGGGGAGCCCGCCACCCAGCTCCCAAATAGATCACAGGGAGGCTTATTATTACTTATAAATGCCTGGCCTTAGCTTGGCTGTTTCTTGCCAGCTTTCCTTAACTTTGAATTATCCTATCTGGGCTTTTACCTTTTAATATTTCTGTATATCTTTCTTTCTTACTCCATTGCTGGTTGTGTAGCTGGGTGGCTGGCTCCTTGAGTCCTCCTCTTTCTCTCACTCCTTCTTCTCTCCTCTTGCTCCTCTCAGGCTTCTCCTTCTCCTTCTATTTATTCTCCCTGCCTGCCAGCCCCATTTATCCTTTCTCCTGCCTCACTATTGGCAGTTCAGATCTTTATCAGACCATCAGGTGTTTTAGACAGGCAAAGAAACACAGCTTCGCAGACTTAAACAAATGCAACATAAAAGAATGCAACACATTTTTGCATCATTAATCAAATGTTCCACAGCATAAACAAGTATAACACATTTAAAAATAATATTCTACAACCTTCTTCTGCCAGGGTCATATGCTGGGTCTCCCTTCTGTTGTAAATAAACTACTTTCCTAATTCAAGTCTGTGTTTCCTACAATGTATGTCCCCAAATATGCCTTGTTCAGCTGAGCAGCCTGTGATTTTAATAAGTCTCAAAGCCCTTTTATGGTTTTTATATTACTGACTCAACAGCAAATGATGAATCTCTATTAAAGCCCAAATATTAAAAATTCTAGGGAAGACTCTGAGGTATCCATTTTGGAACTTAATTGAAATCAGTGTCATGTTGTTTGCAGATAAAAAAGTGGACAGGTATGTTTGGGGGGCTTATAATGACAGGACTGTGTTGTGAAATGGAACTCAGCAGGGAGGGAAGGAAAGCATTGATTTATTTTCAGGATGCTATGTGTATGTGCACTCAAAGAAAACTTCCCAGTATCCTTGGCACATTATAGTAGCTCAGCTGTGAGCTCCTGTCTTTGAAAGGACCTGGGGTAGACATGCGATGCTTTTACTGCCTACAATATTCCAAATGTGTGAGAAGCTTTCAGTAACTAATAAAGACAGAACCAAACCTGTAAATGATCTATATCCCATAAGTGCAACTTTGACATTTCTAAATAACCTAGAAATTATTTCCTTACAGAGATAGGACTCTGATTAATAATGAGCTTATCAGTCAAGTGATAGAAAAGACATTTTGTCTATGATACACCTTGAAGTAGAATATGACAGACATGTATCCAGAAATTGGATTGGAGAGGGAGGAGCTCACAGCCACAGATTCCCTAAGGAGTTTGTATTACCATAAGAAAGACAGACATCTATAATAATCCGAATTCAGTGGTGCACTGTAAGTACTACAAAGGAGTTTGGCAAACGTTTAGTAAAGATCCAGAGGAAGAAACAACTAAATCTCGTTTTGAAAGGCCAAACTGGGAAGCCCTAGACCATGCCAGCTCTTCTAGTCAAAGTGCCAGCATGGCATGGTGGGGAGTGAGGAGGGATGAAGTTGTAGAGGCGGGAAGGAGGTGAGATGAGTGAGGGTGCAGGACAGGAATGGTGTTGATGTTGTTACAGAGGGTGAGGAAACATTTTCAGAGTGAATGTGAAGGACTGGCACAAAATTGCCTGTTGGAGTAAGTGGGGGAGCTGCAGAGAGGTGAGGGAGACAGGCGAAGGTGAGGAGGCAGTTCCCAGCTTTAAGTAGTCTCATGAGCCTGACTGCGACACATTCTCTACATTTATAAATGCAGAGGGCGTATAGTGCCTTTTTAAAAATGAATTCATTTATGTTTTGTTTTGGCTTTTCAAAGCAGGCTTTCTCTGTATATCAATCAGCTCTGGCTGTCCTGGAACTGGCTTTGTAGACTAGGCTGCCATATAGCATATTTTAACTATGTTCTTCTTATTTTTCTTAGAGATCCAGATAGGCAGAATTTTTTTCCATCTATGCTAGAATTCTATTTTCTCTGTTGCTACCAGCAGTATGGCTATAAAACTACAAATACAGTATCTCTTTTGTAATCAGTTCATCTAAATTATATTAAGAAAATTGGAAGTTTTGTGTGATTTTTTAAAAAACCCAACACAAACATTTCTAATTTGCAAAAAAAAATTCCTAAAATATACATGATAGTGCCTCACCTGTACAATTTGAGAAGTGTCTACTGTCTTCTCTCCATTTTTATTCCTAAAATCTCTTCCTTCTCTTTTTCATATCCTTGTTAAGCACTTTTGAACAAACTTTCAATTGTATTTTTTTTCCTATTGATTCCCACTGTTCCTCCTCCAGCCTCCCACCAAAATGAGCTCTTGCTTTTTGTTTTATTTTATCTATCTATCTATCTATCTATCTATCTATCTATCTATCTATGTATTTTACATTTATTTAGTGTGTGTACGTGTGTAGATACTTATGGGCTGGCGCACACACATGAAGGTCAGAAGTCAACTTGTGGGTGTCAGTTGTCTCCTCCCACTGTGTGAGTTCAGGGAATAGAACCCTAGGACGTAAGGCTTGTTAGCACGTGCCATCATGCAGGCCCACAGCTCTAAATTTCGTTATTTCCCACCTATTTATAAGTCTGGCAGGGAAGAAACCATACTGTATACCTTTTACAAGTTGTTCGTTTTTATAACTTCTAAAAACACATGCTGTGCTCAACTTTCGTATTTATTTAATCATAAAATTATTTTATGATACAGCTTTCCCACTAAGAATTATTTTAACTGAAACTCCTGATGGTTTATAGATTTTTTTTTAAATTATTGCTTCTTGTTATGTTATTTCTTTCTGTTCAATGTTTAGAGTTTCTTAATGGATAGGATTTTTTTTCCTAGTTAAATTTTGTTACTGATTTGTAATTTAATTGCATTTGGCCAGAGACTGTAGTGTATAGATACCAATCTTGTTGAAATTGCTTTTTTGTTCTTAAATATAGTCAATTTATGATTCTAAAAAAAAGATAATTTTTATTCTCCATTTGAAAAACATGGTTATTTTATGTAGGTTCATTAATTAAATTTCATCTCATCTAAGGTAAAATATTTAAATAAAACCATAGTAATGATAGGAGAATAAAGGTGCGTGTGTGTGTGTGTGTGTGTGTGTGTGTGTGTGTGTGTAATTAGAGCTAATATGTGTCGGTCTGACTGACAGGTAGGGTGGAGGCAGGACCGGTCCAGCCGGTCTCTCCCTGGGGCTGAATGGGATGATGAATGTCAAGCAGCACCCCCCCCCCCCGCCCCTGTCCACCGGAGAGAAACACAGTGGGCCGAGAGTCTTCTTTATTGGAACAGGAGTGAACTTATATAGGTTGGAGTGATGTGGGGATGAGGTGAGGATAGCGGGCCAATGAGATGATGCCATCTCAACAGTTACTAGGCAGAGGCCGATTCTAGGTCAGGTAGCGCTGAGTCACTCATGCAGAAGTCATGTCCCAGGACAGGTCAGCAAACTTGAGCTAGGCCTCACGCCCAGGCCTTACGGGGCCCGACAAATATGAATATTAAAAATCTAGGACTAGTCAAGGCAGGCAGTCCTAGATAGGCAGAGAAAGAATTGTGAATTCAGGGCCAACCTGGGCTACATAGTGATTCCCCACCTCTGAAAACCAAAAAGATTGAAAACCAAAAAAGATAGATTTAAAGACATTGTCACTTAGTTTACTGATTGAACTTCAGTATACAGCTTAAGGCAGGTAGTTCAGGGAATATGCTGGTGGGAAGGCAATGTAAATTTGGGCTTTAAGTGTTGCTTTTCAAATGCTGGTGTGTGTAACTCAGTGAAGACCTAGCTTGGGAGCATGGCTTGGGAGGCATCCACACGGAGGGAGTAATTAGTGCCTAAATTATGGAGGTAGAATTACAGGAGAAGGAGCCAAGGGCTCCCTTTGAAACCTACAGGAGTATATTATTTTATACACTGCTTCCTCATATGCTTCCCCATTAAGTGTTTTGCTTCTAAATTGCCAAAAGGTGGTAATTATGCAAGTTGTTCTTGGCTGTAGTTACTGACAGGTAAAGCCCAAACTCTCAAACCTCCAATGTTGCTGGTGATAGAGAAGCTAGGCCGAGAATGTGCTATAATCCAGTGCCTCTGCTTTACCTTCTTAAGCTTGTGGAGAGGAGACTGTGGTGATATTTTATTTGTGCTGGAATGTGATATGTTATTTGTATGTTAATAAATAAAGTTTGCCTGGAGATCAGAGGTCATAGTGAGCCATAAACAGAAGTCAGGCAGTGACAGCATATGCCCTTAATCCAATCACATGGCAGGTAGAGTCTCTGTGTATTCAAGGACACAGCCAAGTGTGGTGACAGACGCCTTTAATCCCAGTACCAACCATAGAGACCTGGAGGTCTGTATAGACAGGCAGAGATAAGGAAGTGATGTGACTGGGCTTAGGGCCAATGAGAAGGCAGAACAGGAAGGCAATAAAGGTGCAGGTAAACAGGAAGACGTTCTCTTGGGAAGCTATCGTGAGGTGGTAAGCTAAGGTTAGTTGGCGGCTATTGCTCTGATCTCTGTGACTTATACCTCTGTATTTGGCTCTGTGTTTCTTATTTAATAAGACTGTTTAGAAATTCGTCTACAGCTGCTACTCCTCCTAATTGAAGTCAAGATGAATAGAGGAAGGCAGGGAAAATAGGTTTGAGTAGGGGGAAGGTGGTGTTTATTTATGTTTGTCTTGTTCAAACTGAGAGAAGAAAGCAAAATTCTTGAGCAAAGAAGAATGCTTCCCAAAATAAGAAAGAAATGCACTTGGCTCCAGACATTTTTAAATGTAGAATCTATCACCATATGCACACAGCATCTGTATTCATCCTAATGCAGGATGCTGGGGCCATAGCCCACTCTGGCATTTGAAAGAGGATGTTTCTCTTCAGTTCACCATCATTCTTTTGCTCTGTGCTTCCCCTTTGATACGGAAGACAAGAATCAAGAATCAAGCAAGTGGGACAACCATCCTCTCTCCTTTTGTTTGTATCCCTTTTCACCCTCCCATGCTACCATAGCACCAACTGATAGCAACTGTAGACTGGGCCTGGACCTCCTAATCAAGCTCTGAGTGTAAGAGTCTATGGGGAAATCCAACAGCAGTGTAAGAGAGCCATTTGAGCTCAAGAATGCTGTGCTTGCTCTTTCTCAGTATCTTCACTTGTGGAATCTGGACTTAGCAAGTAGCGTTGTTGAGGTCTCAAGCCACACTGAAACTCCACTCTATGGAGTTTAGGAAGGAAGAAAGGACCAAGCATTCTCGGGTTAAAATGGTAACTCTAATTCCATATACACACTATTTCTCATGCTTGGAGCACTGCAAGGATGAAAAGAATTATAATCCACAGAGGCCAAGTCTTGACCCTCTGTGTCATGTCTTGAGAAAGCAGGCCATTCCTAATGGTCACCAGGAACATCGTCTTTCCATCTGGAAACTGGGTCTGTCGCTCTGAAATAAATTGAATGTGAATAAATATAGACTCCGATGCCATTTTTAGAGTACTATTGTCAACAGTAAGCACAATTTAGCTCGAGCCAGATGCCACATCCCCTTCTGATATTTAGGAATCTAGATTGTTGCTGACTGTGCAAAGTTAATGTTTGGACTATATATAGAGATGGATACAAAGACGTTGTAATCACCTGGCTGAGCAATGGATGGCCCACTGGACTTCTAAAAGCACTCTAATTGACAAAATAAAACAGCACCACATTTACATTACCTAGCAATTTGACACGTAAGGTCTAGCAGCTTCAAAGGATTGAGTTATTAGCACAGTAGCAGACATCTTTTATTGGATTCGCATTGTCTTTGCAAGGACATGGAATAAAAATAGGCACCAGGCAGTTGTTTGTAACAAGGGTGCTCACAGCTCTCATAATAATAATTTCCAAAGTCCCTTTCTCTTACTCGCCATGGAAAGCAGATTCAGTGATTTATAGGGATTGTGAACGCTCTGCCCTGCCTCTTCTTTGCAAAGCAAGGCATCCTTTCTTTATGTAATTCCTCTTCTGGAACACTTCCTGGTGAGGCAGGGCTCTCAGAAACAAACAGGTGTTCAAGAAAATCTGATGCAAATAAGGACTCCGGCTGCCGCGGAGATGCGTGCTTTGTACCTATATAAATGCACTTCTCAGAAAGCTCTCACTGTTGAGAGAGGGAAAAAAAAAACTATTTGAAAAGAGCCCAAGCTAGCTAAAAACGTTATCCTTTATACCCCGAATGCATCTGCTTCTGTTTCAGACTGGCTGCCTTAGCTGTGTGTATGTGTTTAACATATTAAAATGATGTTCCTCTACCCTTTTCCATGATTTCAGCACAATTATCTCTTTGGAGGTTCTTGATGCTGAACTGTTTTCCCCACATTTACTCTGCGGTGTCCTCGGGAGCATCCCAGGGCCTTGCTCCTTGAGGCAGTTAAGATGGGCTTTACCTGGCCACCCTTTGACTGTTACAAATTATTTGCTCAGAGTGGCTTAAAGAACTGACCATCCATCAGTTCCTTCTTGTCTTCCTTCTTGTCTACCTTCACACATCCATCAGTTCCTTCTTGTCTTCTCTACCTTCACACGAAGTGGTTGCACACCACTCCAGATTCACTTGAATCATCAAACGTGGGAGCATGGGGCTTTACCCTCGTGCCTTCCAGTTTTCCACTGAGGTCTGCCTGGTTTGAGTGAGGCACGGTGACCATTAGCATCTAGTTTACTTCTCTGTTGCTGTGGTAGGCTCCATGACCGAAAGCAATTTGGGAAGGAAAGGGCTCATTGGGATGACAAATCCCAATTATAGTTCATCGTTGAGGAAAGTCAGGGTAGAAACAGAAGCAGAAGCAGAGGCCAGAAGCATGGAAGACCGCTGCCTACTGGCTTACTCTTCATGGCTTGCTCAGTTTGCTTACTTACACAACTCAAGACGAGCTATCAGTGCAGGGGTGGAACTGCCCACAGTGGGCTCAGCCCTCCCACATTAACCATTAATCAAGAAAATGCCTACTCATAGGCCTATAGGACAATCCAACAAGGGCAATTCCTCCATTGAGTTTTTCTCTTTCCAGGTGACTCTGGTGTGTGTCAAGTTGACAAAAAAGTTTGATTAGTGAATCAATTATATCTTATTAAGCTCAATAATATTCCCTCTGAGTGTCTGTATGTATATGTCTACATGCACCCCTGGGAAAATTCAGAGACTCATATACTGCCACTACAATAAACAGCTTATCCTGACTTTAACTGAAGTTAAAGTTCCCCCTTCCCATCTTCTAGAGATTCAACTCTCACTAGAAAATCCTAAGAAGCCCAAGTTGAAGAAAAGAAAATAAACAAGTGTCCCTAGAACAGCATTTCCCAAAGCACAGCTGTGTTGTGATCTGCCAAACACGATGTAAAACAGTCAAAGGTCAAAGGAATGTGGAGATCACAATGCCTTATCTTCTGGAAATTCATATTACATATTGACATTTTGAAGAGTTCAGGAACTCTTCATATATATATATATATATAAATATTTATGTATATACAAAATAAAGATATTATTGAAAATAATCTATTAAGCTTTTTCAGTCCAGTGTTCATATGGCTTATTTTTCCCATAGGAACTATTTCTTGCATAGGATTATCATTATCTAAAATATGTGGAAATACTAAAACCTACAAAAGTGTGAGCGCGTAAGTGTATAGCCCTCCTTGTCCTGGAGCTTATTAAACTCAGGGGACTTCCTCACGAGTATTATTATGGAGATCTAGAGTTGGAGTTGAATTCAGAATGGAAGGCTAAGCTGGCTGGAGCTCAGAAACTGCTCCTACACGAAGTGGCACTTTGCCTGTCAGCGTGGCTTCCTGACATCATTCCCCTCATACATCAAATTTGTCCTCTCAATTTAATTAACAAGAGAGACTGGAGGTGGGAAAGCCAGTGATTTTTGCCAGAGGCACTTCTGACTCTGTTCTAGCAGGCAATGTTCATCTTTTTCCTTTCAAAGAAAGTCCAGACATTCTTAAAACATGTTCTATTTTTAACAAAACACGATTAATCTGTCATATACCCGTCTCTGTTTTCTTCTCCACTGCTGCTGATGGTGACCAAAGATATTTGTATGGGAATAAAAGCTGTCTTCTTTATATTCAACCGATGTCACTGATTCCCTGAGATTATTATTTTGCATTTCTATAGACTTTATCTTTTCGGGTCCTCACAATCATTTATTAGTTATTCTTCCCACCTTTTTATTAGGCAGAACACTGTGATTGACCACTTCCCGCATTTCCTCCCTCCCTATTTCTTTTCACAGTGGGCAGAGAGAAGTAAATAACTAAAGGAGGGCCTACTGTGTGTCAAGCTTTCTTTTATATCATCTCATTACCATAATCCTCTAAGAATAATAAGATTTCCAGGTGAGATTTAGTGAGACTCATGCTGTTCTGCCTTCCTGCCTCCAAATTTGCCATACAGAAAATTATAGGCAAAACACTAATGGGCAAATGAAGGGACAAATGATCAGCCTTATTAAGAGCCAGCAAGCTGGACTGTCCTCTCTCATCTTATCACATTCACACATATATTGCAACCCAGACCTACCTGATCTAGAGTCTTCAGTAAGAGTGCAAAGTTTAGACTTGGAATCGTGTGAAGTTTTTATCTCCTCTTTATCCTACCCTGGACATCTAAGTGCCTAGGTCTGTATTTATCCACTCGCACTGGCAAAAGCAGGAATTGGCAATAAAAACACATAGAAGATAGGTGTAGTGATGCCCACTTGCAACCTCACCACTTGGGAGACTGAAGCAGGATGATTATCATGTAATTAAGGCCATCATAGGCCATATAGTGAGTTCAGGGCCAGCATGGGCTAAAGAGTGAAACAATGTCTCCAACAAACAAAACAAAACAAAAAGATACAGAGTCCAACCCCAAGGTCAAGCCTTCTTTGGGAGGAGTTTCCAGAGTGCCAGAGGCCCTTCCACACATAAATCCAGAAGTATCAGAGAGAGAGAGAGAGTAGCTTGGAAAACCATGTTTAAGGGGCATACATCCTACACTTGAATATTCATAGAACGCCAAGGTTTTGTTCCACAAACTGGAACATTTAATGGAAACATTCAATGTCATGGGACATGAACTCTATGGAATTAATATGGCAGCTGTCTTCTACATAGACAGCTTAAGAAAATGAAGTAAGCTGTAGGCAAGGTCCTCCCTTGCTTGGTATATGGATCATAAACACCATTGAATGGTGCTGATCATGAAAGCAATGAATGGTAGACCAGATGATCTCTCTCTGTGCTGCTTCTGACAGCCCAGGTAGACTTACCTATTCTGCCCAGATACTTCCCTCACAGCCATGGATTCCACTTTTCCTTACTCTAATAATAATTGTCTCAGGAGATAGTGCATCTTTTTACCCACTCACCTGGGCATCAGCCACCTTATCATAGCTCCTTCCTAGAACTAGGTAGCAGTAAATTTCAGTGGAACTCTCGGGTGACAACTATTTTGACAGTTTAAGGCCTTTGATTTAGATACTAATGTGCTTCCTTGATCAGAGACTCTGTGAGAATCTTAACATGAGCCTCTTTATGTTAAATTTATACAGCCCTGAAAACTGGATTTAATGCTTTGGGGACTTTTTGCCTTTAAATCTTAGCAGACAAGGAGAAGCAAATACAAAGGGGAAAGAATTTCTTAAAAAAAAAAATACAAAAGAGTAAGAACAATAGTTAATATTCTGATTATGAAGAAGATAGTATTACAAGAAAAAGAGAAGTCAAGAAATTCTCAAATCATATACAGACATTGAGCAAAAAGGCGAATAGTCCAACAGATTCTTTAATTTTAAATATGCTGATGTGTTACAGTAACAGATGTTTATGATAATGACATGGCTCTTCATGGAAAGAAGCAGAATCAATAGAAATTATTATATTTTTGAACAGCAATAATATATATGTGATCTATCCATGAAAAAGTCCTAGCCAAAGAAATTAAAATGTTAAATGTCCTACTACCCAGAGGAAACCATTTAGCTATTAAAACCCAAACAAAAAAACTGGCTCTCCTGAACAAATAATTGCTAGACTTCCAGATGTGTAAATAGTCTTTCAGATACATCTTGCATTCTGCCAACAGTAAGTATCCTGAAAGAAATGTACAGATTTGTCACATACTCTTATGCATTAAATACATGCATCCTTCCTTATAGTACTCACTCTACATTCCACCTGTCTATCAAGAGGAATGTATCTGCTCTAGATACACCCCAAAGAAAAAAAACTTTTTCTTTTCTTTTTTTTGGTTTTTCGAGACAGGGTTTCTCTGTGTAGTTTTTGTGCCTGTCCTGGATCTCACTCTGTAGACCAGACTGGCCTCTAACTCACAGAAATCCACCTGCCTGTTTCAATCTCTGGAGTGCTAGGATTAAAGGCACGTGCTACCACCGCCTGGCTAAGATATCTTAACCTAGAAATTTTGTTATTTATCTGAACTCCAAGCCTACTTTACCATTCTGCCTCTCTATTTACTAAACCTAGAAACTGTATTTGTATTTGGGAAGTTCTCATGGCCAGCCAATTTGTGTAGCCAATGAGATTCAGTCATTTCAAGCAGACCTTTTTACCCAGTTCCTGAAGCTTAGTAGCTTTATCTTCCTGGTCTCCTGGTGGATAGTTGTCTCTTGGCTGTCAGTGGAAAAGCACTGGTTAACAATACCAAAGCAATATCCACTGAAGTCCTTAGTAATGCTTCTACCAAGCATCAGAACTTCATAATTCACATATAAAGATTAGAGTCCTCTGATGACAAGAGCCATGGCTAGTGAAACAGAACAAAGTCTCAAAGGGAAATTGGATGAAGGCTAAAAGCTTGCGTTCACACCTGATGATTCCAGTAATTGTCAGTGGGAAAGAAGCATAGCACAGATTACTTGATAGGCCGTGAATAAACACCACTTTGCTTCTTTTATATACTTCTCTGCATTTATGGACATTTATTAACCCTTTTTTTGTCTTTCTTCCCTCTCTCTTCTTTGCATCTGTGTTTGGTTCTCTTGAAAATAATGAAAGGAAATCAAAGTGCCTTTGTGAATTTTGACAGCTAAGTTGCAAATAGATTGATTAGAAACCCAATGTTTCTTTTTTAATTTAAGTAGAGGGGAGATTTGTGGGTAATATGCATAAGATGTGTTCACTGTTAACAAGCTAACAGTGGGAAGAGTGAGAAAATATGGAGGCACCAGCAGCATTGTTCTGCTTTTAAGCATGAGATTGATTTTAAATTTTTCTTGTGTGTCAGTTTCATTACAGGCAAATTAATCCTCCTTTCTATGGCTTGATTTTTTTTCTGAACCCTCCTAGGGAAAAAAAGTATGTCTCAGTGTTTTTCATTTTTCATGAGCAGTGAATTAAGTCTGAATGCTGAGTTAGTGGTCCTCACACAGAAGACAGTGGTTTTAAATAAGATGGTATACACACACACACACACACACACACACACACACAAAATAGAAAAGAAAAGAAAGAAAGAAAAACCCTTTCCATTTCACTTAGTTGTATTTTCTGATTTTCCAAATTCTAGCATGAAAATAGAAAGAGTAAAATGGGCTCATGTTTCTGTCTCTCCATACAGAATTTCAATCTGAGGGTTCTCCTTTACTCAGAAAGCACTGAGAGTCTCAGCCAGACTTGTGTTGTGTCAGCACATACTCCATTTTGCAGCATCTCACTGTTACCCTTAGCTGCTGCACATAAATATAGACAAAATGGGAGCAGAAGGGAGCATTTGTCCAGGAATTGTAGTGTGTGGGAAATATTAGGGTTCTAATAGATGTGCCAGAGACATGGGCAGTCTTGCTCCAAGTCTGTTTTCCATTTGACTAGAAGAGAAATAAGCGAAAACCTTGGACAGAGCTACTACAATAAGGAGTTATCTGTGAAAATTTCGTTAATTAAATTATGTCACAGAACAGAACTGCATAAATAAGAAGAAAAAGGACAATACGTAATGGAGATGTAGAAGACGGAAAGGATGCCTGCTTTGGGATATTTTATCACACTGTGAAGCCCAAGACTGTGTTAATAAAATCAACCTTGGATCAGGGAGAGGAGTCAGCAACTAATTGACAGGAATTAAGCATAGAGAGTGTGGAGAAACCAGGGGGACGGATAGAGAGATGCACAGGAAGGAGTAGGGAGGGACTTAGAGTTTCATAGTCTTTTGGTTTGGATGGCTGGAGAGACACTCTCTTGCTGGGTCTCTGGCAAAAAAGGAAGGTCAGTTTGTTGCTTCTCAGCCTCTCCCATCATCTGATTCCTGATTCTTTATTGGTAAATAGAATGATAGAGACTTAGTTTTGTGTCCAACATGGGGTGCCAAATATAGTTGGACTTTCTCTGGATCGCTAGTTCCCAAATAATTACATGGAGACTTTTTATTAATTATGAAAGCTTGACCTTAGCTTAGGCTTGTCCCCAACTAGCTCTTATAACTTAAATTAACCCATTTATATTAATCTACATTCTTCCATGTGGCTTATCACCTCTCCCTACTTCCTTATATCTGAACTTGCTCTGCATCTCATTGGTGAATCTCTGCCTTGCAGATTCTTCCCCTGAGTTCCTCTCTCTCCCCAAAGTCCCACCTATCCTCTCCTGCCCAGCTACTGGCTGTTCAGTTCTTTATTAAACCAATCAGAAGGTGTCTTGGCAGAGATACATCTTCACTATGTACAAAAGAATTATCTCACAACAGATGCCTGACTTGTGGTGTGGGTCAGAGGCAACCAGAAAATCGGTGGTAATTTGAAGTGATGGGACTACCTAACCTATTAACAGTTGAGGAACACAGGGGCAACATTCATGTGGTGAATGCTAGCATGAATGTGTATGTTCTGTATAACCCGATATTTCATTAGAAGCCTGCAAAAAGGAGAGAAAGAAGCACACAAGCTGGTTATGAAAGTCAACTTACAGTTAGAGTAAATAATAGAAATTGATACACTAGGGATATAACTTAAGGGTAAAATGCTTACCTAGCACCCACAGAAAAGAAGAAAGAGAAATGAGAGAGAGAGAGAGAGAAAGAGAGAGAGAGAGAAAGAGAGAGAGAGAGAGAGAGAAAGAGAGAGAGAGAGAGAGGGAGAGAGACCATAAATTTTAAAAGAGATCCATACTGGCATATAAACATGAAACCACAGAAATATCATTGTCATTGCGTGAATTAACTGCCTGATATATATCCAATTTCTTATGTTTATACTTTTCTTGGTTAAATATGATTTGGATTGTTTCCCCAAAGGACTACATATTTGTAGTATTTTCTATACAACAAATGGGGGAAAAAAAAGCTCACTTATGCCTCTAAAACAGTTGTTCAAAAATTGTTTTAATATTAATTGAAAAGCTTTTTGTCACAACTGTTACTGACAGTATCATGCAGATCTGCTGCATAATAAAAATAAAATTGCTGTCAATTTGGAACAAAGGGAATCATCACTGAGATTTTCTTCTTTATGAAGACCTTTATGAGGTCTAAGGGAACTCAAAATTCTCTTGCCCAGAGACTATTCTGAGATATTCTTTGATTTGCTAGCACTCATTTATTACCTAATGGTCATTTTTCTCATTTAAATGGGGAGTCAAAAGTTATCTTGGTTGATTTTCATATTTTGTGTAAATCTGACAAGCTATTCTATTTGAATATTTCTTGAATAATATAGTAAAGTTTCCCTTCTAACTTCATGAAAGGAACATGATAAGTATTTTGCATTTTTTTATAGAATACATGACCAAATAGCTAACTAATGGCTCTCTCAGGAGCTTCAAAAAGGGCAACAGCAAGAAAGGGGCTCTAAAGTTTAAACTTTATTAAACTGCCATGTAACAACTACAAAAACTCATTGACATTCAGCATTAAGCATAGGGCAGTAGTTCTCAACCTGTGGGTTGCAACCCCTCTGGGGGTCAAACGACCCTTTCACAGGGGTCTCATATCAGATACCCTGCATATCAGATATTTACATTATGATTCATAATAGTAGCAATGAAAATAATGTTATGGTCGGGGTCACCACATGAAGAACTGCATTGAAGGGCTGCAGCATTAGGAAGGTTGAGAACCACTGGCATAGGGGATGATTGGCCAAGTGGCATTGTTACCTTTATAATGACTCATGTGTGGGGAAGGGGAGAGTCCCACTGGTTTAGGAAGGCTTTGATTAGGAGAACTTAGGACTGGCAACTCTTGGGATGTTCTTCTTCTTTTGTAATGCCAACCTACATTTCTTCTCACAGCAGTAGGGGGACACAAATGGTGATCTGGGACAATCTTAAATGTCTATTGCATTACTAGAATAGAGTTACCCAAGGTTACAAACCATATTGGTGAATGCCCAATCTCTAGAAGCAACCAGGAATTTTACTGGTGTCTTAGCACTTACAGAAAACATCTAGCTGAGCCCCAACTCAGAAGTTAGATGTGCCTACAAAATTCCATAGCAATGAGTACGGAGAAAGACAAGGAGGAATACTGCCACCTTTCCTGCCACTGTGTCATTGCAATTGGGTATCCATTGCAATCTGCCTCTAGTTCCCAGTCCGCACTCCACCACACGCAACTTGATGGTAATCACTAGGGCTAAGCTATTGTTGTGAGAAGAATATATACAGAAGGTCCAGATGTTGAATAGTTTTCATTGTAGTGAACATGTCCCTTTTGCCTTCAAAATACCCACTTCATTTATTACTGTGCCTCTCACAAGCACTTTCATTGCAAGGCACACATTTTTAAAACAAAATGGCATTTTTACAGAATACTCAACTGGGATACTAATGGTGGGGGACTGAAAAGCTCAGCTTCTCTTTATCCTGGCACTCACTCCAGTCACTGAAATAATTAAAGAACTGAGGCTACTTGACCTTTCATCATTACAGGGCTATGCATAGGGTGTGAGGAATGCCTTCCATGTAGAGGCCCTTCTGGAGTGGTGTAAATAGAACCTTAACTATTACTAACATGGGAGTATGTCAAAAGTGGATGGCTTGATCTTTTCTTGAGGTTTCATTTTTTTCCAGTTTTATTTTCTGTAAACAAAATCCAGGGACATGTGAAAATTTAAACAGGAAAGAGTAGGAGATGACATGTTTGGAAAATCAGAGGGGAAATAGAAGACAGGAAGTGAGATATCTTAAGACAAAGTTCCCTCCCATGTGAGTTCACCCTCCACACGGAGTGAGACCATTTTACCCTTAACTTGAAAAGTGAAAAACGTGGGTTTCTATATCTCAGACTCTTGACATTCAGAGGAGATGCCTATCCTTAACTACTAATGCCATATTGTTTTGTAGACAGTTTTGAAAGAATTGTTCTCGCTAAACTGCTATGTAGCTATATAACTGCTGTCTGTTAGGTCATTGATGAATTTAGCTGGCTAATGTTTCAATACCTTATACACAAGGTGAAGAACTAGTCTGAAAACTATCCTGGAGACAGTACATTAACATTTCCTGTATTGAGCCCATATGTAGAGTTATAGATGCTTTGTGAGATTTAGGAATTCAGGTAGAATCTTATTTTAAACAACATGAGGAGATATCAAAATTGCTGCACTGAATCTAAATCTCATTAAAATGGAAGTTTACTGCTGTAGAGTATGAAGGGATATATTGTTTATTGAGCTTTTTATTTGCTTACATAAACAAGTACTAGGTGAGCAGTGTGCCTGCAAACAATAACAAATGTGAGAGATGCAAAAGAAAATGTTCCTGCCAGCTCTGAGGGAGTGCTTAAAATCATCCCTTCCACTGTTCCTATGATTTGTATGTTTTTCACATTGCGTTAGTAGTAATGACAGCTTATGCCCAGGTTTCCTTCATATAAGGTTCATTTTTTTAGGAGTGTGTCTTAGGCAGCAATCTGGTAGACATGCCAAGACAGAATTACCAGGGCCCTATTGCTTATGGAGCTCTGGTTTAGTGAGGAAGTAAATTATTCTTACGAGATCATCATAGACTTAGAGAATATTAATCCACAAGGCCATTGCCTGTTTTTGTTCTGTAGGTTTCACAAAGCCCATTTCACTGATAGGCCAATGCCCTCTTTTCCATTTATAAGTTAATTCTAACTGGGAGCTAAAGCAGCATGCTGAAAAACAGGTCCTCTGAGATTTAATACAGTGACCTATTCATTTAGAAATACCAAGTTTGCCTGCATTAAAGCTACCCATAGACCTTATAATTTGACTCCATCTTAAATTCTGAAGCCTTTACTTAACTACAGCTCAATTTTGAACTCCAGAATCAAAGTTTCATTGTGTGGCATGCATACATCATGCCTACAAACACATAGAACTATGCAAATTCACCAATTACAACACCCCGAATTAAGTGTATTTATATTATGTAGATTGTTCATTTCTGATTTTTATATTTAACTTCAAAATAGTATTGCTGATGGCTAATTGTATTTCAGTTTTTGACATAAAAGCCTTGCCTATTCTCAGGCTCAGCCTTTCAATTTAAGCCCACTATACCCAGAAAAGGTGTGAAAGAGCCTAAGTTCCTGCTTGCCTGGAACAGGCATGCTGTGAGATTATTTAAGGCAATGGTTCTCAACCTGTCAGTTATGATCCCTTTGGGGTCAAATGACCCTTTCACAGGGGTTGCTTATCAAATATCTTGCATATCAGATATTTACATTACGACTCATAACAGTAGCAAAATTACAGTTATGAAGTAGCAATGAAAATAATTTTATGGTTGGAGGTCAGCACCACATGAGGAACTGTATTAAAGGGTCACAGCATTAGGAAGTCTGAGAACCACTGGTTTAAGGGATAGGAGAATACTCATGGAAGCTAGCAGTTCAACAGAGGGATAAAGAAAGCATGGTGCATCTTTGTTACCTTTCTTTCACTTGCTGTCTATTCTCTGTGGTCTGTTTTCTTTAGCTAACTTTGAGTGGAACAAGGATTTGGAGGATTCAGAAGACTGCTATACAGCAGAGATTTCTTATTCCTCACAATCCATTCCCTTTAGTTACAGGTTTAGAATAAAAAAACATTCCATCCTATGCAGTCTCCACCACCCAACTTTGACTTTCCACACTTATCCTACATCCAAGCAGTCTGGGGTCAGGGTGCTAGAGAAGGAAGGAGCTGTGGAGAAACTAGAATAGACTGGAATCTGTTCTATCCATGCACTTTTTATGTGGATTTTCCAAGATACCAATAAGAAAGGTTTTGAACTTCAGGACACTGAGCAGTCAGTGGTAAGATCTGGTCATGAGAGAAATCGTGGCAAGTATTTTGGAGTGGACTGGGGTCAGTTTGAGTACATTTCCCGCCTGTCTTTTCAATGTGTTTAGATGTTGATTTGAGAGACAAGCCAGGAAACTTCCAACTCTAAACAACAGGACAGATGATTTATAACAGAGGACAAAGCCATGATGTGAGGTCAGATGTTTTACAGAGTAGCAAAGAAGCATTCCAGAGGTTATTGACTATATTCTAAGCAAAAGCTAGGGTTTAAAAATAGATCAGAATAAACATAGCCAAAAGGGGATGGGAATAGATAAACAGTAATGTATGAAGCAAAAGAGTTCTTACTACTCTTACATCAATGACAAGATAATTAATTGCACTTAAGAGCTTTTACTTTTTTTATATCTTGCTGTGATATTGCATGACTTATGAGAAGATAATAGAATAATGATTTTTGTGCTGCTTTCTACAATCATGTTTTTAAGTAGCTACATAAACACTCTCACAGATAGGAATGTTTTCTCAGTGAACATTTGAAACTGCATGCCTTTGCTTTCTTATGAGTCTGTTACTAGCCTAAGTTCAACCGAATGATCTGACTTTTCCCCTTTAAAATAAAGGGAAGGGACTTGGGGGGACCCATCCTTCACGGAGGACCTATCTATAGTAAATGGCTATGGGGAGTAAATTTTTTAGGTGGTGTAGCCACTGGTCTGTAGTCCAAACTCCAATAAATAACCCCCCTAGCCATCCTATGGTCATGTAAAGAATCCTAATTGAACTCAGTGAGACGCGCGCGCGCGCGCGCGCGCGCGCACACACACACACACACACACACACACACACACACACACACCCTGAAATGTAGGAGGGGAAATTGTTGGAAAGGAGTTCCACAGCCATGGGAAGGAAATAAAAGAAGTTAATGGGCGTGTATATGATCAAACGTATTATGTATCTGTATACATCTAAGAATTCACTTTTAAAAGGAAAAAAAAAATGTGATCGCACCTCACTGGAACGCCTCTTGGTTATCCTGCTGTTGCCCTGTGTTGTAGAAATCTTGCAACTTTGGGTCTGCAAAAATTGGTCTCTTCATGTGCTCCAGCAGATCACAGATGGGTTGGATATTGGGGTGGGTCAACTAATAGCCCTGGTCCTGGGTCTGGGTAGTTGCAGGGTTAGTCAGCCCACCAGTTTTCCCTTATCCTTACCGCCAGGGTGAGCTCTTCTGAATTGCCTTCACAAGTTCACCCTTTGCATCAGGTGAGCAATGGGTGGGGCCAGGTCTCCTGCTGTCACGTGCTCAGGGTTGGATCTCCCACACCTACACCTTCAGGGCCAGCTCTACTGTGTTGCCCAGGAGTGGCAGAGGAGCCGCTCCCCCACCCCCCACCCCCCCAGCGCTCTGCAGCAGATGAGGGGAGGGGCTAGCTCTCCCTCTCTTTTCACCCCAGGGCCAGCTCTTCCACCTGCCTCTGGTGTTGATGGGGGTGGGGGTAGGGGCAAATCTCTCTCCTGCCTGTGCCACCACATGGCAGGTGATTAATAGGGAAAGCTCTTCATGCTCACAATATCCGGGCTGGCTGGCCCACACCTCTGCCAATGGGGTTGACTTAGCTGTGTCTTATCTGATGTAGACAAGACTCAGCTTTGTGTTGGTGCTACTCTGCACATTCGATAGACATGTCTCAAGGCTGTAGTTTGGGCTCAGATCAGTTTCATATATGTGTAGGCTGGAGCCTAGAATTCAGAAACTGAAATGTCCTTCTTGTGGCAAATGGCGGGAGCCTGGCCAACTACGTTGAAATGCAGTAGGGCTCCGTGAATAAAGTCACAGTATGGAGGAAAAGGTAATGATGAATTACTGGGAGCGCATTAAGAGTGCTGATTATGTATTTCATATTTATTCTTTGCAATCTCAATAAGGATGGGTAGAAAGCCTTTAATAGAGAAAACTGCCTAGCCGTCACCACTCTAATTTCTACTCCGACATGATTTTCTTCAAGTTTCACATAGTCAGCTTATAAACCATGAGTCTAAGCCGTCTTTTCCTCTAAGATAAAATTTTCAGAACTAATGAAGAAAGCCAGTCAGTCTGTTTTATCTCACCGCAACCCCCTTTCTTTAGATGGTTACAGCTGTACAGAAAAAAAAAAAAAAAAAACACTAGAAAATTCTGATCCACAGGCTTGGATGTCTCAGTTATTACCCCCATGAGATGTGAAAAGCCTTGAGATATGGAAGCTGTGCCTATCACGACTGTTCATTAAGTAGGTTAATATTTTAGATTGGAGAGAAAATGCTACCACAAGGTTATTGCTTCAGAAATAGCTTTACTCTGTGGCCTGCAAGCATTGTCTATTCACCGGAGCCAGGTAAAGTGAACTTGTGATTCAGAAACAAAATTCGAGACTTCACACATCTTCATTAGGTGACTTGCTCTGAAATCCTGCCTGATTTCTGCCCACTTCATGATTTAAAACATTGATGATATGTCAATCCTAGTACATACACTCATGCACACACATATACATCATACCATGTGTAATATATATTCAATACCATCTATGTGTGAGCAGATATAGACATATACAGTGAGCATGTATAGATACCAAGTGCTTGCTTAATTAACAATTCATTTAATAATAGTAAGATCTCATCTGCCCATCACTGAAAAATCAAAAGCCAGAGAATAGTTAGCCCATGCATATTCCTATCATTAAAAATTAACCATATGTCATAAGAATAGTTAAATGTATGTAAATAAATTCATTTAATATGGCTGTTCTACTTAATGTAAAACCAAAAGAGCAACAACATCTAAGTTACATAAAATTATGGATAACAGACTCTTGTGAAAGTCGTTGTTCTGTTAAGTATGATGCATTAACTTTAACATGGCCTGAACTTCATATTTGGCTATGTATTAAATTAAGTCCATCTCTATTTCTTTGTTCTGAGGGAAACCTCATAGGCTAATCTTATGCTTTTAATGTTTGCATAAATATGAAACATAATAAAACTATACAACCAATATATTAGGAAAACAAGAAAGTAACTCCCATACACTCACCATTTTGGTCATCAGCGAGTCTCACTGTAATCTGTTTAATATTAGAAAGTATTAAGACTTAAAACCTAATTGAGTCTGCTAACAACTTGATGAAAATTATTTTAGTCTTTATGAAGGTTATCCTCATTTCTATAGACTATTCCTTCGTGTTATGTTTTAAGGCCAAGGTGGTTTAAAGAAAAACTATTGTTCTAATATCAAGAACATATAAAATCCTTATATGTTAATTTTTGCTGATGCTGGCATGACATTTCATATTAGGTTTCTGTCATAGGAGAATGGATTTTAAAAAATAATTAAGGCAAAACATATTTATTCAGGGGAGCATTACTGCTGAACTTTATTTACATAGACAGCGATGAAACATTCAACCATTTGAACAAGGGCATTTGACTTATTGTCTACGAATGGTTTGTGATTGCCAAAATATGGAGAAGAAGTTAGCATATTGTTAACCTTCAAATGATACCCCACCTTTAGAAATAATTGCTCCATCTCCTCTTAAGCACAGGGAGTGACTTTGTAAAAGTGTGGTTTTAATCTATGCAACCAGCTCCATTCTCCCACGTTGTTTCTGACAGCCACTGTAAGAGGGATTGGGACTGTATTAGCTGTGGGCACTAAAGGTCAGAGTGAAACATAGTATGAGCGATTTTGTTTAGGGAAAATCCTGGCATAAAAAAAAGTTATTGGTATTCTAAGTCAAAGGATAAAAGGGAGACATTTGGAGTTGAATTTCTGAACTGCAATTACTTGCAAATGGCATATTTCTATCTTCTGATTTCAAGTGGTGCATGTTGTCATTTAAAGTACTGATGCTCAAGGCTGGGCACATCAGTCCAGTAGTAGGTGTTAATTGATGCACAATGAAGTATATGTAGAAATTGAGAAAAGATGTTTGAATAAGAATATTTACATGATGTGATGGTTAATTCAATGCATTAATATGAGGAGGCTAAAAGGTGCTCACATGCCCATCCTGTTGAAACATTTGTATGTGTGTTGTTGGTCTTTTTTAACTCTTTTGCTCTTTGCTCTTTGGGGGCCCACCACCCAGTTCCCAAATAAATCACACACTGAGTCTTATTCTTTCTTATGAATGCCAGGCCTTAGTTTGGCTTGTTTCTAGCCAGCTTTCCTTAACTTAAATTATCCTGTCTATATTTTGCCTCTGGGCTTTTACCCTTCTCTATTTCTGTATACCTTTCATTATTTCTTACTCCATGGCTTACTGTGTAGCTGAGTGTCTAGCCCCTTGTGTCTTCCTCCTCTTCTTTTTCTCATTTCTTGATTCTTTTCTCTCCTTTTCTTCTTGTATTTATTCTCTCTGCCTGCCAGCCCCGCCTGTCCTTTCTCCTGCCTCACTATTGGCTGTTCAGTTCTCTATTAGACCAATCAGGTGTTTTAGACAGGCAAAGTAACACAGCTTCACAGAGTTAAACAAATGCACCATAAAAGAACACAACACATCTTTGCATCATTGAACAAATGTTCAACAGCATAAATGAATGTAACATATCTTAAAATAATATTCCACAACATATATGTCTGTGAACCTATTTCCAGAAGAGAAATAAGTTTTGTCAAATACCTAAATAAACATATTTTTCCATTAAAAGCCAATAGGGACAAAGATAACCTAGAGTTTCTTTTTACTGGATGCTTGGAGAACACAAGCTGGTTACCAAGTTGTTGGAATGAGAGGACAACAAAATGTTCAGGACCTCCAGGAAAACTGGGATTCTTGCTGGTCTCTGGAAGCTGCAAGATGAGAGATCATTCATTCTAATGAAGGTCTTGCTTTTCTAGGTTGCTTCCACTGCTCTGTTTGGGTGGAAATATATTTACTCAGATAAATAATGCCTTGCAATGGTGGTAGATAGTTATGCCCATGAAATACCTATTTATCCTCCAAAATGACCACTTTTAATTACAGCACCAGTTTTATCTCGATTCTGACCAGCTGCTCACACCTAGAGATATTAGAAGGCTATCTTCTTTAGTTTGTCCCTTTGAGTACTTTCATTAGTCAATATAACCTTGGACAGTGTAGCTGAGATCCCCTGTTGGTCTCCTAGTTTTCCTAAAGTAATAAAAACTGTAGTCTTATAAAATATGGAAAGGAATTGAGACCACATCTCCCAAGCCCTTAAAGATATCACATGCTCACAACTAGCTTTGGATGTCTGCTTGCTCCACTCTCTGTTCCACAGTCATTGTATTATCTTAGTTTGTTCACTGTTGCTGTGATAAAACACAGTGACTGAAAATAACTTTGGGGAAAAAGGTTTTACTTCACTTTACAGTTGTAGTCCATCATGAAGGGAAGTCAGGACGGCAGCTAAAGGCAGGAACCTGGAGGCAGGAACTGAAGTAGAGTCCATGAGTCCATGAAGAAACTATGCTTACTGGCTTGCTCCCTTTGGCTTGTTCAGTCTTCTTTCTTATACACCCTAGGACCACCTTTCCAGGGTTGGCAGTGCCCACAGTAGTTTGGACCCTTCCATATCAATAATCAATCAAGAAAATGCTCCACAGTCTTGCCTCTAGACCAGTATGTTGGAGGCATTTTCTCAATTGAGAATATCTCTTCTCAGATGACTCTAGCTTGTGCCAATTGTCAAAAACTAATAAGGATATATACCTACAACTCTTAATTCTGCTGTGTATAAATTTACCTGAAAGAAGGAAAAAACACTGAAAGACAGTAACAGGCAAGTGCAAATTTTGTAGTGTTTCTTCTTAGATGCCAAGAACATTATCTTGCACACTGCATATGTCAAATTTAAATGTTTGCTGTTTCAGTTTGCACAATTCTTACAGTTTCTCCACGCTTCTATAGTTTCTCAATTTTAATATCTGAGGTATAATAATATTTAATTAAATTATGTATACCCAGTGTGTTCACTTCTGCAAGTGTCTTGCTTAGTGTTTTGTACATACCAGTGTCAAGTCATATTTTCCTCTTTTCAGAATATGCTGGTGGACCTGTGAGATGGCTTAGCAGATAAAGGTGTTTGCTGCCAAGCCTGGCTGACTGAGTACAATCTTGAAAACTGACATAATAAAAGGAGAGAACCAACTCCCACATATTGTCCTCTGACCTCCATATGTATTCCATAGCATATTATATGTCCCACCCCCAAAATAAATATATAAATGTAAAAATATTTTTAAAATACTATGCTTGTGTTTATTATCATCATTCCCGCTTGTCCCTTTTCAGTATGGTTTATCTCTTAACTTTGTCTCTTTGGTGGATATGGGCATTTATCAGATTGCTTGATCTCATGTGAAAAGCATGGCACTTTTTTTTTCAAGCTCAACCTTATTTTAGATTGTTTTCTACTCACATTTGTAAATATGCTTCCAATCTTTGAATCATTTTCTGTTCACTGACAGTTGCATGTATCTTCAAATCTAGTGCCATCCCCAACATTTCCAGATTCATCTCTCATACAGTGAGAAAGTTGCAACCACCTCCACTAAGGAGTTCAGAAGTGGATGATGATCAGTCACTACAGCCAGTCTTTATTAATTGCTAAAGCAATAGTATTAGCTTCAGATTGGATTATTATTTTCAACATCTCTTTTATATTTATGGAAACCAAACTATGTCACTTGCCCTCCATTGCTCTTTGTTTGCTTATGTTTTCCACTACAAATCTATCAAAGGTGGTGGCACTTGTGGCATCACTGCTTTGTTGAGAATTCTTCTCCAAGGACGTATGCTCCTTCTGAAAACTGCCTCAGTCCTCCTGGCAGTTGCTCTCTTTGCCCATCATAAGAAGTAGTTCCATCTGCCCACTATTACTACATCTGTTAGATCTGCTTCAAACTCTTTCTGATTTTCATGCCTCCGCAAAGATCAAATTTGGTCAGTGAGACATCCGATTTTCCTGTTAGTTGTGAGTACCATACACCCAGAATCACTTACTTGTAAATGTCCAGATTTTCCAATTACTCCATTCTCTGCTTTTCTTCGCTGTTTTTGCAAGTTCTTAATTATATCATAATCACACAGTAATTATCATCATCAAGGCAAATTTTAAGAAATTAGCTTCGACTCTTAGCCATGTGGACTTATTAATGTTAGGTTCCTCATTTATTTGATTACACTCACTCAGTCTATTCTCTCCTACTATGAATCTTAAAAATAAATCTTACCTTTGTCCATGTGTGCCAATCCTCATGTATTCTTCTTTTCTAGTGTTTCTTTTTATTGAATGTATAGTCCCCTGTCATTATTGTGTATGAAAAGCAACTTTAATAGCAAATAAGCACTTGCCCATGATCCAGAAAATGACCACCTCAGCTTTGTTAATGCAAGCAATTATGTGACCCAATTATCCTCAGTAGGTCACAAAAAAACAAACAATAGCAACAAACCATCAAAGTAGGAAGGGGACTTTTTTTGCAACAAGTGGTTCTTTTGGAATTGGGGGATAAGAGAGAGTTTGGAGGTATATATGATCAAAGTGCATTACATTCATAACTGGAATTTTCAGATGATTTTTAAACAGCAGTGAGTACTAACTAGTACACCACACTGGACTTAGATACAAAATTTCTAAAGAGCCCTAGAGGCAGATTTGGTGCTTGCTTTAACATCTAGTCCACTATTCTTTGAATCTGACTTCTTTATATACAGTGCCTATAAACATTGCCCATGTTATCTATACTGCAGACCCCTTGCTGTTCCCATCCTTTGCAGTTCACAGAGGACCCACACATTCAGTCTGATCGCTGGTATGTGCCAGCCATGGCTCTATCAAACTACGTTCACATCAGAAGGAGAACTATCCCAAGCCAAGGAAAAAGTTTCAGAAAAAGCATCTAAAATTCACAATGAGAGAGCTCCTTTGCATGTGGAGATACATACACATATATATGTCTATGTTTATGTCTATATAGATAATTTTATATATCATTGTTGTTGTGTGCATGATTCACAGGCTAGGGAACATGGTCGTCAGGCTTGTGTGACAGCAGCTCCTCCTTTATACACACTACTATTGATTATCATTCTTTGTTCCCATTCATTCATTTCTTCCATTCATCTTTCTTCTATTCTCTTACTTCCTTATCTTCCCACTGTTTATACCCTTGAATTGCTTCATTTCCTAACACAATTATGTACTAATACGCTTTAGCTTCAGAGAATCTTTCATCTAAATCCATATATCCACATGCTCTTGCTAGTTGCCTCCTGCTTTCCAGCAGCAACTGGTGGACATAAGAGCTCCAGGGATCATAAAACTGCATAAATAATGCTTTGGAATTTAGCATTACAGGATTAAGTGCTGATTTCCCTTTATTCAGTCTAGAAAAGTTTTGAGAATGCCTAGGCTTGGAAAGAATAATTGTCTTGTGTGCAAGTCTTGACCTCAACATAGGCATGCAGTTACTGCAACTAGCAAGATTATGAAATGCCAGTACTTCAAATGATGACTATTTACTTAGGTGTGAGAATGGCAGAATCGCACTGGAACTGGTGTGCAGGATACCCTGATCATTGCCTTAATACAGCGGATTTCAAATGTTTACACTTCCTTATGATAATGAGCTTTCAACCTGATTTCTAATTCATTTAAATATTCTCCATCTGCTAATAAGTGACTGTGTAATTTTTACTCATAATCCTGATCTTAGATTTTTTTCCTCAAAGATGTGAAAGTTTTGGTGAGTCAATACAATTTTCACTGCTGCCCTTGTACCAAAAAGGAAATTACAATCAGAGACTCTGAGATATTGAAGTTATTCTCAAAAGCATCACAGGAGAAAATGTTCCTTGTCAAGTATTTATCTCTGCTAATGTCCCTTGGTTGCAAACAACAGACACTAGGTGACCTAACATGAGGCCAAGCAGAAAACTTACGGAAAATGTGCAAGAGTAAATCACAGATTTGAAGGAAGAAAACTGAACAATGTCCTTAGTTAAAGGCAAAAATAGGGCAACTCTTGAGCAGGAGAGGTTGGGGAATTTTTCTCTGCAGCATGATACCATTAGAGAAATTCGTTTCATTCCTGGATCTCCATTTAAATTCCACACTTGCAAAGGGAAGATT
The DNA here is from genome assembly GCF_049852395.1 of Peromyscus maniculatus bairdii. Lineage (NCBI taxonomy): Eukaryota > Metazoa > Chordata > Mammalia > Rodentia > Cricetidae > Peromyscus > Peromyscus maniculatus. The sequence continues at coordinate 32,972,262 of NC_134863.1, forward strand.
TTATTAGTCTACCCCAAGTCATTTTCCCCTTGTATCAATCACACTTCACAGAGACTAGTGACATAGAAATGACTTCTAGAGAAATCACAGATACCCATGCAGCATTCCCAGCATGTGCTGGCCCCAGCATCAGAGCTCGTCAAAGTAAGGGTTTTATACATGATTATAGGAGTTGCCTTAAATGTTCATTATGGAAAAACTAGAAAGGACTGGACCTGTGGCACCCAGCACTCATGGTCTATGGCCTTTAGCATCGAAATCTAGGCTTCCTTTGGAAAGGAAAATTCTACGCATTCACCCACCCAGTCAGTCAAGTTTCGGTTGTCTAGGGATTGCTCTCTAGTCTTACAATTGTCAGTCAGATGTAGATCCCAGAAAAGCAAGAACCCTGGCCTCCACCTGTATAGCCTACACTTAGCAGAAAGTGTTATTGTAGACACCTATAACATGTATTAAATGGTGAAGGAGTGATTACATATTCTCACCCTACTTTCTAATATCAAGTTTACTTATTAGTGATACCCTAAAGATGTAAAAGCTCCTAGTTTTTCCATCAGACAGTAATTAACAAATACTTCGGTGACAGAGACAAAATTTAAAATTACTTCGAAGCGTAAATATGAGCTTATCTTTACATTTATTTTGTATATTTATGATGGTCCAAGCATCCAGTGGGTAGAATATTTTCAAATTGATTTCCATTGATTTTGCTAAATGCACACAAGTGTGGGTCTGTGTCTCAGGTGACAGAAAGGGTAAGGAGCATGATGTTCATAATAAATCTGAGTCCACTTACCTGCCTGGCTGGGCATGTACTTCTTGGATCATAAAATTTGTCCTCTGTAAGCCCTAGGATTGGTAATAATGATGCAAACTTGAATGAACTAGCAGCCCTAAAGCATGAAAGTGATAATGTAGGGCCTACCATAAATTTGCTGTCATGTAACTTTCATCAAAATGTTCAGACCTGGGTACTGCGGAGTAGGGCATATATTCACCTTGCAGATGGTGCAAGTGCCAAATCTTTAGAAGAAACAATCTGGACTACCCAAATTGACACCATAATTCACCAAAAGCAGCAGTCAGACTCAGAAAATCTTTTTAGCCACCACACATGCAAGTCCATTCCTAAATAATTTGCAGGTGTGGAATTGGCAACACATGCTACCCTTGTATCATCATTAGTCTTCTGTGATCGTGTATTCTCTAGGCATCAGGTAAATCTTTGCTTGTTTCCACTGCAACTGAGGCAGATGCATTCTTCTGCATCTCCCTTGATGGTCACATTTATAGTTGGAGCAGAAACACATCATCATGTTGTTTTTTTTTTTAATACTGTAAAGTTCTATCTCTTTAACAAAGAAGACTTAGCTCAAAGTGTCTTCCATTGTCTTTCTTTGTCCCCGTTCTGTCTTGACTTCCTCATGATGAGATGCACTACACATCTCAGAGGACAACCCCTAAGATTATCACTCCCCTATGAGAAACCCCTTCTAAGTCCTGATTACCTTTCTCCAACCCTGTGGATATTGCAAATCATCATTTCAACATCAGCACTGGCAGCACGTACTTCATCTGTGCTGTAGAACCATCATGCCTCTCTCGTATAGGTCAATGTTGTTGAAGTTTTCTCCAGTTCTGCCTGGCCCACAGTCAGGACAAATCTCTCTCACCCGCCAGTCCCACAGCCACTCAGACCCAACTGAGTAAACACACAGAGACTTATATTACTTATAAACTGTATGGCTGTGGCAGGCTTCTTGCTATCTAGTTCTTATATCTTAAATTAACCCATTTCTATTAATCTATAAATTGCCATGTAGCTCGTGGCTTACTGGTATCTCCTTCTCATCATGGCGGCTGGCAGCGACTCTCCACCTCAGCCTTCCTGTTCCCAGAATTCTCTTCTCTGCTTGTCCCACCTATACTTCCTGTCTGGCTACTGGCCAATCAACATTTTACTTATACAGAGTGATATACACGGCAGGTCGAGGAGGTGGGACCACTGACCTGATGGCACACCTCCTTTCCCATTGTGTCCAGAATGCTGAGGTGGGGATAGAAAATCAAAACACTTGCTATAGTGCTTGCTACTGCATGCCATCATCCTCTGTACTGCCCAGCAACTCTCCAGTAGTTGTCCATATGTCTTAAAATGGGATGATGAGAACCACATTTTTTTTTCCATTTTCACAACCATCTTCTCAAAGCAGAATGGCACCTGGCACAGTTACTGATGCTTCTAACAACAACAACAACAAAAAAATTCCTTTGATGGAAGTTCATAGAAAGAGCATGCACAAATAATTAAAATCATTAACCAGCACATATTTGTGGCAGCAAAGAGATGTGTTTAAAAATATATATAGACTTCCCTCTGTTACCAGTCAGAAAATAATGCCTTTTATGAAGCAAAATATTACATGCTGGGCTCATGTTCCTGATGATATCAGCACATAATGCTGATAAGATCTGAGCTACATTGTCATTCTGTTTTTTATTTTTTATGAGCATTGCATTCATGTATAAATGTTGGAAAAAAATGTCTACTCATTTTGAAATGTTATGTCTGTGAATAAAATATGTACATGTATTTGAGACTTGGTTTGACACTACAACAGTATATTTAAGATAAACTATTTATCTTTTACAAACACATTTCACTGTTTTAACACATCCATTTGTTTCTGGAATGAAGGCAGAGGCATGGGAGTAGGAGGGAGGGAAGGAGGCAGGAAGGAGAGGAAACAGTTAGGGAGCTTTGTGTTGTGATATTTCAGCTTCTCTCTTGATGGCAAAATTCTAACTGGAATACGTTTTTGTTATTCTGGATGTCAGTTCACAAATCATGAATTAAACAGCTCAAGCCAAGTGGCACCTAGCAGTAAAACTGGCATTTCCCAAAATATTGGCAGATCGCGCGAGCAACTGTTGATTTTAAATGTTTAATGAGCAATATGTTACTTATTCCAGTAATATTGTTGTGTTTGCCTAACCTTTCTCCGACTGCCTCCTTCTGCTTATTGCTGGAAAGCTTCCAGAATGGAAGGGTGAGCTGGGAGAAGACAGTGTGGACAGTTCTAATGAGGAAAAACTGGAAGAAGAAAAATTCATTAAACTTGCTGTCCTGATGGTTGGAGAATCTTGCATTCTTTCTTAGAATCACAGTCTATGGATTTATGTGGTGCTGCAGAACCCAGACATGGGTTTCCCGACAGATGCAGGCTCACAGCGGAGTTAAGAAGGAAACAGGAAGCAAGTATAGGATAGACATGGTTATGATGGGAGGGTCTTCATCCAGAAGATGGGCATGTGGCAGGACTTCAACCAAAGTAAATCAACAGAGCAAAGGGGTAAGAGAGAAAGATAACAGAGACTCACACTCTGCAGCAGCACCCTTTGCCATCTGCCTCCCTTTAGAGCTCAATGTTACAACCAACACACACTTAGGTCTTGGTGGTACTGGCTAGTGTGTCCACGTGTATGGATGGCTGGTGTGTGCAAATCGTTGTAAGAAATGAAAGCCCCATCGAGGTAAGTTTAAGGAACCCTAAACAGACCCTGGGTATCGGTTGTTGCCTTAAAAACAATTAATTAGCTCTCTTTATCAGGGAAATTTCTGTTAGCCTAAGTGAGTGAGGACCTTGAGGCATTACTAAGTTTGAAATCCTCTGTAGGGCTAATGTAGATAATTCATGCAGAAGATCTGGAGCAGTAGGGATGTTAAAATGGAGATAACCATATGAATGATTAGCATAAAAAATGAGCTTCAGAGGCAAATGCTGCACACAGAGCTCTCATTATATTTGGGAACAGAAAGGAATTCCTTAAGTGCTCTAAGAATTTAAATGCAAGGAAAAATATCAATTACCTGTTTGCGGAAGTGAGGGAAGGATTTTTGCCTTTATATAAATATGCCATCAGCCAGCTGCTACACTTCTGACTGCATTATGATATTGTTTCTAAGCTTCAGTGGGAAAATATTGTTTTTCAAAGTCCACCCAGGGTTACACTTTGTAATGTTTCTTTCATCTGTATATAAAAACGCATTTGTATTTTTAGAAGTTTGTTTTATGTAGAATGGAATTGTGCTTTCCCTTAATGCAGGCAGAAAGCTTGGTTTGGGGTTTTGAAGGAAAAAAAAAAAACCTCAGGAAATGATGCTTAGGTAGGTAAGAACAACAGGGAAAAGCTATGTTATCTGGCCAGCTTTACTTTTATTCTTTGATCACAATCTCTAGCTCTGGCAATGACCCCTTAAAAATGAATATTCAGCCATGATAGCAGTGGCTTGTCAAAGAAAAGCCATTTGAGATTCATCATTAAAAAGTCATCATTTATTGAGTATCTACTATGTAACAGGCTACTTGGGATACTAATGTAATTAAACCTGAAGTAATAGGTTTCTATTTATAGGGGCAGGGCTACAGTGCAGCAATTTTGATAACCGACCACATCTGGGTACATGAACTGTGTAACAGCTTATCAAACCCCAGCTCTAGTATCTCACTCAATTAGAGATTTCAGCACTGGGATAAGTGAAGGTGTGAACAAATCTTATTTAAGAAGTGTGAAAACATAAATTCGAATGTTAGGCTAAAGTGAATTGGCTGGCTTCCTCTTTTGGAAAGGAGCAAATAAAGCACTTCTTTGGAGGACAATATTGGAAAGAAGAACTCTAGAGTAGGTTGTGATCTGGTGTGCAAGCAGCAGAGTTTTTGTTTCCTTCCACTCCTTGGCTAAATCTTCTTTTCTGAAGTTAGAAAGAAAGAAAGAAAGAAAGAAAGAAAGAAAGAGAGAGAGAGAGAGAGAGAGAGAGAGAGAGAGAAAGAAGGAAAGAAAGAAAAGAAAAGAAGAAAAACCCTCACAATATGCCCTCATATACCCGTTATGAGAATGACCAGATGATAGAGGTGTGGGAAGTTTTAAATTTAAAAGAGTAATCTTATTAAACACAATTTGGTCTAGTTGAAATGTCTACTGTGTGCTGAAAAGTCCTTATCCAACAAAGAACTATTTATCCCTCAGATTTCAATGTCAGTGGCTTTTTAATCAGGTGATCCCTTCCCACATGGAAGCCAGGTTGAAATCTCTCTTTGATAGCAGCTGTCTTGTGTTCTCAGTCCAGTCAGAGTTGTAACTGATGCTTACATATATCACATATATCGTATATGTTGTATATATAATCATATATATATACAAGCTTGTGATGCAAGCTCCAGGGAAGTAAAAATGGCCTGGTTTGCTCACCACCATGTGCTCAGTTATCACCTGGACAAACCATAGATACTGAGTTGATCGTATAACGAGTACCTGGAAGGGGGGTTCTTACCCCCAAATAAACCTTCAACACTGAACTCGTGAATCTCTTCGTTTAATTGAGAAGGTAGGAATGTGTGCAATATGTATAAGACTATGTAATCTAGGCTACAATTATACCAAAGCATTTAAGGACTATAGAGACCAATTGGGAATTGGAAATACAAGTTGGGGTATGGGAGGCTTTGGAGGAGGTAAACGGAAGGAAGAAATGTCATGATTACATTATAACCTCAAAACTAAAATAAAATACAGGTAGTTTCAAGACATGGTTAGGAAAGGATGCAGGAGAAAGGTATAATCTAAACATTTCAAAAAGGAGAGGATTTGGGCAGGTTCTTTAACATTACGTTGAAGGATCACAGACGGGAATCTTTCTGTAGAAAAGGCTCTGTTTGCACTGAAGTCATAAAGCTCTAACTCCATCACATCAAACAAAGTAAATCAATATTTTACAATACACATAAACAATCTTTAAAGCTTGATGCATTTAAATATGCAGTAAATATCAGGGAAAGGCTCCAACTGAAACAAACAAAGCTTCAAAACTGGAGAAACTTAGAGGATAAAGTATCTCTAACTGCCTAGGGACTCTGGCATCCTGCAAAAGGTCAGAGGTCAGCTCCTATACAGGCATGTACCTTCATGGGGTGCTTCCTAAATGGAAAGTCAAGTCCTAGGTTAATCTGCAGAAAGGACAAGGGGAAGCATGCTGGAGAGTCTCCAGCAGCCTAGGACAAGAGAGCTATTAAATTTAACTGTGTGCATTTACTTATATGGTGCTTAGTAATTTGCATAGATTTCCTCTTTTGAACTCTTTAGTAACCTTAGAAGTTACCATGACAAGTGTTATATATCTTCTATTTTACTGATGAGAAAAGTGAATTTGGGAGATTTTAGTGACTTTCCAAACTTGGTAACAAACAGCACCTGGGGTTTCTAAATCCAGTTCCAAGAGTCTTCATGTTGTGACCCAGTTCTAGTTGTAGTGACCCTCCCAACCATAAAATTATTTCATTGCTACTTCATAACTGTAATTTTGCTACTGTTATAATGATAATGTAAATATCTGATATGCAGGATATCTGCTAGGGGACCCCCTTGAGGTGACGTGACCCACAGATTGAGAACCATTGCTCTAATACCAGTGTCTTAGTAAGGGTTTCTATTGGTGTGATGACATACTATGACCAAAAGCAACTTAGGAGGGAAAGGGTTTATTTGAATTATATTGTAATCCATCATTGAAGGAAATAAAGACAGGAACTCAAGCAGGGCAGAAACATGGAGGCAGGAGGGGATGCAGAGGCTTTGGAGGGGTGCTGCTTACTGACTTGCTCCACATGACTTGCTCAGTCTGCTTTCTTATAGAACCCAGGACCACCAGCCCAGAGATGGTACCACCCACAGTGGACTGGGTTCTCCCACATCAGTTACTAAGAAAATGCCCTTCAGGCTTTCATATACCCTGATATTATGGAGGCATTTTCTCATTTGTGGCTTCCTCCTCTCTGATGACTCTAGCTTGTGTCAAGTTGACAGAAAACTAGCCAGTACAACTAGGAAGGCTTGATTATTTTATAAAAAAACAAAGAAAGTCAAATAAAATGGCCAAAAAATGAGACATGGCTATGAAAATAAATTTTATGAACTTCTGCTATATGAAAAAGTTTTCTAATCCAGTCGCCAAATTCTTTACAATTTGTTATACCCTCTCTAATTTCTCTAATCCTTTTATTTTTCTATATTGCACCACATACCTTCCCTCATTCTGATCTTTTTTTGCCATTTCTGAGATAGGACTTCTGCTCTTATTATTTAAAAAAAACATGAACTGAAGCTGGAGATTCAATTTAGTGGCAGAGAAGTGTGCTCTTGGGATGTGCAGGGCCCTAAATTGGACCCCTATCACTAGATGGAAAGAATCAGGCTTTGCCAATAGACATAGTAGAATTCAGTTCCCAACTGACCCACTTACTAGCTTGCTGAGCTTATAAAATTAGTACAGATCCCTGTGTCTCAACTACATCTATAAATAGCTGTATTTGTGTAAAAAGGTAGAAAGACATTTTATGTTTTGTGAATTGGGCAAGAGTGTGTGTGTGGAATTGTTATCACATCCCTGGTTCACAATAAGCTCCCAATACAGACTCACCTAGTGATGCTTCCCAAAGTCTCCATCCTCCTTAGATGCTTTGGCCATCCATGCCTTTTGTGTTTCCATGTCTTTTTTAGGATTTTTTTCTTGTTTTGTGAAGATTGTCATTAGAATTCTGGTAGATATTGCATTGAATCTATACAGGGCTTTTAGTAGGATAGCCATTTGTACAATATAAATTCAACCCACCCAGTGGTGTAGGATATCTTTCCATCATTGGTTTACTTCTTCAGTTATTTTTCCATATTTTAAAATATTTATTGTAAAGGTCTTTTATCCCCTGCTTAGGTTTATCCCCAGATATTTTTAAGCTGTTGTGAATGGAATGATTTCCTAGTTTCATTCTGAACAAGTTCATTATTTGGTATATATAAAAGCTATTTATTCTTGTACATTGATTAAAAATCTTTCAACTTTATTGAAAGTGTCTATCAAATTTTAGAATTTCCTTATAGAACCCAGGACGTTTTTAAAGTACAGAACCATCTCCTCTGCAAATAGGGGTGGTTTAATTTCTTCCTTCCCAATTTCTACCCCTTTTATATCTTTCTCTTATATTGTTGTTCTAGCTGAGACTTCAAGCATTATGCTGAAGGCTGGTCTTATAATTTGAAAGTAGACATCCTTGTCTCCCTCAGATTAAAGGGGAAATGCTGAAAATCTTCTCAGTCTTTCATCATTTACTATAATGTTGGCTGTAGCTATGGCATATATGTTAGATTGGTGCACAAGGAATTGTGGCTTCAGAGTCTTCTTTTTAAGTCACTGTAATGACACTCAAACACATCTTTACTAATCAGGATAGGAACGATTACAACCAACACATTGTTGTTAATATGAAATACGTTTTATATTCCTATAGTATAAAAATGTTTCTTGATTTGACCAACCCTTGGAAAGCTTTTCCATGGAAATGGTAATGGCAATCCATTGGCAAAAGTTCAGATGAATATGGTTGATAAGGCAAAACTTCGAAGTGCAGTTTATCTAATTTTTGAGTTATTGGTATATATATATATATATATATATATATATATATATATATATATATATAACATTTGACATTGTTATAGAAAAGAACTGGGCCTGTTCTGTTGACCAGTATCACCTGCAGGTTGCAGATTTTGGTGCCTCTTTTCGACTTGCTGAGCATATTTCTCAGATGTAATGGCTTCACTAGAGTTCAGAAAGCTGTACAGGATCAAAATGGCAGCAGACCAGGACTGCTGTGTAAGTGTGGCTTTGGGACATGCTTTGGAGCACCATCTCAGTCCAAGCACTGAGGAGGTCATCTCCAATTGTAATATACAATCCATAGCATATAAGAGTCTGCTCAAGAAACAGCTTGTTGCTGCATAGATAGGAGAGGGTAACAGCTCAAAATGACATTTTTTTAAAGCATTTAGTTAGCTCAATGGTCAAGCTTTTAACGTATTCAATCTGCTTCAAATGCTGAATGACCATTGAATGGTCCGCATTGAGTTCTTTGGCACCTTCTCCTCTAATTGTTTTAAGAAAACAATTGCTTTCAATTGATCTTTGTCAACTTCTGGTGGCCTGCCACTGTGCTCCTCATGTTTAAGGTTCTGCTCTCCTTTTTGAAAGCTCTTGGAGCACCACTGCTTTGTATATTTGTTACTGGTTACCAGTCCAAATGCATTGCTGGTGCTATGAGGATGAGTAGTTTCCAGTCCTTTATGACCCATTTTGAACCAAAAAAAAAAAAAATGGCTAAAATTTGTCTTTTTTTCCTAAATCCATTTCCATAGGATAAAATAAATATAAAATAAATAATAAGTAGTAAGTTTTTAAGAAAAAAAAGACATGAACATTAAAATGATACATATTTTACATACATTAAAACCTACACATAATTTACTAAGAATGTATTCCAATATCAAAAGACAAATTTCAACAATGAAAATATTACATTATATCTACCTATGGATTTCATTATGTTGAGGGTGTTCTATTTATTCTTTGTTTTTTTAAAGACTTTCATCATTAAAGCATGCTGAACCTAGTCAAATGCTTTTCTCTACCTTTTCCCCAAATGTTTTATTACATTTATTTATATGTGTGTGACTGTGTCTGTGTGTGTGTCCATGAGTCTGTATGTGAAAGCATTCCCTTGCTACAGCACATATGCAGAGGTCAGAGGACAACTTGTACAAATTGGTTATTTTCTATCTTCATCCTCTGAAGAACAACTTCAGGTTATTCTGCATCTTTTAAAATGATCATGTGATTTCTGTTCTTAATCCTATTAATTTACTGTACCACATTCGGGATTTAACATGTCAAACTAGCTTTATATTCTGTGATGAAACCAACCTGGTAGTGATACATGATCATCTTCATGTGCACTTGAATAGTTTGCAGGTAATTTGTTAAGAATTTTTGGATCTATATTCATCAGGGAAATTAGTCTAAGTTTTGTTTTTCTTTGTAATAGCTTTATTAAGTTTTAGTATCAACATAATTCTAGCTTCATAGGATAAATGTAACCTTCCTTTTCTTTCTTTCTTTCTTTCTTTCTTTCTTTCTTTCTTTCTTTCTTTCTTTCTTCCTTTCTTTCTTTCTTCCTTCCTTCCTTCCTTCCTTCCTTCCTTCCTTCCTTCCTTCCTTCCTTCCTTCCTCTCTCTCTCTCTCTCTCTCTCTCTCTCTCTCTCTCTCTCTTTCTTTCTTTCTTTCTTTCTTTTTTTGTAGGATAGTTTGGTTTTAGAGATTTCTTGAAAGTTTGTTAGAATTCAGCATTGAGTCTGTCCAGTCCTGAGAAGTGTCACATTACCTAATTCCAAATGATACTTCAGACCTTCATTACAAAAAGTGTAGAACTGGTACCAAAAAAGACATGTAAAGCAATGAAACTTAATAGAGGACCCAAGCATAACCCCACACATCAACAGCTCCCTAAGTTTTAGCAAAGGCGTCAAACCCATACATGGAGTGTGTGTGTGGGGGCGGAACCTGTTCAACATATGGTGCGGGCAACAGTGGATATCCACCTGCATAAGAGTTCAATTAAACCCATATCTCACCGTGCACAAAAATCAGTTCATAGTAGATCAAGAACCTTATTTCAAAAACCTGCGAGTATAGACTTTACTTCAACTGATAAGCACAAAAATGGACTTTCAGGTCTGAGCCATGTGCTAGGTCAGGCTGTCAGTCTCAATGAGAATGCCACATCATTTCTTCTCCAGTCCATCAATTTTAGGAACTCCCGGGCAGCAAATAGAAGGAAGAAGTATACTATGAATGTGGGCTGATACTGTTCTCAGAGGGAAAAAAACATTTCAGCTACTGGAAATATAATTTCTAGTTTCTTAATTTGAAAGTTCAGTGACTGACTCTTACGTGTTTCTTGCCCATCTTGGTGGCCATTTATGTGTGATTACATATAATGGCCTTTTTCTGCTGTGCGAACCCAAAGCCCTGTGTACCTCGCAGGCGTGTGATCACCGGTTCTCCAGCCGGCAAAGGAAATGCCTGGGGCCTTTTTGGCTGCTTTAGAAAGAAGCGAGTGTAAAGCTGTTAGTCTGATTCTAACTTTGACTGTGTTTCTCCTGAGACTAACTCCACTCCGCAGCAAGTGAAGCGATCTCTTTCTCAGAAAGTCTCGGGATGCAAGATGAAATAGTTCAGTTCATGCCCACAGCCAGGACTTTGAAAGCCTTCTTTAAAGCATGGCTGGTTTAGAAGGGAAGGTAAGGGAAGCAAAGAGCTAGTCTGCCCCTGTGAAGCTCTAGCGGAGATCATGGCGGGGAGAATCCCCACTGGAGTGGTAACATGGAAGTTCTCAGGATTCACCACCAATCGTGGCCATAGGGCTTCTGCATCTAGACCCAAGGAGCATCGGTGCATGAAATTCCCCAGCTGGGCTTCCTAGCTTTGGACCCACAGCTTTAGAAAAGTATTTATCATGATTTAAAAATAGAAATGAACAGAGGGGCGTTGAGACAGCAGTTATTTCAAACTGTAGCAAGCTGAGCTAATAGAACATTACTTCTGAAGTGTTCTTTTTATATCATTTACTATATTCCTGAGTTTGAAAACTGGGAAATACAAGAGCTGAAAGGAAGCTACAGTTCATTAGACTTATGTTCCTGTGTGTCTCTCTACATAAGAGAAAAGCAAACGTTTTCTGTATAGCACACATGAGAAACAAACATTCTCAGCTTTGCAGACCATAGAATCTCTTGCAGCTAGGATCTCACAGAGGCAGAAAACAGCTAAGTAAATGCTCAAGCATGTGTCCTTATAAATGTTTAACAATGCTGGAATCTAAATTTTGTTTCATTTCATATAATATTCCTCTTGTGATTTCTAGTCATTTGTAAGTGTAAAGCCCATTATTAGCTCTGAGCTGTGTACTATCAGGCAACAAGTCAAATTTACACATGGGACAGAATGTCCATCTCTCCTCTGGAGCTCTATTCAAGTTCAAACTTAAATTTGGAAAAGAATAAATAGCAATCTCAGTAAGTGTGAATGTGTGTGTGTGTGTGTGTGTGTGTGTGTGTGTGTGTGTTCTTGTAATCATGTTTGGCAAACAATCCTAGATTTGTAATCATAATAGATAATCATAATAGATATCAATGGCTGGGGATAGAGCTCAATGGTAGAGCACATGCCAGACATGGGCTGGGTGCTCCATACTATTCTTAGCATTACAGGGAGGGATAGGAAAAGTCTGGGTTCTGTTCATCCTATTCGAAATAGGAAAGTAGAGCTCCTAAGAGTAATTAATATTGACAGTAAGAGTGAGAGCTGGAAAGATGACTCAGTGCCTAAGAACACTGGTTGCTCTTTCAAAGGGATTCCAGAATTTGATTTCCAGCACCTTTTTTTAAAATAAATTTTAATCTATTTTTTGAAACCAGGCAGAGGATACACATCTTTTTTTTTTAAAGATTTATTTATTTATTATGTATACAGTCTTCTGTCTTGCACATATCCATGCAAGCCAGAAGAGGGCACCAGATCTCATTACAGATGGTTGTGAGCCACCATGTGGTTGTTGGGAATTGAACTCAGGACCTTTGGAAGAACAAGCAGTGCTCTTAACCTCTGAGCCATCTCTCCAGCCCCAATTTCCAGCACCTTAACGTTAGCTCACAACTGTCTGTAACTCTAGTTCCAGGGGCTCTGATGCCCTCTTCTGGCCTCCGTGCGCACCATGCACATATGTGGTGGACAGATGTACATGCAGGCAAAGGAGCCATAGACATAAAAGAAATGTGTTTTTAATTTTAAAAGCAGAACAAACTAAAGTCATTACTAATTAAACTTTATTGTTGTAATAGTTTTCAAAGAGTTGCATCTTCTTCACTTTTGAGCATTGTATTATTCTGTGTTGTTGGTTTATCTTGCCAACACGGGTCATAAAATTGTTACCAAATTAAATTCCTTTTTATTGTGATATTTAAAAGTTTTAATTATATGTGTTCAGTATACGTGGTATTGTGTTGCATAAGGATATTTTCACATAAGTGTAGTTGTACCTTTAGAACATTCTCCTTGATGATCTCCAATTCTTCCCCTCTCATTCTTCCTCCTCTGGTTCTTCTTCTAGACAGTTTTACTTCTCTTATGTTATATATGCATATATAATTTTATGCATCTATACAAATGTTACGTACCACATATAAGAGAAAACATTTGGCAGCTAATTAAATTCTTTATTTATTCTTTGACAATTCCATGCATTTATAAGATATATTTTGGTCATATTCACCTCCATTACACTTTCTTATCCTTCTCCAGCCCCCACTAAACTTTTTCTTCCTCCCAACAAGTATGCCTTCTACGTCCTTTTTTTCCCCTCTTTATACTACCTGCTGAGTTTCAGTAAGGTTGCTGACATGAGCATGGATGATGGGAAGGTTGTGAATTGGAGCCTAGGCAGCTCACCAATGGCTATTGCAGAAAATGATGCTCTGTCTCTAAGCAACCAATCACTGCCAATAACCTCCTCCTGTGGAGAAGTAGGTTCTTATCAATCTTATGCAGATCTTATATAGGTGCTGTGAGTTTATGAGTGCAACAGCCGTGTTATGTCCAGAAGACAGAACATGAAATGTCGAGAGCATTTCACAACATGCCTCCTCACCATCCTTCGGCTTTTATAGTCTTTCTGCCCCTACTTCCAACACATTCCCTGAGCTTTAGAAGGTACGATGTAGATTTTCATTTAGGGCTGTACACTTAACCATTGCTTATTCTCTGCCTTTTGACTCGTTATGAATCTCTGCATTAGCAGATGCCCACTGCAAAAAAGAAATTTCTCTGACCAAGGATAAGAGCAGCACTAATCTATGGGTATAAATACAAATAGTTGAAGACAGTTTGACAGCATATGTAGTTAGCAAAACAACAGTAATAGAGACCTCCCTTGGCTCTATGCTGTGACTGTCAAGACATGACTTTTAACCAGGTTTATAATACCACACAAGACACCTCCTGTGGATCCAGTCAGATCCATTCAGAAAGTGACTGGTTATCTCCTTAATACTCATGCCTCTCTGTACTAGTGGGCACATCTTTACTTGACAGGTAGTTATTATAGCATCCAGGGTCCACCTCTGGGTGAAACCATTTATGACTTTGTTCCCTCAGCAGCTTCCGTAGCACTTTTGGGCATTACGAAAGCTAGCCAACAAGGAGCAAGCTTCCGGCTCAGTACTAGCTCCATTTCTCTATGCTCTGAAATGGAAATGTGTGGTGTCTTCAGTGATAGGGCATTGCCATCTAGTTCTGGTGGGTTGCAGAGAGCAATGGAATAGCCTATATTGTTTGGGGAGTGGGTCTCTGGGCCTACCCTGGGCAAAAGTTGATGAGTGTTATCACACATTTAGCACTGGGGATTTGCTAAAATCATATGTAGCTTCTTGAAACAGCATTAGCCACCATATAGGGCACTTCCACTCAAAAGCTATTCAAAAATTTAAAAATTGTAATTAGTTTACAAAGCAATAGATTTCCATGTGGCCTTTTTGTACCTCCTTAGTTTTGCTTAGCCCCCCTCCACCTTTTTCTCTCACTCCCCTGCCCCATGCAAGACCTCCACTCCCCTCGAACCCTCCCACCTGTCATATTCCTCCCCTGCAAGGCCTCCCCACTCTTTGGCCTCTTTCTACCTCCCTGGCCTCTGCAGAAACTCCAAATTAAAAACACAAATCTAAAAATGAGAAGGTAGGACCCACATATTAGAAAGGGATATATGTGTTTGTCTTTCAGGGCTCCAAATTAAATATTAAATTCTTTATTATGCTTTTTTTAACTTAAAATAACTAGTAGAGATCTTCAACCTCTCTCTGTCAGTCTCTCTCTCTCTCTCTCTCTCTCTCTCTCTCTCTCTCTCTCTCTCTCTCTCGTGTGTGTGTGTGTGTGTGTGTGTGTGTGTGTGTGTGTGTGTATTGCATGGCTGTGTGTCCAACTCTTTATAAAGAATATTGGGTGATCCGACATTATTTGGCTTTTTCCTGATAGCTATTGATCTTTGGACAGTGGCAGCTATCAGCAGTGGCCATGCTCTTTATATCTCTCTAAATTGTGTAATTTAGGTTTATGCCTGGAGAGAAATTGTTTTGGTTTGTCCTACTTGAATCTCTTTAAATATTTGTCAAACTATAGGGAAAGGAATACTGCTCTTCCTAAAAGTGAATATTAACAGGAGAAATGGAATATTGGTATTCCTTTCCTGACTTCTGGCAGGGGGTAAAATTCTGTATCATCTTAAGTTTTTGGTACTTGCACCATTTTTTTTCTGAATTAAAAATCTAATCCTCTAATGTAGACTAAACACAAAATGACATAGTCAAATTTCTTTATCTTATATTATATCTGCCACTTGTCCTATTCTGGAAATCTTTATCCTGGCTTGTAACCTTGGAAATCCAGTGGTATCTTTTTCAGAAAATGGAGACTTAAGGAGGACGTGTAGGGAAGAAGAAGTTCAATAGAAGAATGAAAGAATTGAAAGAGGATAATGGGGAGGTAAATAATCCACAGTACATTACATATTAGGTACACAATTATGAAATAATACAAACATCTTTAAAAAGGAAAACGGGGATGCAATCTGTACAATTTGATTAAAATTACTTTAAAAGTTTTCTTCAATCAAATCTTATTTGTTTACTTATTCCATTTATTTTGCCTTTATTTGTTTGGTGTGTGTGTGTGTGTGTGTGTGTGTGTGTGTGTGTGTATGTGTGTGTGTGTGTGTGTGTGTGTGTGTGTGTGTATGCCATGTCATATATATCAAGGTCAGAGGATAAATAATGGGAGTGGTTCCCTCTTTTCACCATGTAAGCACTGGGGGTGGAACTCAAGGAACTCAAGGAACTCAAGTCCTTCAGTTTAGCATGAATTCCTTTACCTCCGGAGACACGTAGCTGGCCTTCCAGTCTCATTTTAAATTTCTCTCAAATTCCTTATCATCATCTCTATAGAAAAACATCCTTCTCTTACAATATTGAATAATTACTTGCCTCTCCAACCTAAATTCAGTCGTATACTTTTCATCAACTTTGCCTGAGCACATTTTACACATATGGGATTAATATGTAGCCAAAACCTCCATTTCCATAGCAAGGGCAAGTAGCCCTTGTCTTTGATAGCACATAGTCTTTCCACAGGTAGACACAGCATCAGATAAGCATTGAGTAAGAGAAGGAAGTATATTCATGGTCTCTGATGTGCATAAAAGCCTTTATAAGTTGCTCACTCCTGAATCTAAAAACCTTAAGCTATTTGGAATTGTGTATCAGGACCATTAGTATCAGTTTTTAAATCCCCCCAAAACATGTTTAGCATCTCCAAGTCTTTAAAAAAACTGAAGCTTATTGTATTGTCCAAGCCTGTGTGAAGCTGAAACTCTTGTGTATCCAGTGAATGAAACCTTTAGCTCGTCTGTCACATATTCTCCTCAGTGTAGAACATCAGATGACCACTTGTTAGGATGAGTATTGCATGGCTTGTCAAAATGAAGTATTTCTGTGAATACAGTTTAGGATCAGCAACCCAAGCCAACTTCTCAGGCTTGTGTTCTTGGTCCACCTACTTGCTGGAGAGATATGTGACTCTAGGTCATAGTATTTTCTTTCAGCTGTCTTTCTTCCCTGTGGTATGATTTGACTGATTCTCCTGCATCATCCCATGTTGCGTTCTATGACCTCCTTTGTTTCAGTATCTCGTCCTTTCCCTGGCCTGTCTTCACATCCTTCCTGGGATCACTCTTGCCCCTCCCCACATCAGCTCAGACACTGTTGCCTGAGGGGGCTGCTAACTTTCCCTTGAGGTAACATCATCTACCGAAAAGGGATGGTTTAAGCTGTTTTTAACTTCATTCACTCTGAAACTGTAAAGCTTTGACCAGGAACCTGAAATCACATAAGCATATGATGTCGAACTATTGATATAATTACGTTCAGCCTTCAGGAAACCACTGTATTTTAAATTACTATACAAGGAAGCAAAGAATGAGAAGATTTGAAACTCTGGCAATTTATTCAAAGTATTCCAAGACCTCCTGCTTGGAACTTTCCCAATTATTATCTGAGAAACTGGGTCATTATTGTCCTCATCAACCTATGTATCAGCAAGTTTAAAAATTTACCCAGCATTACCTCAAATGAACCCAAAAACTTTTAATGTGCCTTATACTGATTGTAAGGCTTATATGTGTATGGTATGTGATATATACATCTGCATACGTTATGTATACTGGCCTTTTATCTATACCTGCTTACAATTTCACATCATAACTCATTGGAGAGAATGATTTTCTTAGGTTACCCCAAATATGGATATAAGTTGTTTAAAATGTGATATCTGAATCTGTGACCTTCCCTTCCTGCCAGCAGAGTCTCTTTTTCCATTCTACTCTTCCCTGTTCCCCAGAACCCATTCCACAAGTACCCATCCTGATTGCCTGCAGGCCGAGAAATCCCTTAGCTGTTAATTGAGAATTAAGACATTGCTGATAAAAGGTACAACCACTTGCATTAATATTTGCATTGCAAAAGGAGTCTTAATGGGAAAATAATTAAGCTTTAAAGATTGATATCTGTGAGGCAATTTATCCTGCCTGGCAATCTGTCAAGTCTCTCCACACAAGCAGCTTCTGCTTTGGCTCCTGCAGCCTGAGCTGGTCACAGGTAATCTCTGTAACCGTTTATCCGGAGTACTGGGTGTAGATGGGTCGGCTCTGAATCCTATATGACATGGTCTAAAGAAACCTTGAAACTCTTATCTGTTTGCAAATTAATTGGCTCTTAGAAGATCTTCCAAAAGCTGAGAAGGTCAGCAGCTATCTCTGTCATTTTCTAAGTTTCCTAACAGCATATCTACCCATCAAAGGTAATTCTGGGATGAAACTTACTATAATGGAGCACAAGAAGATGTGAGAACCAGATGTGTTTTGAGTTCCAGGCAGGACAGAACACAGCTGGATTTTGTCAAGAACCTAATACCTAGAAAAGGGAAGCAAGATGGAGATCAATTGTAAAAACAGAGCTAAGATGTTGACAATATTGTGTAGTGGATTTAAAAACTCCTTTCTATCTTTGTGACATTCAAAAGGTTCCTTCTTTCCTGAACTTTATTTTCTTCATTTGCCAAGAAAGAACAAAAATAACTTTATAGATAAATGAGCACGTGGCAGCAGTCTGTGAGATACAAAGTTGTACTGAACAAATGGAGAATGAATTGTCAGTTCAGGAAAGAGAATTGAATTCAATAAAAATGATGTTTCTCTCATAATTTTTTCTCCTTCAAATTCCTGACCTAAAAAAACAAAAAAACAACAACAACAAAAAAGATTGATTCCTGAGCCCAGGACTGTCTGACTCTTAGGAGGGAAAAAAAGCCCAGACCCAGATGCTAATCTAGATGTCAGACACCAAGATCAAACAGATGGTACCTGAGCATCACCTAGACAGTTCAAATCCCAAAGATTCTGCACCCACCCCCACTGAGTACATCTGTGAAGGATCTAATAATGTCCATATAGAAGCAACTATAAATGAGATTCCCTAGGTGGTTCACGGACCACTTTAGGAAACACTGGAAAACATGCTGACAGGAACCCGAGATATGCAGAGCACGTGTTTGCAATCTGGACAATATACTTATGTAGTTTCTCTAAAATGAAAGCAAAAGAAAAAATTTTAAATAGCTATTTTTAATCTAAAAAATTAATTATAGTTTAAAAATACCATTTGAAGAGTCATTTCATTTCTTTCTTGAATCATCTGAAGCAGTCTTTTAATACAAGCTACTAAATAAGGCACTAGAAAAGATACTGGAGAGAAGTTTATGAAATTCATAGAAAATGTGTTCAAAAGGGTAATGTTTTTCATCATCCTTATGGAGAAGCTGTGGTCTCACTTCAGTGAAGCCATTTCTAGGAAGTGCTGAAATAATTATGATCCAAATGGCTTGCATTTTATATACGTGATCCTTGGATAGAACCCAGAGACTCTTAAATAAATGGAGAGCAGTATCTGAAGGGATAGGCCTTGCAATTACCAACTGTCTTAAACAAGCATCTGATCAGCTCTAGATTGAAACCCATTATCATTGGAATGTCTGAACACTTACTCTGTGTGGCTGCAATGAGGTCCCCCATGATAGGTACAGGATACAAGGTGAGGCTGCAAACTTCCTGGAAGACCGACTGGTCAGCTACCCAAACTGAGATGAAAATACTTTAGCACAGGGCTGAGATGTCACACAACAGCATTTTCCTCTGCTATAAATAAATGTTAGAGTGCATTTAAGTACTTGGTTGCAATGCTATGTGATAAGGAAAAATCGTGAGCCCAATATGTTTCTGCTTGTATATGTATGAGGAAACAATTTTGTGATTCATGCCTATCAGCATGACCTGTTGAAAGAGGAGGTGCTAAGCCAATGGGGAAGTTCAGAAGTCCCAAATGAGTCAGCTGATATGCTGAGCTTTTGGGGGCTGAGGGAATAGGAAAAAAAAATGAATTAGGGCAAGAGTGAGTTATATCTATCTCCTGCTCACACTTCCTTTCATTTCCTATAAGAATTAACATTTGGATCATTAAGGAAACTCAGGTTGGCTCTTCCCCAAATATTCAGGATGAAAGGGGCATCGTAGTAGCAGGCTCAGAGATTTCTGCCTAAGGCTATTCAGCAACTAATTGCTGATAGAAATACAAGACTCATAGAGAAGGTGATAGTGACCCTGACAAAAGAGGATGGTTGAGGTTCATGTTTTAGTGCTTGCTGGGGAAACAAGTGAAATTCGCTGGTCAGTAGCAAGAACTTTGCAAAACGATGCTATGAGGTGAGGAATAGGTAGAGAAATTCATGTGAGTGTGCATACAAGCATTGCCACCTTCAAGATCCAGACCCCCCTCCCAGAGTGGAGAAAGAGCTTCTCACAGTCAGCCAAACTCGACTCTCACTGCTTGGAGCTGGGTGGATGGAGATTGCAGCCATGGTTCCTTCCTATCTATGGCTGGACAGTGAATGAGTTAAGTTAGAGAGACGGTGTATGTGTATAGGGCACACACTGAAACCTCTTCCTGTCCCCTTAACTGCGGAAATGAAAATTGGTCTTGTCTCATGTAATACTGTTTTTTTGTTGTTGGAGTTTTTTTGTATTTTGTTTTAGTTTTGCTACTATATCCTGTCATTGAGATTGCTGTCTTATTTGCCTATTAATTTGTCTTCCTTTATGCCAGAAATAGAAACATCTCCGCATTTTTTTCCTTCCTTCCTTCTTTCCTTCCTTCCTTCCTTCCTTCCTTCCTTCCTTCCTTCCTTCCTTCCTTCCTTCCTTCCTTCCTCCCTCCCTCCCTCCCTCCCTCCCTCCCTCCCTCCCTCCCTCCCTCCCTCTCTCTCTCTCTCTCTCTCTCTCTCTCTCTCTCTCTCTTTTTTTTCTTTCTTTTGAAACTTACCTTTAGAATACACCCACAAGTGAGAGTAAGGCTTTCCTCATACTAAAATTTTAAAATCAATTCCAGTTTTTAAAGGGCTTTACTATAAGAGTCTTACATGGTCCATGCTGAAAATGTGAGCAGCATGGGGTAGCACAAGAAGATGACCCTAAGCATAAGAAAGTTTCTAGACACCCGCTTCTGTCACTAACAATTCCCTGGTCCAGAAGGGAGACCGCTGACAGAACTACTTAATCAGCCTTCACATATAAGCAAGTGTGTCAAAAATTATGTATATGAACATATTTGTTTCTGTATGCACATGAATTTGTAACTGTAAAGGATATATCATATGTAATATTCCACTACCCATATACAATTATTAGAACTAGGTAGCACAGTGTTACCTATTACATGAATTAAACTGTACATGAACTAATCTGTACAAACAAGAACACATAGTAAGCACTTAGTAATCACAAGGCATGACGATGGTAAATACTTTGGGATGATCCTTTCCTTATCTTGCTTTGTGTCTTTGCCAACTACATGCCTATAAAATAGAGATTTGTAGGGGTTTTATTTTTTCATCTTTGTTCTTTTGGCTATCTGGGGGGCCAGCCACCCAGATCTCAAATAAATACACACAAAGACTTATTCTTTCTTATGAATACCTGGTCATAGCTTGGGCTGGTTTTAACCAGCTTTTCTTAAATTATCCCACCTACTTTTTGCCTCTGGGCTTTTACCTTTCTCTATTCTGTATACCTTTCTTTACTTCTTACACTGTGACTTGCTGTATTGCTGTATGGCTACCCCAGATGTCCTCCTCTCCTTCTTTTCTTGCTCCTTGATCTTTTATGCCAGATTTCTCCTTCCATTTATTGTCTCTGCCTGCCAGCCCTGCCTATCCTTTCCTTCCACGCTATTGGCTGCTCAGCTTCTTATCAGACCAATCAGGGGTTTTAGACAGGCAAAGTAACACAGTTTCACAGAGTCAAACAAATGCAACATAAAAGAATACAACACATTTGCATCATTAAACAAATTTTCCACAGCATAAACAAATGTAACACATCTTAAAATAATATTCTACAACAGAAATTAATTGTCCTGTATATAATTTTCATATGATGACTGTCAGATTGCATGCTACTTTATTTCTTTCACAAAACATGTTTGAGGAATTATTCCTGCTGCTTTTACAGATGTCATTTTGTGGTGTGCTGAGCCATTATATGAATGTAAAGCAGGTTATGTACTCTCCTGAGAATGTAGGTGCTCCTGGTGCTCTGAACATCACTGC
This sequence comes from Peromyscus maniculatus bairdii, assembly GCF_049852395.1. Lineage (NCBI taxonomy): Eukaryota > Metazoa > Chordata > Mammalia > Rodentia > Cricetidae > Peromyscus > Peromyscus maniculatus. The sequence continues at coordinate 32,993,965 of NC_134863.1, forward strand.
ACAGCTCTGGAACCACTGGCACACAAGCACACGTGCAGCTTGTGTAGATGTGGCCAAACACTTTCCCAAAATGTCAAGCCACCCTCTGGGGTTAAAATTTCAGCTCTATAAGTAATGTGATTCCATTAGGTCATACATACCATAAATCCGTTCTTCATCCTATTATGTATATATTTCTTGATGTTTTACACTATGGAGAAAACTTTACATTTTATGTGGTCAAGTAATAAATTTATTTTTAGGGCTTTTTATTTCTTGCCTTACTTAGACATTACCTTCTTCAATATTTATTTTTTACTTATAAAATAACAAACATGTGGAAATGATCGGAGAAATACTCAGAAGTAATTGCTCATATCAGCAACCAAAATGTATTATAAAGTAAGAAAATTAAAATGGTCACATATAGACACTGGAATAAATGAAAGGCATAAAAATAATACAGAAAAGGAGGAAAAGGCAGAATCAGACAAGAGTTTAAGTTATAAATAGAAGCATTTAAAATATGATGTAGTCTTAAAACTATTATAATTCAATTATTTTTCTCAAAGCTTTTAGTCCATTTCCTTTGTTTTCTATTCCTCTGATGTTTTGTTTATGAGACAGGGTCTCACTCTTTAACCCAAACTATGCTGGTCCCTGGGTGTAGCTGGTCTCAAACCTGTGGTGATCCTCCTGCCTCAACCATCCAGGGGATTACAGATGTGCTGCGATTACAGATGTGAGCCACCACACCAGTCATTTCCTTTATTTCCATGTGAAATAAAGCCAGGGTCTTCCTGAGCCTTTTGATTGCATCACTCCAGAATAGAATGCAAGTTCCATGAGAGCTGTAGATGGTGTCTTTCTCTTTGTCTATACTTCCTGATTCAGTGATTGGCAGGTGCTTAGCAGTAGTAGACATTTGTTGATGGCTGCTCATGCTAGGAAGCTCTGCTGATATTCCTTCCACAAACAACTTTCAAATCCACACCTAACTCTTTAGGCCTTTTTATTCTTTCTCTTTTTTCTTTATTAAGAAATTTTCTACTCACTCCTCATGCTATCCACAGCCACCCCTCCTCCCCCCCTCCTCTCTCTTCCCACCCCCCAGCCCCAGCCCTCTTTCCCAAACCACCCTGCATCCCTACATTCCCCAAATTGAGATCTCCCATGGGGAGTCAGCAGAGCCCAGCTCACTGAGCCTAGGCAGGTTCACTCCCCTTCCCACTGCACCAAGGCTGTGCAAGGCATCACACCACAGGCACCGGATTCCCAGAAGCCTGCCCATGGACCAGGGACAGATCCTGGTCCCCCTGCCTGGGTGCCCCCCCAAACAGTTAGAGCCAAACAACTGTCTTCCATGTCCAGAGGGCCTAGTCCAGTCCCATGGGGGCTCCACAGCCACCAGTCCACAGTTCATGGGTTTCCACTAGTATGGTCTGTCCTCTCTGCACATCCTCCCATCATGATATCGATGTCCCTTGCCTGCAGTATCTCTCCTCTCTCTCATCAATTGGATTCCCGGAACTCAGCCTGGTGCCTGGCTGTGGATCTCTGTATCTACCTCCATCTGTCACTGGACAAAGGCTCTATGATGACAGCTAGATTATTTGCTAGGCTAGTCACCAGAGTAGACTGGTCCAGGCACCCTCTGGACCACTGCCAGCAGACCAAGGTGGGGTCAACCTTGTGGATTCCTGAGAGCCTCACCAGCACCCTGCCTCTTCCTATTCCCATTGACATTGGTAAAAGAAACATTACTAAAGCTTACATCTCACATCAAACCCCATACACTAGTAGAAGACCTTTTTATTCTAAAGAATTCTATTTTGAATTGTTAATCTTATTCAATATTTCACGGTAACCCATCTCTATCCCCTTATGCACTAGGTAGCTAATTTCTTCTTTCTGTTTATAGTTATGTCTTCCCAGTATTTAAAGGCCTCGGAAAAGAAATTACAGGTAGAGTGAAGTACCAAAACAGTAGGTATAGTTTGTTCCTGGTTTGTAGTCTGTTGTTTATAATGGCCTTTAAGTATGAAATCCAACAGAAATCCCACACTATGCCTCTACCTCAGTAAAACATCACACAGCCCATAGACGAGAGGGAATGGCAGCATTGGCTCCTTCCTCCCTTGCCAATTTAATTAGAGAGACGCTTGTAAGGGCAGCCACCTTCTTCCAATATCCATGTGTCAGGCTGAGAACGTCTTGTGCACTTCCTTCATTTCAACCATTGAAACCTCCAGTGGCCTTTTTCCTCCCTTTGTTTTTATTTAAAAAGAAGGAGAAGAAATACCCTCACGCTATGCTTTTTAAATGAAGTGACTTGTCAAGCCGGAGACTGTAGCTGTAATCCGAAAGGCGGTAAATTTAGCGACCCCACTTGCACTGACAGCCTGTCCAGCACTTGAAACATAAATAGCAGTGGAGACAAATCACTGCTGTTTTCCTATTAGGCTTTGGCCCAGTAGCCTCATAGGCTTCCTTAGTGCCTTGGACCAGCCTGAGTGATCAATTGCTTTGAAGTGCAGGCAGGAGCTCTCCTCTTTGCTCCCACTTGGCATAGAGGTGTGCTCCTCGTGAGGCTCCTCCCCAACTGTGGTCCACCTGCTGCACAGAAAGGTTTAAAAATCCCAGGAAGAGACTGAAGGGTGCCTGTAAGCAGAGGCCTACAACCCCAAATGAATGTTGCTAGCTAAGGCAATCCCCAGCCCCCTCATTGACACAGTGACTCCTGAGCCTTACGAAAGGCATCCACTTTATGTTAACTGGAAATATCACAAAAGCAATCTCTTAGTCTGTGCTTAGACATTTTCCTTTCTGCTCTGCTCCCCGCCTTTTCATTGCCTATGTATTGACGTTAAGCAAGAATAGTTCTCTAAACTGGATGGAGTACCTCATTCAGCAATGAGCCTATCCCCAAAAAGGAACTGGAATTTAGGGGTGAACCCAAATGAGGCATTTCAGCATCCAGACCTGTAAAGAAAGAATGGAGGGGCCAGAGAGGGTGGCCATGCTTTGCTTTGCTTTAATTATATTTCAAAAGCTTCTTAGGCAGCTCCAGGACTACCTCGCTGAGCGTCCACAGAGCAGCTGCCCTGCTGGGTTTAACACACTCACTTACAAAATGCCAATTGATTTATGTGACTCTTGAAAACAGCAACTGCTGCTCTCATCTCTCTTGATATTTAATCCTCAGCCGTGGCAGAATCGCTAATAACAGGTCGAGTATTGCCCCCGCAGTTTTGATGACAATGGTAAAAGATCTTGGTTGTTGCCGCCTCTGTCCAGCCATTCAAATCTTCGCCTCACCCCCCCTATTACAAAGCAATCTTGCACACAGTCAGCATCTGCAGGAATTCTCACGTCTATTGTATTCCCCAAGGACTCTTCTGAGGATTTTCTTTTCCTTTTAATTCAGTTTTAACTATTTGCTTCTTCTGCCCTGCATTGTTAATGATTAAGCTGGGGTAGGACAGTGAAATGAAATTGCTTTATGATATAAAGTTTGTATTAGCCCCATTTTCCACTGTTTTGGAGAACAAAATTCAAACAACACTTCAATTGCCTCTTGCAAAACCTCCCTGATTATATCAGACCATAGTTAGTATATAGCATCATGGGAAAACATGTATAAAAGGGAGTTCATGTGATAAGAGAGGGAGCTAAGCTTGCTCTCTTATAACAATATTCCTTAAAATACTAACCTAAAGTACTAACTGGGATCCTGTAAGAATTTCTTTCATGGGCAGTGCTCCAACAACCCAGTTCTAGCTAAACCACATCTCTTACAGGTTCCACTACATAATGTCTATACACTGGATACCAAATTCTCTAACCCATGAATGCTTGAGGGGCTTACCCAAACCACATCCATCACAACTATGATCCATCAGACAGGGGCTATGAAGTCCCTTTTCCACTGGTTTCAGTTGTCATGGTTTGTAAACTAAGCATTTAAATCTACATTTATCCAGAACCTCACAGCAACGCAAGATGGTCAAGCACCCATGGAAAATACTCCACTCCACGGGTTGTCCCAAGAAGACCTGAGACCTACCAATACCAACCACATTAATGATATAAAACATTCTAACCCACAAGAAGTATCCTTGCTTTATTTCCCAAGTGATGCCAACTGCATCTGTACCCAGGAAGTTATTAGCTTCTGTGGTGGTTTGAATAAAAATGGCCCCTAGGTCCATAGGGAGTGGTACTATTAGGAGGTATGGCATTGTTTTAGGAGATGTGTCACTATGGGTGGGCTTTGAGGTCTCAGAAGCTCAAACCATGCCTAGTGTGGCATTCACTTCCTGCTGCCTGAAGATCCAGATGTAGAACTGTCAGCTCTTTCTCCAGCATCATGTCTGCCTGCATGCTGCCATGCTCCCTGCCATGATGATAATGGACTAAACCTCTGAAACTGTAAGCCAGCCCCAATTAAATGTTTTCATTATAAGAGTTGTCATGGTCATTGTGTCTCTTCACAACAATAGAAACCCTAACTAAGACAGCTTCCAGCAAACACCGAATAGAATACATTTCTTCATGTTTGGGGGCAGGGGAAGCCCAAGTGAGCTTCAGTAAATACTTCAGCAAATACTTAGGATTGAAGTATGTGGCCCAAATTCTTATTTTCTGCCCCTGTAGGTGATATTTCCACTTTCTCTTTGGACCCAGATTTCATTTTAGCATTATTTTCACCATGTAAACAGTAGCCACTATCAACTCAATAATGATTATGGGGACTTTTTTTGACATCTCTAAAGAAACAGCCCTTCACTTTCATAGAGATCACAGGAAAGTTCATCACAGTGCCAAGAAACAAAGAGCAAAAATAAATGAGGCTAGGGAGTGGTGGAGGTGGCCCACAAGTATGAGGACTACAGTTTGGACCCCTACCACCCACACCAATGCCAGGTAGTCCTGGTAACCAGCCGGTACTCCTAGCACTCAGAAAGTGGACAGGAAATCCATAGAGCTTTCTGAACTAGGCAAATAACCAAGTTCTGGGTTCAAATTAGAGACCTTGTCTCAATGTATAAAGTGGAGAATGATTGAAGAAGATGCCTGATGTCAACCTCTGGTACTCCTGTGCACACATATACTCACACCCATACATATATAAAAGTCACACACACAAAGAGAAAAAAAAAATGATGTTGATATGTAAAGGACTTTAGATAAATTGAGTTTTAATGAGACTTAGGAGATTTTACATTTATAAACCATGTTTCTCTAGAATAAAATAAAAAGGAAAGGAAAAAGGAAGGAGGGAAGGAAGGAAGGAGGAAGGGATGGAGGGAGGGGAGGAAGAAAGGAGGAAAAGAGGTAAGTGGGGAGGGAGGGCAGGAGGGAGGGGAGAGAAGGGAAAGGAAAAGGGGAGAGAGGAGGGGAGAGAAAAGGCTGGAAGAGAGAAGAGGTCAGGGAAGAAGGGAGGAACCCTGTGTGTGCAGAAGGATTAAATTATCACAGGTGGATGCTCTAATACAGCAAATCAGAATTCATGCTGTCCCTCACACCTGTGAGTGTTGTCTCATTGAGGCCCCCCTTTCTCTTAAGAGAGGATCTCCATTTCAAGATGTTTGCCCAGCTGAATCTCATGTCTTTCTGTCGACTCCCAGAAAGCTCATTTGCCCTGGAAACTCCATGCCATTGGTAAATCCATTGCTTGAGGCTTCCAGGGTTCCTTTGCTTAGTGCTGGCATTTTCATGTGCCAGTGGTTTCTAACACTAATGGGGGAACTTCTAAAAATAGATGAGCGAGGCCAAATTTTCAAATGCCATTTTTCACAGTTACTGCTTTGTTTGGTTCTCGCAGTAAAGAGGTTAAGTGAAGTGAACAGACGAGGGCTGTGTGTTTCCCTGTGTGTCTGGAGCAGAATTCCATTGCTTTGCTAGCTCCCAGTCCCCCCGAACTCACCCTCCTGTTTTATACACTGGAGGAAGAACTTCATGAGATTTCAGGAAACTATGAACTAAGCAAGCTCTAGCTTCCCTCAGCAAGGTAAAATGATAAACCATAAATGATAAGAGAATATTATGCTTAATTCTCATCATGAGCTTCAGAACCCCATAGATCTGGTTCAGACCTCAGCTCTTTCTTACATTATAAGCTTGGGCAACTTCCCATCCCACTCTAAACCTGTGTCCCACATCTGAAAGTGATGTTAAGGTTACTGTGACTTGATGTAAGATATCTTGAATATTACCACTCATTATAGTAGCAGTGCATTCTGAAGCAAGTATTGAGTAGTATCTCACTGAAAAACTGTTCTGATATCTGGGTTCAATAAGCATCTTGAGGGAGGAATTTCAAAATAAACAATTGGACAGAGAAAAATGGAGAGTAGCAAATAAAGTGAGAGACTATATAAGGGAAAAAAGACACTTCCCAAGGAGGAACCAGACCTGAGAAGAAGAAAGGGTTTACAGTTCTACAGTGCCCACTGCATAAAGACAGAACTTTGTGCCTCATTCATGGGCTTTGGGGTATAATTTTCATAGCTCTGTCTTTCTTGCACAGGCTGTACGTTATATGTAGTGCTACATACAGTTTTATGCATCCTATGTCTCATTAGCATCTTTGATTTAAGATTTAATTTATTTTGAAGTATTTGTGTGTGTGTTCATGTACACACGCATGCATGCTTGTACTCACACATGGATGAGGGTACCAACAAAGGACAGTAAAGGGTGTTGGATTACTTGAAGCAGGAGTGACAGGTAATTGTGATTGTTCCACCATGGATGCTAGTAACCTAACTCAGGTCCTCTACAAAAGATGTTGACTCATCTCTCCAGCCCCAAAATATCAGTATCGATTTTTCTTTTGGACTGCTCTGGAGATTGAATCCAAGACCTTAAACAGGTCAGACAAGTGCTCCACCACTGACCTACATCCTCAGCACTCATAGGCATATTAGATCTCTATCTAGGGGTATGCCTTTCAGTGTTATAATGAGTTACAGGGCACCTTCAGACTCTCTAGAATGCCTCTGTCTCTATGCCAGTGGCTCCAGCCAGTTTCAGGCTCAGCTTGGAGCTTTCTAGTTTAGACTTTGCTAACAGTGTCTTGTCATAGGCGAGCTAACTGTGCAGCCTTTGTGTGAGGTCTTCTGAACCTCACTTACTTAAACCCCTGCCTCAAATCTGCACTATTTCATGAACTTTCAATAGGTGCCAACATTTTGCTGCCCCCCTGACAGGTACATCAGACAGCATCAGCTCTTCCTACAGAGCATAATGCACAATGTGGAGTACACAATATAACCATAGCAATTCTCAAAATAAATCCCATGGAGAGCTAAATATAGATGATCTTGATTTTATTCTAACACCAAGTACCAATGTCAGTATACTCGTGTGCATACAGTAAAGAATTTCAAGACCCAGGACTGGAAAGGATGTGTGGATGGTGGCCCCAACTGGGATGCTGAGCTTAAACAATGTCAGCTAGCTGATATTGTGTGCAAAAGCAAAAAAATGCAAATAGGAATGAATTTGATCTCTTTGGATGCCAGAGGAAAAAGAAGCTGGGGTGTTCTTATTTGGCGCACCCTCATTCACTAAGACAAAGCCAGTTGTGACTGTCTCTTGGCTTTATACTTGTTACTTGTTTCTGACTACACTCTTGGGGAAGGCCAAATGCATGGAGCCAGTTTACATACATCAATGTTGTGTTTTGCTCTTCAAATAAGAAACATTAGTTCTATCAGAGTAGCCCACCCCTTCCTGTCCACACAATTCAGACATCTCAACAGTCAAATACCTCTCTGGAAAGCTTGTTCTTCTTCCATCTCTCTGCCTAACACTTCCCCATTATCATCTTGAATCTATCCTTTCCACATGGTTGCTGGTTTTTCTTCTTCATTTTCTTCAATGCACCACCCTGTTTCTTGTTCGCTTGTGATTGCTGCTTCTGTCAATCACTCACCGCTCCCTTTCCAAGTTGAAAGTGTGGGTGAGAAGTGGTTTCCACCTTAGGATAGCAACATTGTCAAATACCAAAGGGTCTCTCAGATGGAATATGAAACTGAGAAACAAAAACTTCAAAGCATACAGAGAGAAACACACTGGAGATATAAGCAAAACCCCAGTGCAGGCATTCTGCTGATTTATTGTGTTCTTTTCCTCTTCCTTTTCTTAACATTTTTGTGTAGAATGTGCTGTGTAGAAATGTAGAGGAGCAAAACCAGGAATACATAGGCATGTCCTCAGGAATATATATATCACAAAAGGAACCATAAGAACAGATACTTCAACAGACACTTGTTACAGCAGTTGAAGTTCACCCAGGAAACTTCAAATGGCATCATTGATTTGTGATGCTTTTTCCTTTTGTGTGTGTGTGTGTGTGTGTGTGTGTGTGTGTGTAAGTTCATAGATGGCCTCTGCTGTTTTTACTCTCATCTCCAAACACAGACTCATAAAACACACATATACACATACCCTGCAAGATAAAATTTCGCTCTTTGCCCTTCATTAAACTCTATGTGTGCTTGTGTTTATAGCTAATGTGTTTACAGCCACTTATATGTAAGTATTCAAATTTAGGTGAGTAAAGGGAATGCCATTTCAAGCACATTTTCCCCTTTAGGAAAGATTGATCTGCTAAGTTGCTTTGAAACTCTTCTTGGAGCACAGAAAGAAATGATTTGTTTATTTCTAAACAGACAAGAGTCCTCTGAATTCTGCATTGTTAAACCCACAAAACACTAACATTTATCAAATTTCATGAACTGCACTTCTTGAATCTCAAATAAAGGAAAAAGAATTACAGATACCTTAATGAGTTATAAAGTAGAAGACCTTTAAAATGAACTGTTTTATTTCAACAGAAGTTGTCATATCCTAGGGAAAAAAATTAAGAATAGCCTACTGCATTTACTGAGTAAATATTAGAGGGCTAGTGAATTTTCATATTAGGGTTTGATTTAATAACTCTCACAATTTCTCCTCTCTCTCTCTCTCCTGTGTCTCATCTCTGTGTCTCTGTCTCTCTTCTCTGTGTCTCTCTGTCTCTGTCTGTCTGTCTCTCTCTATCTCTCTATCCCCATCTCTGTGGGAGGGGGGGAAAGAGTAAGAAAATGGAGAAGAACAGAGGAGGGAGAAGAAAGAAAGAAAAAGAGGAGGAGCAGCTCCATGAAAGTGTATTTAGTTGCAAATGACTGCTTGCTTACAAGGACTAGTTGACCTTGTAAACTCAATTTCACCAAAGCAGATATCGTCCTCAGCATAGCACCTGGTATACTCTAATAGGTGTTATTTCTAGCTGCTTCGCCTCCACACTGGGGAACACCGGAGAGGATGCTTCCCTCTTGCCATTAGCGCTGGGCTCTTCTTTCCGACTCATGAAGACATATTAAAAGAACTAATAACGCACAACTTGAATAAACAGAGACTAAAGGGGAACATGATAATTGAGTGCAGTGTGTGAAGGGTAGGGATTCTGAAGAAGACTGGGCGTTATTTGGCCTATAGCTGAATTATTGCCAGAAGGCACAAAATTACACTAAGCAAAGGGTAATTTAAACTAAACGCCAAACACCAGAATAAACATAACACCCATCAGAGTGAGCAAAGTGTTTGAGATGTTTAAAATACAAAAATGTTGAAATTAGCATTTTAAGCAAAGTTTATACAAGGCAGACGATAACAGATTGGAATAAGGGAACGATCTAAATTGTGGTTGTTGGGCAAGTTCTCCAGACAACTGAAATGGCAGGTTATGGGTCACTTTCTGGACCTGAGAAGTGTTTGAAAGGACAGGAAATGGTGATGAAATCCTTGAGTGGCCAGCAGCTAGACAGTGTGGCTGAGAGAACCCATGCCTCTATGGGCAGACACACATTTAGTAAAAGGAAAAGCACCAGAGACTATGAGTTGAACTTCAGCATTTCCTGGTTCACAATTCATGCAGTTTATTGTGTGCTTTAAAAGAAAGAATTGCATTTGCTGAGACAAAAGGAAAAGCATCTTGTCAGGACTGTGTCTGCAGGGGTTCAGCTGGTTGCTGAAGCAAGGACTCCACATAGCATTTGCATCCTCAGGACATAACAAGCAATGCCCCTATCCAGCCTTTAACAGCAGTATACTCTGCCCACAGCAAAATGGTACTCTATTAGGATCATTAAAAAGGAATGGATTTTTATGATGGCTTCCATACTTGGTTCCATTCTCTTAAGCTATATGAGGTGTTGTAACTATCTCTGGTACCTGCTTCTGTTGCTTAATTCTGTTCAACTGTGCCCCAGCCCATCAGGACAGCTATAATAATAATAAAAAACTATAGGTGGCTTACAAACAACAGGAGCTTGTTTCTCACTGTTCCAGAGGTTGGGGAGTCCAAGATCAGCGTGCCTGCATATACATTGTCTGGTGAGGGCTCACTTACTCACTCACAGAAAACTATTTGCTGTTGTATCATTATGGAGCCCATTCCCATGCTCTTATCATCTCCCCAAGACTGTACTTCCAAATTGCACCACACTGTAAATTAAGTTTCAACATTCAAATTATGGAAGGGCCAACTATTAAACCTGTATCAAGCTATCTCAATGGCAAACCTCATGCAAGTTCATGGGGATGTATGAGTAAGAAATATCCCAGGAGGTTTACAATCTGGAACTTTGGATTTCTAGCAATAGAAGACCTGTGCTTGCTGTCCTATTACTCTGAACTAATGAGAAATTCTCAAGTGAAGTCATAGATATAATGCCTTACAGGTAACCCTCTTGTGGGCTTAGGCAGAATAGAAAAGCCAGAATGCCAGAAATGCCTGCATTTTTGCAAGAGGATCCAAAAGAAAGGAAAGGGCAAAAGACAAGAGGTCTTATCCCAGTATTGTAAATGATTGTCAGGCTGGTTGAATGAGGGAAAGCCATGTACTTTATCCTACCAGAACTTCTTCACTCCAATGAGACTCTAGACAGGTGTTATATTCTGGAAATAGAGGTAGCGCTAGAGTGGAGGAGGCTATAATGGAAGGATAAAGGAAATCTGCCTCCCTCATGTGTATTATTGTGGAAGGAAAATGCCTCTTTCCTTCTCAAGTAATATTGGGGAAGTTCTTCTACAGACATGAGACTGAAAGTTCATCTGATGAGGATTTGCTTTATTGGCTACTTTTCAGGGGAAAAAATTGGATTAATTAACATGTGCATTGGTGTATAAGAATCTCAAACCCCAAATCCAATAAGTGTGGCTTTATTTTCTTTCATTCTTTGAATATTTACCCTCAGAGGTTCCCTCTTTCCAAACTAGTAAAGCCTGAGTGAATACTGCTCAAAGTATCTTTCCTCCACAACAGGCTTATTTCTTTAAGAAAATAAAATATGAGGAAGGGATCCATGACCACTCCTCCTATTTCTTGACATGTTGTGGGAATTGAAAAGAATGCAGTGTTTCAGCCATTCTCAAGCCTGTACCAATTCTCATTCTCCTATTGAAGATTCCATACTCACTTAAGAGTAAGGTTTGTCCAGAAGTCCAGTCAAAGAGAGAGAAGAAGGATACTGTGAGCAAGGGACATCAAGATCGTGATAGGGAACCCAACAGAGACAACCAAACCAAAGTAGTGGGAACTCATGAAATTTAGATCAACACCTGTGGAGCCTCCACGGGACTGGACTAGGCCCTCTGCATAAGCGAGGCACTTGTGTAGCTTGATTTGCTTGGCGAACCCCCTGGCAGTAGGATCAGAATCCATCCCTGATACATAAGCTGGCTTTTTTGAGCCTACTACCTATGGTGGGACACCTCGCACAGCCTCAAGGCAAGGGGAGGGGCTTGGACCTGCCTCAGCTGAATGTACCAGGCTCTGCTGACTCCCCATTACTTTCTTGTAGGAGGGAATGGGGAGTGGGTTGTGGGGGAAGGATGGAGGGGTAGGAGGAGGGAAGAGGGAATCTATGATTGGAATATAAAACAAATAAAAATTTTAATAATGAAAAAAAAAAGAATAAGGTTTGTGTGTTTGGAAGAGGGCTGGGGGAGAAATCTGAAAGCCCTTGTAGTCATCTTTAACATTTCTTATAGGCAGAGTTTCTCTGTGTCCTGGCAGCCTCTCCCAAATAACCACTCAAAGACTTATTATTAGTTATAAATGTTTGGCCCATAGCTCAGGCTTGTTACTTGCTAACTCTTACATTTTAAATTAATCCATATTTCTTATCTACCTTCTGCCATGTGGTGGTATCTTCTTTCAATATGGCATGTTCATCTTGCTTCCCTCTATATCTGCTTGAAACTCCCAAGACTCTACCCTTCTTCCTCTCAGCATTCTCTCTGCCCTGAAAATCCTGCCGAGCTATTGGCCAGTCAGCTTTTTATTAACAAAGAGAGCAACACATGTTCACAGTGTACAGAAGAACCATTCCATAGCAACTTCTTGTTGTAATCTATCATTACTCTTAGACCCAATCAAGTAACCTCTCACACTTTCTACATATTCTACATTCTACATCTGTAATATAAATTCCTGCCTGATTACATGCTTGAAGATGGGGAAGGGAAAACATAGGTGTAAATTAACCATTTGGAAATAATATTCCAAGATATGTCTTAGAGCAATGGTGTAGCATTTTCATTACAATCATGTCCTACCCAGTATACACTAAGTCCAAACTAAATAATTTTATATCATTACAGCCTATTCCCTGTTTGGAATAGTTTTCTCAAAACTTGATGGTTGGCAGGGATTTTAAGCTTCCAGTGTTCCCAAGAGTTGTGTGATAGAATGTTATCAAAGAGTTCCTGTGTTCTGCTGGGAGTCTAGTTAGCAGGCTTGAAGTTTGGTTGACATATCGAAACAATGAATTCAGGTCCATGCTGGCTGGATGTTATGTTGATTTGGCCATTAGGGGATTTTCAGGAAAGGAACAGCTTGTGGCATTTGAGCACAGCCATTAATTGGTACCGTTTAGTGTAGCATGACGAGGAGCAAGATTCCATCATGGGGGCAGGACTGTTTTACCACCCTTCCCAGCTGCTCTGTGCTAACCCAATGGGCAATGGAGTTTTGAATTTGGGCAGGTGAGGGACGTAGAATTTAATTAAAGTTAAAGTCCACAGACCTTCTGTCTAAGCCCTAGCTAAGCTTTCTGTTGCCCAACCTCCTTGTCCACCTTCTCTTTCTTCTTTAATGCCCCCCCCCCACTTTTTTCTTCTTTCAATCTATTCAGAAGAAAATAAGTTCATTTAATCAGTTAGGTTCCATGTGAGAGTTTAAAAGATTTTTCTATCTAGTTTTTCTTTATGAAAACAAAAACATTCAATTTTGTAAATTGTTCCAAAATGGGGCCTCCCTGCCTCTAATTCCAACTGTTAATCCCGTGATGTGTAGTTTCCTACGCCCAGACTTGGCAACACAGTCTATCACCAAACACACCATCAGCCTCATGCTTTCAAGCATCAAGCCATTTCATGGCTTGAAAGCCTGGATAGTAATATAAAACAAATACAGCATAGCTTCAAGATAAGGATTAGCACAGGGTTTAGTCTTAAAGATTCAGCTCTATTTTTAAAGTGTGTGTGTGTGTGTGTGTGTGTGTGTGTGTGTGTGTGTGTGTGTGTTTGTGTGTGTGTGTGTGTGTGTGTGTATTGAGTTCCTGGGAACCACAGTCATAGATGGTGTGAGCTGCTTGATGTGCTGGTAATTGAACTTGAGGGCTATGGAAGACCAGCAAGCTCTCTCTTCTACTGAACCATCTTTCCAGTCCTGGCATATGATTTTTGTTGAAAGCAAGATCCACATAAATCAGAAGACTGGCATTTGTCACAAGCTAGTCATTTTCTAATAGTTACTTTGGTGTAAGAGCATGCCTAGTAGTGTAACGATGATAACAGTGCATATTTGTGGTACTTCATGCTGTCTCCTGCCGCTACCTTGTTCCATATACTTGATCAGTGACTGACACATATGAATGTTTGAGCACTCTGGCCTCTTTTCTTGTTATCAGGACAACATTGAAAAAGGACATGTGTGGTCCCCAGAGTCCACAAAGGACAGAGTCAGGGGTTCTCGGTTTCTAGGGATTTAACCTGACATCATGACCTTATTTGGCTTCATTCTCTTCCAGCTCCCATTTCCCAGATCCTCTGTTTTCCCTCAAAACACTCCCCACTTAATCACGTTCAGAACAAACTTTATCTTGGGGCCTTTGTCTGTAGAATTTGACCTCAGACAAAGCATGTTGTCAAATTAATGAAAAGCTGTGCTGATTTATTGCTTTAAAGAAAAGAGGATGGGGAGAAGCAATCTGTAGCACATTTTAGATTTATAAAAAAAATCATTTAATTGTCTGTTTTTTTTTTTTTTTCAGGAAGAGAATTTGAAGGAGAAGAAGAATATCTGGAGATCCTAGGCATCACTAGGGAGCAGTCAGGCAAATATGAGTGCAAGGCTGCCAACGAGGTCTCCTCTGCGGATGTCAAACAAGTCAAGGTCACTGTGAACTGTGAGTACAAAAGCAGCAGGTGTTCCAGGCCCAGGGCACACCTCCACTTCCAGGGAGATGCACAGATTCCATTATCGAAAGCTCATAGCATTTCAAGCAGGTGTTCTTCTGGTCAGGGATGCACATTTATACACCGGACACTTCCAAGGGCAAGACTTGGCCTTTGAATTTGATAAATCAACTTTTCTGATTCTAAATATAACCGCTGATACATTTCACAATAGTCTGTCTTTTATTCAGACTGTGAAATTAAGAAAACGTGATCAGGCACCACTTGAATTTTTGGTAGTCACTGTTGTAGAGCCTGTGGACACCAAGGTCATATTACTTTGGGAAAGGCAGCACTCCCTATCTACTTTAGCTGGAATTTTTATCTTCATGCATTGTTTGTCAGAAGAGAATAGCCTTGAGATTATATTTTATCCTCTGCTATTTAACTAATTGGCCTTGGGAACAAATTCAAGCTCATTTGGTCAGATACTGTGTGTCCCTGATGGCTAAAAGGGATGCCTGATAAGTTAATTTTGGTTATCTATTTCTCCTAAAGCCTGGGCATTAGAAATGAAGATTTCACTAAGATGCATAGGTAAGTGGGCGTACTTTGAACTTGTCAGATGAAAGGCTCCTTAGATGTAGTTCAAAGTGGAAGGAGGGAGTAAGGGGATCTATAAGATGTGTGTCACCCAGCAAAGGAATTGAAACTTTGTTTATCTTACTCAATTAGCAGTGTCCTTCTATAGCATTCAAATTCAAGTTTCTACACCACATAATTGTGGCTAATGACAGGACAGAGATATCTTGACATGCCTTCCTTTCTCTCTCTATTTTTCTATCTATATATCTGTATCTATCGATTGTCTGTGTATGTGAATATGTGTATGTGTATCACCACATTCATACCCTTATACACACATATATCCATCTATGCACAAAACACACACACACACACACACACACACACACACACACACACACGCATGCACCAATGCATGCATACATAAGTTCTTTATCCCACTTCTGAAGTGTATTTTAAGCCACAATGAATTATATTTTTTCATGTTAAGTCTTTCATGCTGTTACCTCTGTGCCAGAGCCAGTATAAATGCTCTCTAGTCTTCTAACGACTCTGACAAAGTACACAGAATCAACTCCAGTTTAAAGCTTAAGAAACCGAAGCCTCAGGCCGGGTGGTGGTGGTGCTCACCTTTAATCCCAGCACTCAGGAGGCAGAGGCAGGTGGATCTCTGAGTTTGAGGCCAACCTGGTCCACAGAGCAAGTTCTAGGAAAGCCAAGGATACAGAGAAACCCTGCCTTGAAAACCCAGGAAGAAAAAGGAAAAAAAGAAAGTGAAGCCAGAGTTCAGGAAATCACCTACCCAAAGCAACACAGACAGAAAAGGTATTCAGCCTCAGGTCTGTTTGATTCTAAAGCCCAAACTTTCCAAGGAAGAAGAGGAGGAGGAGGAGGCATTCCAATTATCTCTAATGCTTCACACAGCTTCCGTTTAGGGATTTAAGCATGTTATTTAATCTCAGGGTAATCCAAGGAGATAAGCATCTATAGTCTTGCTGTGGATATTTGGAACTGAGCTTTAGAGAGTTCAGAAATCTTGCTGAAGGTGGTTCAGCCTGTGCTGGAATGCCCTGGTCCCCTGGGCCCAGTCCAGCCAGCCTTTCAGCTTTCTGAAATGGGCAGTGAAGACTTCGAAGTGTACCTAGGGGAAACCACTAGACACAGCACTGAACTACACATTTATGGTCTCATTTTGAAGAGCAAGGGGCTGCATTTGATGAGCTGTGAAGTGCTTTTATCCCTGGCTGTCTCCAATTTTTTAGTAATAGAGTTTTGAAATGCCAGTATTACTATTCTTTTGCAGTACTGGGTGTGTTTCAAAGACACATTAATGATCTCAATGTTATAAAATGCTTAAGGTCCTTTTTTCACATGAAAGGCAATTTCTCTGGGTGTTTATATAAGTTTATAATTAGGTTAGTTAACTTCTTTTATGCACACATAGCCATGCTATCATCTGCCACCTCTTCTCTGACTTTTGGAGTCAAGATTGCATTTTCTCTTAATTGACCTTCAACTTAATTAGGTTTCTGAAAGTCCAATCATGTAGTAAATAGAAAATATTTATGCTTCCATTGTATGAAACATCAAAGTGGTCTGGATTGTAGATGGTTTCCAAGATCAAAGCCAGCCGCCTGGGCCCTGTTATTATTGAAGCAATTAGTCTGACATTGCTCCCTCTTCACTGTCCCCAAAGTGTAATTTAGAATGGGAAAAATACTGATCATTTTCAAGAAAAATTTTATGAAAATATGAACTTTTACCAGTGATGAGTGAATCACTGGATATGGACAGAGCCTACAGATTCTCAAAAAGTAACTTGGAACAGATTACATGGACACGTTGAGTTCAATTAAACATCCAATGTGCTCCAACCAAAAGGAACAAGAATGTGCCTGGCCCTGTAAAACTATCCAGCAAATGTTAACTGACGGTATAGATAGAAAACTCAAAATAAAACTCCCTCATAATATTTTTCCAAACTCCAGAAATAAATGATGCTGGCTACAAATCGGGGGGGGGGGGAATTCTAATTTCAAATTCCTCTGTGATCACCTTTTTCATCCAAACTTCATAAAGTACATTTATATGAAATCAGTCATCACACCAGAAATCCTGTTCAAATAAGCCATGGTACCCAAACATAGTTGCATTGTGTAAATAGATGAGGTTTCAGGGATTGAATTGAAGAATTGTGTTTATATCTTCTGGATATTTCGATAGAGAAATATCCAGGAGCGTTTTGTCACTTCATCTGAACCTTCCTTCTTTTCTTTAACCTGAGGTCTCTTCCGTTCCAAACCAGAGGCTTCAGGATTAGGTCAGGCAATCAGGATGGCTAAGAAAACTACTGGTGGGAGAGATTATCATAATGAACATACCCTGGATACCACTAAAAAAAGCCATCTTAGCACTGATAACTTTCCCATTGCCACTCATTGATTCATTTACTCGGTTACCAGCAGATGTTTGTTGCAGGACACATAAAGGCTAGCACAGTAAGGAGGGGAAACATAACAGTTTCACCCGTTGAGCTCACAGCAGATTCTGTAGCCTCTCCTTTTTTATTTCTCTTAGATAACCTGCCTCTGTGGTAGGTCTATATCATTGCACATAGCCGTTTTACATGCAAAAACCATTTCCTAAGTGGTAGGAGGTCCTGGCACCTATAGAAAGCTAAATCATTGGCTCAAAAATCATTGCCATTATATATGCTTGGTGGAATTTATGCAGTGGACCAGACTTTTGACTTTCTGTGTCTTATGTAGCCACAGATTTCTTTCAGATATCAACCAGAGAGACACACTATCTTTTCTTTACAGGTTCTAGGTACATGGTCTCTATTGCAGCTTCCATTATGCATTTACAAGCCCCTAGGATAGTATCTGTCATATAGTAAATGTTCAGTAAATGCAGGCTGTTGGATCTCATTCTTTCCTCTCCCCTATTGATAAGCTAATGTCCCCACCTTCTGCCCATAGTTCTTTCTGAGTGGCTCACATTGTCACCTTTTGCAATTTCTCTTTCTTCTTCATCTGCCTTTCACCCAATTCTACATGTAAAACTAACTGTCTTACCCTAGACAAATAGTAGGGGACATAAGACATGGATATTTCCACAGCTCTTATACATGATATGTGTTGCTTTATAGGCACAGAAGGAAGTAAGGAAGTTACTGAATGATAGGCAAACAGGATTGAAGACACCTGTTGGGTATACACATGTGTGTGGGTACCTACAAAGGCCAAAGGACAGCATGGGATCCCGAGGTTCTGGAGTTACAGATAATTATAAGTTTCCAGGTGGCTATTGAAAGCCAAACTTGGATTCTCCAGAAGAGCAGCAAGCATATGTAACCACTGAGCAATCTCTCTAGCACCTAAATGTGTTTTTTCACTATACACTGCAGTACTTAGATGCAAAAGTGACCTGATGAGGAAATTGTAGAATGAGATCTTCTCTAGTTATTCGTGTCAACACATATCCAGGCTCTGTGCTAATCTTACTTTTTCCAAATAGCATTTTCACTTACTTTTCAAGAATTTCATGGAATATACTTAATCATAGTTATTCTCCTCTCCCAGACCCTCCATCACTTCCCTACCCCTCAACTCTCCTGTTTCATGTTCTCTCTTATAGACATGGAGTATAAGCATTTTCTGACACAGAGTCAAAGAACTTGTGAATGACAGACTTAAGACTCCTAGATCTAATGCAGTAACTTTCCATCCACGCACAAGAGTGTAATAGTGATAATTAATGTAACCACTTTGCATGTTAAACATGCTCTTTACATATGATTTTATATATTTGCTTTACATCTGTGTACAGTATAGGAAGTCGTCATCGTCTGCATTCATAGGCAAGGGGCTAAGGAAAGAGGTGTCTTTGATAACAGTGGAGACACAGGAGGAAATCAAACCTACATCTTCTGACTCCTAATGTAGAAATAAAGCAACTATGTTGTATATTCCTATGTCATGACATTTTTTCAGCACTCTGAAAATAGAAATCTGCAACATTTACTTTTCAAGCTCACTTAAATAATATTTTTTCTTTAGTAAGAGTCTATTCCTGGGACTGGAGAGAAGGCTCAGTGGTTAAGAGTACTTATTGTTCTTGCAGAGAACCTGGTTTTGGTTCCCAGTACTCACAGGGCCAGGAAAGCTTACTGCCACCTATAAGTCCAGTTACAGTGGATCTGATGCTCTCTTCTGACCTCGCAGGGCACCCGGCATGTGAGTGATACACAAACATAATATATGAGCAAATTGTTCATGCACATAAAATACATAAGTCTAAAAATAAAATGAAAGAACTTATTCAAGCAAATAAAGCAGATCAGAGAGGTTCAGAAATGGTTGACCTGGATCTGAATCCATACTTCAGCAAATACTGGTCATATGAATTTGAACAAGTTCCTAACCCTCTACAAATCTGCTTTCTTGTTTTCTAACTACTGCCCAACTCTTAGGGCCTTCCTTTGGATGAATAAGGGTGTCTAACATCTAAAACAGCGCTCACAGAGGTATATAGTACTTGTAAATTACACCCTTTATTTAAAGTTTATGGTTTTATGAACCCCCCCCCAATATTAGAAAGATTAAATGAATGAGAGTTTTTTTTTTTTTTTTTTTTTTTTTTTTACCTAAGCCACTGTTATCCTTATATTACCATTCTGATGGAAAGAATCTTGTTATCAGTGATGTAAGAATCCGGAAGCGCTGATTACTGTTTCCAGGACCTGGAATTTTGAAGTAATAAAAACTGGAGGAGTCATTTGACAACAGTGTGCTCCTCCAACATCACATAAAGAGTGACAATGAATCTCTCCATGCAGCATTTGTAAGAACCACATTTTTATTAAACCATCTTTTGAGCAAGGACACCTATTATTTTAACTATATTAGGCAGGCTACAATATAATTCATTATAATATTTCTTAGTCTCACCTACACAGAATTCATTCCAAATGAACTTTGAAATGTCCATTCCCATGAGCCATGGAAGAAGACCTGAACTATGATGTCATTTGAGAGATAATAGGGAGAATAAGCTTTTGTACTCCTTATCAGTAGCTATGAATTGACTTTGGAAGAGGGAACTTGCTGGGTTTTAAAAGAAGGAAGCAATTGCTTGGGCTTGGTGATTGACCAGAGTCAATTCACTCTTTTCTGAATAATGCACTTAACCCTAGTTTCTAGCCTGCTTTCCCCCTTGCTAAGGCCTCTAATGGGTGAATGAACAGTTTGTTGCTTACCTGCTCCTGTGCCAAACAAATTCAGAAATAAGGATGAATATGAAAGATGCAAATGCTTGCATATTAGAGGTCAAAAATAGAAGTAGTATCTTAGCATATTCAACTAGACACATGCACACACACACACACACACACACACACACACACACACACACACACACCAGTGCCCTGGGCTGGGTTGTCTGCCTATATGGAAACAGGAAGGAGAGATTCCAGATCCAGCTTTGAGAGACAGAAGCCCCCAGCTCCCTGGCCAAAAGCTAAATTCCAACAGGACAAAGAGGACTGGCTGGCTATAGTGGCACAGGCCTATGATCCCAGCTCTTCTCTTAAAACAGAAGAGTCCATATCCAAGGACAGTATAAGCAGCAAAGTAAGACACTGTCTCCAAAACAAAGACAGGCAAAAAACAAAAGGGACAAAGAGAAAAGATGAGACAAACAGGACCAGTGTGTTTCCAATTTTTTTTTAATCAGAAAAACAAGCCAACAAACAAACATTATCCCCTAAGTAACAGGCACCAATTAATAGATCATTAAGTAACTACATGGACTTAAACAGTCAGAGCAAGGAGGAATGCTCTGCAAAACTGTGCATCTGGGATATCTGGGACCTGTGATCCTGGTGCAATGGCAGAGGGATTTGAGGGAATGTACCACAGTAATATCATGTTAAAACACTACAGCTCTGAGTGTGTCCAGTATGCGGTGGTGGTGGTGCTGGTGCTGGTGCGGGTGCTGGTGCAGGTGGTGCTGGGGATGCTGGTGGTGCTGATGTGAGTGCTGGTGCGGGTACTGGCAACAGGAAATGAAGGTGTGTTTTTTTTCCTTGGCTGTGTAAATGGCAGAGTAAAGAAGCCTCTGTCTTCACTAAGGATTTGTCAATTATGTGCATGTAGCTATAGAAACAAACATGTCTTAAGATTCATTTTCCAATATTGAGTAATTAAACAGACTGCAGAATCAGAATCAAAATTGTCTTTCCCACCAACATCTGTTGACCATTGTGCTACAAACTGTGAAGTCATGGGTGTCTGAAGAACTTAAAAATGGTGAAAATAAGTGAGGATGCACAATTAAACGTACTGAGTAATTTCACTGTTGGCCATCTCTACCGTATTTATTCATGTATTCTGTGTGTGTGATGCATGTGCATGCACGTGCTCGTATGTGTGCATGTCTCCACATGTGTGTATATAGGTACACGTGTGTGCATATGTGTGAGGGACAGATCAACTTCAGATGTCTTCCTCTATGATTCTGTACCTTATTGAGTTTTGGGTTTTTGTTTTATTTTTGTTCTTGTTTTTTTTATTTTTCTGTTTTGTTTTGTTTGTCTGTTTTTTTTTTTTTTTTTTTTTTTTTTTGGTTTTTCGAGACAGGGTTTCTCTGTGTAGCTTTGCGCCTTTCCTGGAACTCACTTGGTAGTCCAGGCCAGCCTTGAACTCACAGAGATCCGCCTGCCTCTGCCTCCCGAGTGCTGGGATTAAAGGCGTGCGCCACCACCGCCCGGCTGTTTGTCTGTTTTTTGAGACACTATTTCTCACTGAACATGGAGTCCACCAATTGGCTGGGATGACTGGCCAGTGACCTCTCTATCTGCCCCCACCCAATTCTGGCATTCCAGACATGCACCAACATGCTCAACTTTTCAAATGGGTCTGTCTGATCTCAGATCCTCGTCCATTTTTATCAAACTCAACTCACTGAGCCATCTTCTACCAGTATTTGTGTACCTTATTTTGATGGATGGATGACATCTCTTTATCCCAAACAAACAAACAAAAACCCTGGGTGTTTCCTTTTATCCCTTCCTTCCTTGTTCTTTACATCTAGCCCCTTCCTAGGTGATCATTTCTGGGGCCCTGTATATTTCAAATCTCTTCTCTTCTTCACATACTTTTGTCATAAACTCAGTGCAGAATATTTCTAAATCCCTTCATCAGCTCCCAAATGGACCTCCCCTGCTGCTAGTTCGGTGCCTTATTGATGAGGAAATTGAAGTGGTGTGACTCTGGACAAAGCATTAAACTCTCTGATAAGGAAGAGCACTGTGGGGCCGAGCCTCAATTTGAGCTAAAGTGTATCAAATTTAAATCTAAGCTTATAACCTCCTCTATTTTATATTCCACCCTGTAATGAATCTTTTTCTGTCCTGCCAGCCAGCTCCCAAATAATGACACGGGGACTTCTTATTAATTATGAAAGCTCAGCCTAGGGTTAGGCTTAGACCTGTCCTCAACTAGCTCTTATAACTTAAGTTAACTCATTTATATTAGCCTACATTCTATCCCATGTTATTACCTCACTCCCATCTTGAACCTCCTTTTTCTTCTCTGTGTCTCCTGGCATCTCCCTTGATTGCTTAGATTCCTCCCCCAACTTCCTCTCTCTACTCAGAAGTCCCAGCTATACCTCCTGCCTACCTATTGGCCATTCAGCTTTTTATTACACCAACCACAGCAATACACCTTCACACAGTGTACAAATACCCCACAGCACCATCCCTCTACCATCAGATCTACCATCAGCACAAACACATCCAATTCATGCATTATCCTTTGAATGGATGGGTTTTGATGACCTATGTAGCCAATCATAGAAAGCCTTTTGAATAGAAACTTGCTGATCCTTTTAAGTTGTCTCCTTCTTTGAAAAGACAAAGGAGGGACTGGAGTACTTAAACTCACCTAGATGGT
The DNA here is from genome assembly GCF_049852395.1 of Peromyscus maniculatus bairdii. Taxonomy (NCBI): domain Eukaryota; kingdom Metazoa; phylum Chordata; class Mammalia; order Rodentia; family Cricetidae; genus Peromyscus; species Peromyscus maniculatus. The sequence continues at coordinate 33,016,941 of NC_134863.1, forward strand.
TCTACAAAGCACAGTTCTGGCTAAGACTAGACTCAAAACCCAGGCTTCAGACTTCTCACTCCTGACTGCTAAAACAGTCCAGTTTTGAGGAATGGGCTGGGAGAATCGCTAAGTCCTTTTAAAAGCAATGCCCTTCGTATATAAGTGATGATCCATGACCCGGGTGGTGGAGTGTAATGAGAGTTCCACACAACCACACTAAAACTATGTCCCAGGACCCCTTCTTTCTTTCTTTCTTTCTTTCTTTCTTTCTTTCTTTCTTTCTTTCTTTCTTTCTTTCTTTCTTTCTTTCTTTCTTTCTTTCTTTCTTTCTTTTTTTTCTTTTTGGTTTTTTGAGACAGGGTTTCTCTGTGTAGCTTTGCGCCTTTCCTGGAACTCACTTGTTAGCCCAGGCTGGCCTCGAACTCACATATATCCGCCTGCCTCTGCCTCCCGAGTGCTGGGATTAAAGGCGTGTGCCACCACCGCCCGGCAGACCCCTACTTTCAATTCAGGCTTTTGTTGTTATTCTTCTGTTTAGTTTTTTAATATATCATCTTCTCATTTTGTGCCTATAAGAAAATGAGTAGCTGTTTTGTTTTTTTTTTTTTAAGATTTATTATTTATTATGTATGTGGTATTCTGCCTGCGTGTATACCTGCAGACCAGAAGAGGGCACCAGATCTCATGACAGATGGCTGTGAGCCTCCAGGTGGATGCTGGGAATTGAAATCAGGAACTCTGGAAGAGCAGCCTGAGTAGCTAAATCTAAGACAAAACAGCACCGCCACCAACAATGCCCTGGACTGTTGTTTACATACGGTTTGACAGCATTATCCAAATGTTTCCTTACTCCTTTCTCTGAAAGCTCCAAACAAAAAACAAATCCAAACGGAAGGTAAAATGAGGTGGGAGGAAACTGCTCTCTGGCCTGATGTTTTGGTACATGATTCTAACTCACGCTCAGCGTTTCTGTAGACAGAGAACTTTTAAAAAGATTCCCAAAACTGTACAAGAAAATCAGAACTAATATAGCCCAGATATTCAAATGGGTCGTGTAGGACAAAGTTTATTTTATTAATTAATATTTTCCTCCACCAAAGCCAAGCAGATTGATTGGTGATTGGGCTCGTTTTTATCCATGCACACAGCTAAGTAACCATTTCCCGGAGAAGAAATTTTGGCTTGAAAAATTCTCTTTTTGTATGTCTCTCTCTGTTTCTGTCTCTGTGTCTCTCCTTCTCTTATCTCTGGGGTGCACATATGTGTGTGTATGTGTGTGTGTATATGTGTGTATGTGTGTGTATGTATGTGTTTGTGTATATGTGTGTGTATGTATATGTGTGTATGTGTAGTGTGTATGTGTGTGTGTGTGTGTGTGTGTATGTGTGTGTGTGTGCACACGTGCAGGTACATATGTACATGGGGGCCTAAGGACAACTTCAAATGTCATCTCTAGCATGTCATCAGATTCCTCTAATAGGCCTGGAACTCATCAGTGGGGCTGGAACATGAGCTCATGTTAGGTGTGCATTTTTACCCAGGCGCTTGGAATCAAACTCAGGTGCTCATGTTTAAAGGGTAATGTGGTGGTATTCTAATTGTACTGAAATGTGATTTTGATTGTATGTTAATAAATAAAGTTGCCCAGGGGTCAGAGCTATTAGAGCCATAGACAGAGTGTGGCGGTGGTGGCACACGCCTTTAATCCCCTACATCTCTGTGTGTTCAGGGATACAGCCAGCATTGGAGACATACACCTTTAAGACCTGGGGGGCTGTACATTCAGACAGTGACGAGGCAGTCACATGTTTAGGTTTACAACCAATGAGAAGGCAGAACAATAATACTATAAAAAAGACGTACAGACAGGATATAGCTCTCTTTTGGGAAGCTGGGACACTGCGCAGGAGGAAGGGTGAGATTTTAGCTCTGAGCTCTGACCTCTCGGCTTTCTCTTTTTTTTTTTTTTTTTTTTTTATGTAGAAGCAAAGAACCTTTATTTTCAAGGTCTTAGCTTGGTCTCTCTGTCTGTCCAATGCAGCCGTGAGAGCAGAGAGCCTTGCGCCCAGGCGGGGTAGAGTTTTTAATCATAGCAGAGGTTGGGGTGAAGAGATTTCCACGGTTCAGCACCCTGATTGGCTGACATTTGTCTAGGGGTATCAGTAAAACAGAATATAGGTGTGTGCTATCGGCTTTCTCTTTTACATTGTTTCTGTGTTTCTTATTTAATAAGACTGTTGGATATATCAACATCAGGCGCCCAACGTGGGGCTTGAACCCACGACCCTGAGATTAAGAGTCTCATGCTCTACCGACTGAGGGAGCTTTACTGGCTGAGCTAACCTCCCTGACCTGGAAAAATTTTTTTTCTCAAGATTTACACAGACAAAACACATCACTGGACCCAGGAGGTCATACCTCCCATCTTGTCTTGTCTCAGCTTAGTAGGACTCTTTAGAGAACCATGGCAAATTAGACTATCAGATAAGTTTTTTGTTTTTGTTTTTTACTTCATCTCAAGTCAATTATAGTTTTATTAGTCCTAGTCAAAGGCAAAAAAAAAAAGGAAAAATACAAATCCATATCTAACGGCCAGTGAGTGAAGGACTGACGGCAAGCAGGTCTTCTGTGCCCTACGAGGCACATCATATTGCAGCTCATATATAAAAGCCAAGTTTGCTTGGGTCATACATAGTAACAGATGGGAACACATAGGGACAAAGATCAAAAAATGACCCAGGGTGGCTTTCTTGGTTTTTAGTTTCTGGGGTGCTTTAAAAACATATGGCAAAGTATTTGAATGAGAGTGGTTTAACCTTCTTATCTTCATCAGACTCCTCAAAGCCATCTCTACCTATTGTAATAATAGCAATGAGAAAAAGGGAATGGCCAAATGATATATTTTCCCAGTGACTAAGTAAATGCACTGCTCTTGGAGAGGCCCTGGGCTCAGTTTCCAAGCATCCATGTCAGATGGCTCACAGCTACCTATAACTCCACTTCAGAATATCCAGTACCCTCTATCAGTTCCAGCACACAATTCATATATACATACCCACACACAGACATGCATGTATATATATATACACATAATTAAAAAATAAATCTTAAAAACATAACCTTTGATTTCACCACTTCCTGAAAAAAATCACAAATAATATAAACAGCAATTGGAATGATTGAGGAGGAGGTTTCATTCCTATAAAATGCTATTATATAAAGTGTTTCATTTTATAAGCTGACACTCCTTTCCATCAGTCATTTATCACTTTCCTTTAGCTTGCTGGTGATGAGTCCCATTTAATTGATCATGAGGCATGTCAACGATGCTTTCATATAATTGCTTTCCTGTCTTTCTCCAACCAGATACCTCTTCGAACTCTACCCAGGGTAGCAATTCCAGAGCCTCCTCCAGCTCTCGAGTCAACCTGTATACCCATTCTTCCTAAAGATTCTCCCACTGCAGCCCTCTGTCCCTGGAGCATCCTCTGCCTCTCCCGTAATAAACCTCTCTATCTGCCCTTACCACAGATCCGCCCACTATCACGGAGTCCAAGAGCAATGAAGCCACCACAGGACGACAAGCTTCCCTCAAATGTGAGGCCTCGGCAGTGCCTGCACCTGACTTTGAGTGGTACCGAGATGACACCAGGTATGTACCAAACCCTCTGTGCCCCAAGTTCCAAATCATGATCTCAAAGCCTCCCAGAGCCTAATGGCAAGACCTCAGTCATCTGCAATTTTTTGCTCACAATAATTATTTGTTGAAAATAATTCCTTTTCAACATCTCCTTTATTACATCACTTGGGGATTATAGCCCTTAGGCTAAACCCCAAAGCACTCAGATAAATTTAAATAGTGAGAAATATGGCCCAGTTGATAATTTCCCCCTATATATCTTTCTTGAATGTAGCAGAAACTTAATTTTAATGGAACTCAGCCATTGCTATGTCTTCTCTATGGATGGATATCAGTTCTGATAATAGAAATTATGTGATTATAATAAGTAACTGAGGAAAGATAACAGGCTTCTACTGCCTCTCCTCTTTTATAAAAACTCCAGAGTAAAGAAGAAGAACCACTAAGCTACGCCCTTCATCCCTATCCCTTTTAACTCTTCTATCTGTTACTCTTAGGATAAACAGTGCAAATGGCCTTGAGATTAAAAGCACGGAGGGCCAGTCCTCCCTGACGGTGACCAATGTCACTGAGGAGCACTATGGCAACTATACCTGCGTGGCTGCCAACAAGCTGGGCGTCACCAATGCCAGCCTAGTTCTTTTCAGTAAGTATGCCAAAACAGAGCCCAACTTGGTGTAAGTTACAGGGCTCCCTCACATTGACTTGAAACCCATCCCTCATTCCTTAAAAGTAAACCTAGCCAAAAATAAGAATATTCCGACTGAAACCAGACCGGATGCTCTCGGTCTCTGTGAACAACAAGATTTACAAAGGGGAGAACTCTTCTCTGTACTCTCTTACTTTGGAAAACTGCCCAGTTTTCCATCTGTGTTTCTTAGTTTCATTTTTTTCCTGGTTGTTGACTCTTCAGGATGTTCAAAGGACATATATTTCTTTTGTGGTGGCCTCTTTTAAGAAGCTGAGATGATTTAAGGGCCAGGAAATGGATGTCTGTTAGAATATGCCAGTAAAAGAGTTACTGGGAAAAGAAATGCTCCGTGAGAGTGGATGAAGTCCTAGGAAAAGGAGAGGCTGGAAAAAGTAAAATGATTTTACTAGCACAGAAGGATAGAATGAATGATTAAAGTGCAATATAAAACCTGAAGGATAGGAGGCTGCCGGATGGATTCCCTATGACAGCAAGGACTTTATTTTTCTGGTACACCATTGGCTGCAGAGGTAGAAGAATGGGAAAGGGCATATTTCTGAAGAGCAGGGAAGAACCTAAAGATGGCTGAGAAAGAATGCGTTTTTTCAAAGGTGAAGATGTTAAGAGACTCCTACTGTGGAGTCTTGATCACTGGCAGCATGTTCAGTCAGGTCTCTAACTCCACGGCCTTGTCGGCCAGGTAGCCATAACTCCAGATTCAAATGTTTCTGAGAGGCAGAGTTTGCTGAAGGGGATCATAGAAAGATGATAATATATGGAACACAGACTCTTCATTTATCAAAAGAAGTAAGGTAAATGGTTAGCCTTCTTAGCCACAAAATTCACTTATGTTAAATAGAAAACACTCTAAAAGTTGTATTTTTACTTTAAAATAACAAACAACTAAAAGCTTTCCCCCCTCTATATGTGCTCAATTGGAAAAAAAAATACTATAGCTAGGAAAGATGTCTTCATCTTGTTGTATTCAATTTAGATGAGCCTTCAAGAAGAAAAAAAAGATTCTGGGAAGAAAAATCAATTTAAGTTAGAGTTCTCTTGAAAGATAGCATTAAAGCTTTTTGAAAACTGCTGAAGATCTCACACCACTTTTGAAAAACAACAAGCACAAACTACCCTAAACGTGACCCTAACTCTCTTGTTCTTAACTAACTCCCCCTGGCTTTAGTCTGTGGTAGTTTGATGAGATACAGATCAAATGATACATCAGGGTGAAGGTAAAAACTCATACCCTGTTTGCTTGTCTCTAAAGACTAAATGAAAATATTCGTTGCTCCAATTGGAGACATCAATACCCACCAGACACTTAGGAAGCTGTGAGTTACAAAATGTAGTTACCTCATTCCTCCCTGATATAAGGAAATCCAAAGGTATAGGCAAACCCCAGCTGCAATGATAAATCTAAGATTCTGACAAATTTAAGGGGACCTGCCCAAGTAGAAGAATATCATACCCTTAACAAAAAAGTCTGGAGATCAAAAAGTAGAAAATTAACAACAAGATTATTTAGAAAAAATGAACAATTACACACACATTAAGATATAGTTCCTTCCCATCCCACGAACAGTAAGAAAAGCACGCTGCCTATACACTTCAAGTAACAAATAAAACATTGCCCTAAGTCCAGGAAGGAAACATTGAGGAGAGAATACTCACAGCAGAGAGGCAGAGCAAGGAGTGAGTCAGAGATAGTGGAGATACATGCAGAACTAGTGAAAGGGAAATGCCACATCCCAATGATCCCTAAAAGGACTTAACATGGAAAAATTAAGAAATATCAAGAATCTTAGAGAGTATCAGTTTTTAAACTGAGGATCAGGGGATTGATCAAATATTTCATATCATAAAGACTTTCATGATTTGGGGGACTTCATCCTCAATTATGAAGTACACCGTGCTATAAGCAGTGGTGGCCATCTTCCCAGTGGTCCCATACTGCCCTCTACACAGTATCAGGAATAAGTACCAGTTTTGCATTTAGCAACATGTATTTACAGTATATGCCTTCACCTTGGTTTTGGATTGCCCCCCCCCCCGCCCCCTGCCACAATGATAAAGTTGAGAGGTTGTGTACTTACTAAAGACCAATGAAAGGTCATTAGGCTTTGAAGTGAAAGGAGCTATTGATGTTGTAGAAAACTAGGCAATCAACAACTCTGTGTCTTAGACCTAAGCCCAGTTATGAACTTCAAGTGGGGGAGTTGTATGTCTTTCGTAATAAGAACTACGTGCCTTCCTGCCCAGCCTGACTCTATCTGTTAGGTTCAGGAAGCATGTCATTGCAACCTGCATAGCTAGAACCTTGAAGATGGAGCTTTATTGTGGCCCAGGTTGCACGGGCCTAAAAATAAGCAAAAGAAGAAAGAAAAGGGGAGGAAGAAGGCAAAGTAAGAAGGAAGGAGTGAGTGAATAAAGGAGAAGGAAAGAAAGGAAAGGAATAAGGAGGGTGGGTAAGTAGATTGCCCATTCTTCAATTCAAAGTCAACAAGATTAAAGGGGAAGGGAAGGAAGGGCCTCTGTAAGGTGTTGGCTATTCCTTCTCCACCCACCAGTGTCAGGAGGGGTCTCTGTAGCCAGAGGCTCTGACAGAAGCATTGTGTGGGCAGCGGGGTGCTCTGCTGACCAAGCTAGGCCAGAGCAGATACAGCAGCTGGTGAGCTGCTGCGAGCCAGAGGCAGCAGCAGGTAGAGACCTAGAGCCAGAGTCCCCGAGTTCATGATTATTCATCCTTGATGGTGGGTCAGCACATTTCCTGCCCCGTCCACCGCAGTGACATGCTGACTTTTGCAGGGTCAATTTGTCGTCCCTCGTCCTCGACAACGGATATACGAACACGTCTCCACTCTCCATTCACCTCCCCAGAGGGGTCAAAATAACTGAATGACAGTGCAAGAATACGTTGTATTTATAATACTTTCTATGTAAGCCAGTGGAAACATTTCTCTTTCATTTGTTCTCATTCTTCGCACATTCTAGTATCCTGCCAAAGACAACTTTAGTGTACCTATTTGGATAATACCTTTTAGGTATTTTTCTTCATGCCTGAACTAAGTGGACATTTTTCTAAATGTGTGAATACAGTGGTACAGTGGGCATGGGCTAGGATTCAGCTCCTTGGTCCATTCAGACAGAGCAGTGTTCATGCCATCAGTGAAGATTTGAATGTCTTTTGATGCTGTGAGAAGTTTCATAGTCTGTATATGGAACATAACCGTCTCAATGTTCTTACACTGGTAACTGAGATCTACCCCTAAGATGATGATGGCTGTACCTTGTCCCTGTGCTTCTCTTAGGTTTCCATTCTCAGAACAGACAGGGAGAGCAAATAAGGGCAATGGTTTCTGTGTTATTAATTCTTCCCAAGTGAAGCTTATGTAAAGTGACTGCTTCACATGCTTGACATTTAACCATCAGGGTAACCCCACTATGTTCTCATGGTTCCCTGCTGCACGGCAATGATGAAATTAGAGAAACAAAGGGGTATACAAGCAGAGTTTGAGATATCAGTTTGAGCCAGACATTTCCAGAGGCCAGTTTCTAGACCCACACGCTATTTATCTATAGAGACAAAAATGTATGTCAGGAGCTCCAGCTTGTGATGTGGAGGTGAAGAAACATCTGATATCTTCCTCCTCACGTCATGAAGCCTTTCTTCTAGCCCATCACTGTTCTTTCCCTTCACAGTGAAAAGCCCTTCTTCGTCTTCCATATCCCATCCCCATCTCCCCTAACTCCCATCGGCCTGGGTCCACTGATCCTTAGACAAGGGACTTGAATCTTTGAAATGTTGAGTGCTTACTCACTCATTCCAGGTGAGTGGCTTGTTTCCCCATTAAAGGAAAGTTCTGTTGATCAATCCAGAGAAATGTGAGGATTATTAAGGTATCAAGACCATTGACGATAAAAGAATAAAATTACAAAGACATCTACGCTGGCCTATTATGCACCATTGTTCAGGGGGTACTTTTTCATTTTACTTTTTACTTTTAAAGTGATTGTTAACTTATAAAATTGTAACTGACTAGATTTTTTAAACTGCCCAAGCATCCTACAGTGAATCTTCATAATGAAGGTCTCCCCTGATTCTTCAGAAAACATTCTAAGTTACTATTTTAGGAGTTGGGTGTTGACGGCATACCACTTTTTGGAGGTAGTTAATACTTAGCAGACTCCTTCACCGGATTCTTACAGATGCCTCATAATAAAGCATGCTATGATTGAGCTCTAACCCCACACAGTATAAAAAAATAGACACTAACTCCTTCAAGGACTCTCTGTGGGGACACAAGGAAGCAAGTGGGCATGTGGATTACTTTTTATTTCAAAAATTGGGGGTCAAAAGTGCTGAGTTCCAGGAAGATTTGTGTAATATTCATAATAAAATAAAATCTGAGCTAGCAAATTCTTTTGATATAAACACTTTCCCCTCCATCCCAGCTTTTATTTTTCTGGTGCAGTCAATTCAAAGAGCTTCCTTGTTAAACGTTAGGACCCATTTAGTTTTTTCTTGTGATATCCAGCAGAGTCAGACAGCAGAAAAGCTAAGTCCAGAGTTAAGGACCGTGCAAAAAGCCACAGCCTGACCTTCTAGGGTCAACCGTGCAATCTGTCCCTAAGATCTCCCACTCAGCTGCTGAACTGCCTTGACCTCGAGCATCCAAATCCAAGGTAGAAACACAAAGCACTAAGATGCCTGCCCTTTTCTGTTTTGGGAAACCAATAGTTTGAAATTTTCTTTTTCTTTTTTTTTTCTATTGGTATCTACTTCACTGTTCAGCTCATTCTTAGGGGAGTCCATAAATCCTGCTGTAGACTTTAAAACACTAGTAGGGACGATAGTGGGAAGAATGAGGATTAAAAAAAAAATCAGGAATGAGAAAGCATCTAAGGACAGATAAGCCAACAGGATAGAATGAAGAAACAAGACTAACTAATGAGCTGTGATAAGCTTAAAATGATGAGAACCTGGTGGGGCTGGGGTGGTGATCACAAGCTGGAAAGCAGTTGTAGAGGCCATGGAGAGAAGGTAGCGTGGTTTAGCAATGGAAATGCTCTTGTGAAAATCAGGGCAGAGTGCATTGATCCAGCTGTGAACAGTGTGATGAAAAAATATTAAGCTAAGTCACTTAAACACTCTGAATAATAATAGTAATAATAAAATAAAATACAGCAGAGAGTATAGTATGGGACAGTGGTCTCCAACTGCTACATAAATGCTGAAAAGCAGTTCAGCTATTTATTTCCAAAGCTGGAAACTAAATAGCAAATACATAGTGAAGGTTTAAATCACTTTGTTTTTCTACTTGGTACTTGTATAACTAAGACACGACTGTTCTCTGAAGATTATTGACCTGTTATGTCTTAATGCATGGAGGAAGTTTTCATATTTAACCTGCAACTTTCAGCCAAGCTAGAGAGCACACTGGGTAAGTTGCCTGGAACTTTTCTCAATGGCCAGATGTGGAGGACCTGGAGACCAGGACAAGGCTACTTTTCCTTACTGACCGTACAGTACAAGATGGAAGGCAGACCCACCTTGAAAGTGCTGTTCTCTCTGTGCTTTGGTTTTGATTGGTTTTTCATTTGGCATGTGTCGTTATTTCAATAACGTCCAGAAAGAATGATGCAGAAAGGTACACTAATTGTGTTTCACTATAGAGTTAGGAGTTGAAAAGTAGTGAGCCCTGTCTCTACCACATTTTCCCACCTTGCTGAAAGAGCCTCAGGGAGGGTTTAGAGTCAAACCTAGAATATTAATGAGAAGTATGGAAGATACACTAAAATCTAAATTCCATCAGTATATGTAATTCAAAGGAAGAAGCCCAAGTATGGGGCCATGTGAGTGAGAGACTCACATACTTTAGACCCCAGTGTTCCAACGAAAATACTTGCTATTACTTAACAGGATATATCATCAAAGCTTGACTGGTTAAACAAATTTCAGAGGAGATTGAGTTATAGCAAGTAGGGTTAAGAGATGGACTAAAGATAAAACTTTATTGTTCCAAGAAACATATTACCAGGGAGCCTTCTTCCTCTGACATTACTATTATGTAAATAAAACCCATGAGAAAAGGTGAGTTAGTGTTTCCCAAAATAAGTATCTCAGATTCTTGGACAAAGGTGAAAAAAAGCTTTAGGATGAGGGAGATAGCCATTGTTCCATCTATCATGAGCCAAAGACAAGAACAGGACCAAGAAAGATTTTATAACTTCTGTAATCTGTTCTACTCCCTCTCCCTAAAAAGATGACATCTTGACATCTTAGTATTGGGTTTTCTAGCAGAGGAGAGGGCTAGAGGGTTACCACTGGTATTGGCTCCCTACTCTTGCTAAAAAAGGGGGGGTTATATTTATAATTTCATGGGTATTTGTCTTTGATATTTAGCAGGAAGAACAAATAAATACCACATGGGAGAAAAGATTCTATAGGCATGGAAATTCCTGTTCTGTAATTGTTTGAGCAATTAACCTTGAGAATGCATGTGTATTTAAACACTCCATGATGTTTACCATTTTTCCCCTTCAGAGCGTGTTTTACCCACAGTCCCCCACCCCATTCAAGGTCAGTATGATTTTTATCACCGTAGTTCTGTTCCTGGGTCATTCTCCAACATATAATATGCAAAACACACAAAAGAGGAAACTACATTCTCAGAATTCACATTTATTAGAAGTTATCTTTTCCCCATAAACACTGCAAAACAAGACAATCTATTGAGAGTAACAGGTGTGTCACTGACTTAATTTCAATCAGTAAGTTAGATAGATAGGGAATAATGTATTTTCAATCTGTTTTTATTATAGGTCTCTAAGAGCTTCCTTATTGGGAACACAGCTGCCTGGGTGCTGTAGCTCTCTCACCCACAAAATGCACATTAAAGATCCTACTGGCCACCCCAAACACAAATGTTTATAGGCTCTGAATCTATAGTGCTATAAGCATTGGTGCTGCTTATAAAATGTATTTCCCAAAGACTAAACACAACACAATTACACAATACTGCTTTTCCTAAACTCTTGGCCAACTTGTGTGTTTTACCTTTTAAACATATATGCTTTTGAAAACACAAATAACAATTTATGAAATAGTCACTCTGTATTCTTTTCAAAAACTCTCTACACATCCAATTTAAATTCTGCCTCCTACATCACATTTAGATGCAAAGTCACAGCCACAACTTTCTAGCTTAAGGGTATTTAAAGGCAAATTGGCAAATAAAATTAAAATAATACAAAAAAATTGAAATGAAACCAACCTACCATTGAAATTAAATCCCAGAAAAGTGATTCGCAAATAACACTCAAAGACGTGAGAAAAAAAAAAAATGGAAACTAGGCCATGCAGGGCCTAGTGTGGAAAAAAAAATAAATCCAATTAAATAAGATGATCATACACACTATAAGGAAAGTGTGCTCAGAATTATATGAAGAAAGCTACTGTTTCATAAATTTGAAGATGGATCGTGTTTCATTAACTTGTCCAACCTGAAATTCAGAGCAGGATATCTTTAGAGTGTCAATAATGTGATGTTTTGCATATGTATGCATTCACATATATGCAAACTTGCTTTAATTGTATTTACAATGAGTAGTAGAAAGCTTCTAGGGCTGACAAGACAGCTTAATAAATTTTAAGAGCAGTCTAGACTATTTTGGTATAAAACTTAGAACTCAGTTGAACAAAATCACTTCCCTAAAGCATTAATGAAATCTGTTCCTTACCCTGGCCACTAAAAATAAAACTGTTAAAGTGTGCCTGGTTTTCAGACTTGACATGAAGTGCAGCATTTGTGGAAAATATTCCATCTTGAGTTCCTGACATGCCACAATTATTTTAAGACATTTAGCTTCTAGTGTTGCCACGGAGATTGACACCATTTTATCATGTTGGCATCTTGCAAATGTATCTTGATAAGGAAAACACACACACACACACACACACACACACACACACACACACACACACACATCTGCCCCAGTGAATTACATTTGCAAAGGGGTCATGCCCTGTCCAAGATGAGCTTCTCACAGTATCAGGATGACTCTGAGTGTCTCTGTGACAGCGGTTCTGCAGCCACAAACTCAAATATTTATCTGATCATGCATTGTGGTTGAACAAAGTGACGCCAGACGCCATTCACAGAGGACAGCTGCCGAACGCTAGTCTCACTGAGGGACTGACCTTGTTGAATTTTATGGAACTTGGCTTCCCACACACTGAACTGTTGATTGGAGAATGACCCTCGTTTGATTTTTGCGTTGTATGTAGACTGTAGTTAGCTTTCTTAGATAGTGTTTAGAGAATATAGTTCATCTTCTACTAATACGTTTGGCTTCTGCTAGCAGGGATTGAAAAGCTGTTCGTGGAGACACGGGATATCTGGTGTGAAATGTCCCTGGAGAATTTCTGGTTCTCTTGAGCCGACTGTCCTTTACAAGGACACCACCTTCCTAGGGACCCAATCACTTTCTCCTTCTCTTTCCAATCAAGAGGGCCTCCCGCATGAAATGCACTTCCCCATAGAAAGAAAAGTCAATGACAGAATGCCTAGGCCTGTAGAGTGACAATTCCTCTAAAGCATGTCTTACTGTGGTCACCACTGTTGTGCGTGATTCCCTTATTTAATTAACTATTATATATTGTCCTCATCTACATGGACTCTTAGCTTCTACCTCCACAGTGTTAACTATGTCTTGTGTTTGTGGTTTGAGGCAAATGGCCTGAAGGATGCTAGACCAGTTGATTTCTTCAAGGTGACTTGAAAGTCACAAAGGCCATTGTCTGCCCTTTTCAATAGAAAGGAGAACTTCATCCCCTAACCATAATCCAGCTGAAACACTTTTAATTACAATGGCTTCTTCCTTAGTGCCTCACATCAGAGGGTTGCCCCTCTCATCCTCTCATGTCCCTAACCACCAGTGGCCCTCAGGTCATCTGGGAATGCACTGCCATGCCTGCAGTGATTCCAGTATACAGATGATACCAAACATTAATGTCTATTTCCTGTGGCCAATTAGAAATTTTCCAATGCCCTTACCTCTGGGCCAAACATGAAACAAAACAACAAAAGCAGGGTGCTTCCCTGTTCCCTAGTTAATATACAGATATATTAATCAGGATATTAATCATTAATTATTAATATATATGGAAAATAAGTATTGTTCCTTCCTTGATTTGTTTCTGATAGTTGAATTTTCCCATTAATTTTAATTTAGATTTATTCATTCTGAAATAAGTCCTGAATTGCATGTATTTGCATAAATATCTCAACTATATCACTGCAGAAAACCCACTGAATTGTAAAATGACGGAAGAGTCAGTTCTAAAATTCTGAGGTATTTTTTTCTCACTCTGTTTGGCTCGAGCCATTTCCCAGGGCTTCTGTGAACCTGGGCATTGGTGGTGTCTCCCCTTACCTGACTTGTGCTGGAAGACGCCCTCGCCCTGACAAGAAGCACAGTTCAGTCTGAGGCAATGAAAACAGTATTAAAAAGTTAAAATCAAGAAGGGAGGCCAAGGACAACCACCATTGTTTTGTCTTTACAGCTTCTAAGCAAAATTTCCCTTGAGCATGTGGCTCTCAGGGCTTTATCAGCCCACCCTTCTCCAATCACTGCCTAGATTATAATTTAAAAAAAAAAAAAAAACAGGAATGACTGTGTCTCATTTGTTTGTCTCCCATCTGATTGTTTATCCCAAGTGAACAGCCTTTCTGATCACTAACCCCATGCGGCAAGTAGATCTGGGAAATGTTGAGATTATCTTCCAGGTTCAGGCATCACGCTGGGTTTGTTCACAGCTGCTTGCCATTCAGTCCCTGTTTTTCCATTGATAAAACATTGCACATGGCTGGGTTGGCATGATTAATGTGGCTATCGAAAAGCTCACTCTGAAAACAAACAAACTCCCCAAAATTAAATTTAAAAAAGAAAGTACAATCCAACCTGCAAATAAACCAGGTTTACACGAATTTGAAGTTGCCCTATTTTGCTTTCGCCCCAAATGAGACTGGTGTCCTTATGGGTAAATCTGGCATCTAAACAGCCAGACTCCAGTTACGGTATACAAAGAGATACACTTGCTCCTACCTGGCTTTCCCAGGAATGGGTTCTTCAAATCAGGCTCAAAGAGAATGGAAGGGAAAATGGGAGGAGAAAAAACCCTGCATATATCCCATGCTGTAGAGATGCTTGGATAAACCTTGTGTTTTCATTTATTTTCTGAATATATCATGCTGGAAATCAAGGAGGAGATGCCCCTATCAACTCCTAAATCTAACAGGTTCATCTGCTACAGCACTGGTAGTATGAAGAATAACAATAATATCTAATGTGTTTAGTGTGTTTCTCATTTACCAATTCCTTCTAAGGTATTTTGTATGTACTATCTTTACTAACTCCCACAATCATCAGAAATTAACACTTCCCACATTTTAATGACCCAAGTATACCGAAATCCACTCTACCTCATGCTAAACCTAGGTCATATATATATATCCATATAATGCATTACTAACCAACATTATGTATGCATTCATAATGCTCATTAGATATGCACCTATCTATCAAGTTGCAATGATTCATCTAATTCATTTTACACACTACAATACATACATACATAATAGTCACTTTATTATCCATACATTTTTGGAAAGTCATATTTGTATGCCTGACTAACACAGAGATTTACATGAAAGCATTTTAAAAACACAGAAACAAGACTGTCTAGCATCACTACATCTAATTTCACACACTTATTCAGACTGATTTGCATACACACCTCTATTAATTATGGGTAATTACTAGCATTGTTCTCTGTAATTCAGTTTTTCCAACTGTGAAATGGGAAAGAAATTGTATTTTTCATGCCTACAAGCTCAAAGTGGTATTTTAAATATTATATGAAGAACGCTAGAAAGAAAGTATATTGAATTTCAAATAATCATATTCAGTTGCACACCCTTCCTATGGCTTTTAAAACCACTCTCCTGAGAGGTACGTTCATGTCATGTGGACACAAGCATTAGGTACACATGACTTGTGTGTAGCTTCCTTATAGTTTGATGGTTGTGAATCTCAAGCATGTTTTCCATGCCCACCCTGCTAAGATGTTTAAAATAAAACTATTTCAAGAACAAGAGAAAAAGAAGAAGATTTTGTCTTAGTTTTTACTCATACCAGAATAAACATCTTGAAGAGGAACCTCAAAATGGCGCCCTTCTCTGTTGTATGGCCCTTCTCAATGACGGCCATCATGCACACTACCTCATCATGGTATTTCAAAGTCAACAAGCCAAAGAATGTGCCATTTGTCCCAGTCAAAGATATAGATCATGTCTAGGGAGTTTCAAAACACATCTCTCCCTTCCTATTGGCTGACAGAAATAAAGGTCTTATTTCTCCTGAGAAGACTTATGCAGCCATGACATAACAAACTCACAGAATTACCACTGGCCGCAGTTAACACACAAGAAAACAACTAAGGCTCAATCTGCGCACATTCTCCTATGGCTCCTTCAGATAGTGAGCAACAGTCTTCCTGTTGATTTTCCTCACTTGTGAGTGACTACACCGGCCATACCATTATTTCACAGGGCATCAGTAAGAGACTGAATGACACTGAATGATTTAGACCCAACTGTAACAAGCGAGGTCTTATCCTCATGTCCATGTCTTACCTCTCTCCACCTTTCTACTCTTCACTTGATTTGTCTCCTAAACCATTCTTGTTAAAATCTGCTAACACGAATCAATATGAAATTTACCCACCACATTACTGAAATGTCCAACAACAGCTTTGCAGTGTTATATCTCTCTGGATTTACATTTAGCTTCAAGCTAAATGGCTAAATGCCCTACAGCATACATTTCCAGGCAGGAAAATCCTGAGTGCTGGGACTTTTCTTCTCATCTTTTCCTATTCCTCTAGTGTGGATCTGCTGACTCCAGCCAGCCTTTCCTGGTCTCTTCCCTTTGCTTATGCCTTGTTGTGCTATTTTGATTTCTACAGCCAGCTGGGATTCGAAAATGAATATTTTTTTTTTTGAAAATCCAAGCTTCCACTAAATTTTAATTTGATGGAAATATTACTCTTGTATGAGCTTTATGGAAAAGAATCTTTCAAAGTAACAATTACATTTGGGGATTAAGTTTAAGTAATTGGCAGTCTTGTCTTTTTAATTAAAAGGAATAAAGCTGCCTATGAAGAGCTCAATAAGATTTGCAGTGGAAAATGTTGGCATACACAGGCTAAGAAGACTGGGTTCCTGAATGGACAGAAAAGGCTGGTGTGGGCTCCTCTGGTCTTTAGAGTGCACCCTAGCAGAATTCTCCTTAGTGTTCCCCACATGTTATTCAATATGAAAGTACTGTGAGAGGCATTGCAGGTAGAGCTGGAGTAGACTCTTTCTTTAGGAGCTTGTCTCTGGGTTCCTGGACATGGTATGGAGCTAGGGACCTTAAAGAAAGCACTAAGAAGTGAAGGGGGAGGGAGAGAAATGAGCAAGTAGCTCAGTGATAAAGTGCTTGTCTAGCATGTGATGAGTCTTTGGTTTAATCTTCAGTATCCCTCTACCCAGACAGGATATATTACATATTCCTCCAAGTACTAAGGAATCAGTGTGTTCCCAGACCTTGACAAATATCCTACCATAGTCTCGTGAACATAAACCTTATCTTCAGTCTGTTCCTTGGTTCCCTCTTCCTCTATTACCTGCAATTCTTATCCTTGTATATGTATTTCTCGATTTTCTTTTTCTCTACATTTTGTTCAGGTTAATCTTGAATTCACCTGTACATAGTCTCTAGGACTCCCTTCAAACAGAACAAAAAGAGAAGTTTGGAGAGTCGTAGTGATCACTTCTAAACATGGGTCACTGTCAAGCAAACACCAGAGAGCCACTGTAGAATCTGTCTGAAGGAAACAGCAATCTCTAAAGAGGTGGGATACAAATTAACCTTAGTAACCACTTCCTTACACGGTCCCTCTTTCCTCACGATGCTCTTTCATCATCCTAAGTTATTTGTAGGTATTAAATTAAACGAGCACTTTGATGGAGAAAACGAAAGGTAAAGCACGCCCCTTACATCTCCCCTTGCACACTGCTGTGAGCACACACACCTGCCAAGTCAGAACACAGCATGAACTAATGAGAATGGAATTCCAATTTAAGGTGTTCATACGTGCCAGATGTATGAGGGGAGTCGGCCCACTACTCACCGGGACTCCGCTGAGAATTGTCAGCTTATATCCACCACGAACTGGGGGGGAGGAGAGACCTTACGAGCATTTATCATGCTTTCTAGTTGGACACCGGGGAGCCGAGCTTGCCACTGTGTACTACACCGCTCTGCTTTTCACTAACACAAGAAGAAAACACTCCCCACATGTCTGTAGGCACACTTGACACCTACAGAGCACCGCCAATATGATATCTCGACTAAGTCATAGGAAAAAGTTTCTTGCTTATCTTTCCACCTTAGAGACCTTGTATTTCCAGCATGACTTCTGCCACTGCCCAAGAGGACACGGGGGCAAGCATAGCATCCTTTCAGCAGGGGTTGGGGGTGGGGACAGGGAGGGCAGAGCTATTAAAGGCAGTTGAAGAGAACAGTACCTAGGATGTTCATTCTAGCTATCCCATGTGCTCTAGCTCACACAGCTCCAAATGTCCCCAGCCATGTTCTATCTTGAAAACCTATTTGACCATTGGACAATGGTTTTTTTAAAATTACAAGTTTGGTTTGCTTTCTCACTACTCGGAAGCAGGGACTGTTTGGGGAGCAGACTCTAAGCAATAACTTGTACTTCGTTGTTGATTGCACAAGCTCCTGTAACTTGGGGAACTTTCAAATTATCTCCCGAGAGTTCCAGAACACAGGTAAGTTTGCCATGGAATGCTTCTGAGGGCAACTGGAAAAGAGAGAATGATTCCCTGGAGGCTCAAAGCTCACATTCTGACTCCCCAACTCTGGACTTCTCATTGCTTCCCACTTGCTCTGGCTTTTGCTTTGTAGTGTTTCCTTTAGAGTTCACGTTTTCTCTTCCTAAGCTGCCTACTCACTAGGAACATAAGAAAGAACACGCCTTGAAAACTGTCAATCAAAACTCATCTTTGGCTCAAGCTAAGTTAATTTGGCCATGAACACTATTATGAAGATACCATTGATTTACTCAAAGAGATGTTATCCTAGAATGTGTTCTGAGCTGGGCCTTTGGGGGTAAGTGTACAGAGCTAGGCACAGTGTCTA
Source organism: Peromyscus maniculatus bairdii (assembly GCF_049852395.1). Taxonomy (NCBI): domain Eukaryota; kingdom Metazoa; phylum Chordata; class Mammalia; order Rodentia; family Cricetidae; genus Peromyscus; species Peromyscus maniculatus. The sequence continues at coordinate 33,035,525 of NC_134863.1, forward strand.
CACAAGGAAGGTTTACAGACACCATGGAAAAGTCTGTGGTGTAGGTGATTAAGCAACCAAGTCGGCTTTGTTAAGTACCATATGAGGGCACCTGCAAGATGCTGAGGAAAACAGAACTGGGTACTTAGGTCAGCAGGCCAAGGGTGCTTTCCCTGGGAAAGGGAAGATGGACAGTAAAAGGGGGAGAGGGATTTGAGGAGCAGAGATTCCCAGCACACACAGAAGTCTAGAATCCAGGAAGAGCCTCACTGATATGTATTCAATATAAAGCCCATTTGATTCTTAAAGTCTAGGGAAAAAGCATTTTCCCTAAATTTCTTACTTCTGTTCTTTTGTATTTGGCAAGGAGAGAAGACAAGAGGAATGAGGGAAGGAGAGAGGGAGGAAGGGAGGGAGGGAGAGAGTGAGGGAAGGAGGGAGGGAGAGAGGGAGGGAGAGAGGGAGGGAGGAAGGGAGGCCGAGGTTATGAAAGAAATGGTAAACATTTGTGCTTTGTTATGAGAAAGGTCACATTGGACTGGCCGTCCAGGCAAGCATGGATATTATGTGCTCTATGGTAGCAGCATGGTCCAAGGTTAATTGTCTGGGGTGTGCTGGGGTGCAGAAAACTTACAGCCTTCTATCCGAGTTTGTGGTAGGTTCTGGTTTTAGTTGTAGGAATGGTCAGGTTGTAAGGAAACAGCCCTGTTTGTAGGAAGTTTAGGAAGAGCTTGGATGGATGCTATACTTGGGGTCAGTTATAACAGGAGTATACAGAAGGCGCTGTAGAAACAGAAACTTTGTGACTAAGGTTTCCTGGAGATAAAGAAAGAAAGTCACCAGAAAGGGCCAGAGGCATTGCTTCCCTTACCAAGGCCTACACTGTGACGTTTTGCTCCACAGAGGCAGACGCAGGGGGACCTCAGAGCACACCAACATTTTAAAATCCCTTATCTTCTTATTTTCAGGAGCTTTTAAACCCTAGGAAATCTCACGGATTCCCTTATTCTCTCTGCATTCAAATTCAACAGGCCAGTTACGTATTCATTTCATGGCATTCGAATGTTTTTGAATTTGAAACATACAAAATGAAAACTCACGTTACATGGATTAAAGATTGCATTGACTCCCTCGGGATTTTTAATCTAAAATGTACGTTTAAATGATTCTGGAATTCACAATTTAGACCCTGGAAATAGGAAGCAGGGAGTAAAACCAAAAAGAGGCAAGAAAAAGAAAAAAGAGATATACCTCTAGAGATATATCAAACCTTTGCATTTAATCCTTTTTTTTTTTAGCAATTCAAATAGATGAAGGGGCAAAAATCATTAAAACATACCGAATATGTGTATTTTAAAACAGAGATGTTAGACTCTAGTTTCTGCTTTAACAACTAAATAGGATCCGCAACTAAAGTGGGCTTAGGTTGGGTAGTTATGTGGCAGTTAACTGGACTCCGTTACAGCAGGAGGCTAAGGACCAAGATGGCACCCACAGGTGCGACACTCTAGGGACAAAGATAGAAACTACCTGCCTGGCCAGGAGCCTCTCACTGACAACTGTGCCAAGCGTCCTTGCTCTTTGAGTGTTCTGATCTTATACGTACTTTTTCTACATTACGGACCCGGAGAACTCTTTATTAAACTTAAGCCTATGGGCATTCTGGAACACTTTAGTTCACTGATTATTAAAAATTAAACCTACCAGGGTGAATAAGGAACCCTCAGGGTTTGAAAAAGCAGCCTTGATGTAGGAGACTGACTGAGGCGGTCTGTTCACACTGTGAGTGGTTAATGAGACTGTCTTTTCTGTAACCATCCATGGGGCAGAGCCTGTAGCGGTCGGATCCTTTCTAGGAAGAGTCGCCAGGACATTCAGCGTGTGGTCGGAAGGGTCCATAGCTCTGCATAAGCCTCTTCTATTGCCCTCCCACTTCACACTGGGAAGCCATGGTCCTTAGAGAAATTAGAGTCCAACCATGCTGGCTTCTCTTCCGCCTCAGTATGTGATACCCACCAACTCAACTTGTAGGGGACGGATGCAGTTGCCTTAAAATACTGCCAACCAGGTGCCAAGTAATCAGAAAAAAAAAAAAAAAAACTTTTAAATTTTTCCTAGATACAACTTTTTAGTTTGTAACATGTTCATAATGACATGACATCCAGAAACACTTAAAATAGTAGAAATTAAAACTTACTCTTCTCAAATTCACAGCAAAGAGGTAACTGTGTGAGAAGGAACACATTCTAGATCTTGTTTTAGGTGATGGTTACACAGATATACACAAGCATCCAAGTACTTGAGATTATTGTCATAATACCTGAATTTAAAAAGGAATGTGCATAATACATACAAAATAATACAGTTTTAGTAACGAACTATAGGAATAATCCCTGAAAGTATAGTCTTAGGCCGGGCGTTGGTGGCGCACGCCTTTAATCCCAGCACTCGGGAGGCAGAGCCAGGCGGATCTCTGTGAGTTCGAGGCCAGCCTGGGCTACCAAGTGAGCTCCAGGAAAGGCGCAAAGCTACACAGAGAAACCCTGTCTCGAAAAGACAAAAAAAAAAAAAAAAGAAAAAAAAAGAAAGTATAGTCTTAAAATAATACAGTTTTAAATGTATAATCCAGACTTGAACAATCAGAGAAGCATATTAGTGGTGAGCCCATGACTCAAGCCAATCAGAACCTTCCTTCGAAGGCCAATCAGAACTTTCCCTGAAATTACCAGAGAAGATTGTGGGCACTCAGGATCGTGGGGGCCACTTTCTTTACCAGCTGTCCTAGCCTATGGAATGACACTAGCTGAGAACACGTCCTACCATTGGTCGTGAATGGCACCTGGCCGAGATTACTCCTCCGAGCCTGGAGCATGTCCTTTTCCTTCTGCTTGAAGCATCGGCAGCTGACGGCTCTCAGCCGAGGTGCTCCTTATGCATTGCCCTCAGCCAAGCACAGCGGCTTGAACCGGTGACTAACTGATGTGAGACTAGGATGTCTAAAGACCCCCTTTCCACCATACCAGACAACTCGAGGCATGATTTGGGCTTAGGGTTCTTCATAGAGCTGGTCTCCTTTCTCTGTCCAGTTCCACTTCCTCCTGTAGTCCTTTCTCTCATCCTGATATTGAGAGTGCTTCCCAGGAAACTTCCTGTGCAGGCTGCCTCCATCTCTGTGGATTCGTATGTACACCGATCCCATTGATTTTAGAGGGCCTTGTGTGCTTAGTGTTCTCTGTCCCCTCTGGCTCTTACATTCCTTGTTCCTCCCCTTCTGTTGGGTTCTCTGATCCCCAAGGAGAGGGATTTGATGGAGACATCCCATGTAGGCTAAGAGTTCCAAGGTCTCTTCTCACTCTCTGCAAGTTGTCTGGCTATGGGTCTCTGTATCTGCTCCCATCTGCTGCAGGAGGAAGCTTCTGTGATGATGGTTGTGCAAGGCACTGGTCTATGAGTATAGCAGAATGTCATTAGGAGTCATCTTATTGCTATGCTGTTAGTAGAACAGTAGTATTTTGGTTTACCCAATGTCCCTGGGCTGTCTAGTTTCAGGTTCTTGGTCACCCAAGCAATGTTGGGTATGGATTCCATCTTGTGGAGAGGGTCTTAAGTCAAACCAGACATTGGTTGATGACTCTCACAAGCTTTGCGCCACCATTGCACTAGTTGGTTTAGCAGACAGGACACCATTATAATGAAACCGGGTTTGTGTTTATGTTTCTCCTTTGGTAATATACGGAGTACTCTTCCTGTACCAACGATGCTAGCCTATAGGGGTAAAGGCGCAATGTAGGCACCAGCTTGGCTTTTCCATGTGATGAATTGTTCAGGTGCTGACTTCAACAATGGAACCTTGTCATCAGTTTGTGCAGAGCAACTTACATTCTTTGCAACAGCCGAGGTTGTTGGGTGGCCCCATGGGACCCCTTTGGCAAACAAAGCAACTAGATGTTAGGCATTCCCAGTACTGAAGGTTTTACTTGTTGACAAGAGATGACCAACTTGGGCTCTGTCTCCCCCATTATTTGATGGTTTCATTTAGATCACCTTCATATATGTACATATTTTGGGAAGCTTCTACTTACTGTTTTGTTTCCATACTACCCTTCAAATATTTTTAAGTGCATGATTTGTTTTCTATAGTTTTCTATTTTAAAAATAAAGACAATATCTCCTCATGACAAGGTTTTTTAAAATCCTGAAACTACAAAAAAGAAAATGAAGATCATATAAAATCTATTTCCTCAGAGATGACATCATTGATATGATATAAGTGAACACCTTATTTTAATACTCGTATTGTTCACATACTTTAGAATCTTCCCTATTTCCCACATCCTCTAAGGCTGGGAAACATCTGTGTCTTGCTCAAGGTTAGAGCAGAGGTAGGGTAAGAAGCAGCCTCCTGTTGTCCAGCCCTTCTGCCATAGCATGTTCATAGGATCTTCCAAGTCTTAGGCGTAAAGCTTGCCTTACAAAAGGTTTCTCTTGTGCTACCTCCAGGACTCTCATTCAGGTTTAAGAACACCTACTTATTCCCTCTATCCTGAAGTATTGGTATTTCCCCCTGGAGTCTTATTTCTTCTATATTTTAAAAAGTAAAATAAATTAGTAAAATCATCTCCCCTTTTTAAAGGCTCTTTTTGCATTCTCTTCATCATAGAATCTGTGGTTTATGGAAGTTTGATGAACCAACTGGTGAGATTTTTGTTCATATTTTAATAACAAATTATGTCCATTTAAACTTTAGTCCACGTCTATTGATTCACTTGTTGTGTCTAGGATCACAGTATTTTGGTGAGTTTGCATCACCGTCCCTGCTTCTAGCCAGCAGCAGACCTTTTCTGCTAACTGTCAGCCCTACAGAGCAAAGCCCTCAGGTACGCAGAAGGAAAGTGTGGGATTCCATTTTGACCAGCGTCTTTCTAGGTGATGTTGACTTTCCGTCCTCAAATGATGATGACATGGTAGGACTTCTCAGCTGTTTCGATACTGGTTCTTAGTCACGGAAACAGCCGTCCGCTTATAACCTGGGCCCTCACACAGCCTCAGATTGAGGGTGGAGCTGAGAGGTTGGGCGCTTCTCTGGCCTGTGTGAGACTGAGGGTTGGATCCCAGCTCTGCAATAATGTAAATAAAACAATGACAGTGACGAGGGACCTTGAGGCTGAGGTTCAGGTCACTTTATGATTTGCCTTTTTCTCTCTGGCCTAGAACCAGAGTGATTCCTGATGATTCCCAGAAACCAATATTCTATAAATATTAGGCACTAAGATTTATACAAATTGAATATCATACATGGAAGAAATCAAAAGCTCTAACAGTACAAATAGGAATCACAGAGCATATCTTTTTCTTTGACAAAAGGAAAAATAATCATACTTGGAGGTAGAAAGCTGCTAATCCCCAAAGCCTCTGAGGAAAGCAGAGAAGCCCATGAGGAAGAAACTAATAACTTCCAAAGTGTGGCTTTCAAAATTGAATTAATAAAAATGTCCCTCTTTTAAGCCACTATAATAATAAAGGTTTTACTTTTCTAAACCTCAGTACACACAAAATGTCAGAGAACAAAACCCCACCAATTCCTACAGAGGCAACTTGCAAATGTTATGCTCCGAGGCCTCAATGTCAGCAAGGGAAGGAGAGTCACCTCTCTGCCCCCATCCCCCACCTCCACTCCCTCCACCCTCCGACCACCCCACCATCAGACCATCCGGGCCTTTTCCTTTTTCATTGACCATCTTAGTCATTTAAACAGCATCTCTTCAGTACAACTTTCAAGTAACTGGAAGACAAAATTTCTACCCACTGGGGACCCTCTACCCAGAAAATTATTAACTCTGACCCAGAAAAAATAAAGACATTAACTATATGAAGTCAGCTACTGATGTGTTATTTTTCAAACCTGTAGTAAACACGGCAGAACACTGATGTCACAGAAGGAGTTATGTCATAGAAAGGACTGATTATTCTCTTCTTCAGATATGTCTGCACCAGGTGACAAATGAGATACTCATGTTCAAACAAACACCCTGGAATTAGAACAACTGTGCAAACTGTGCTCCTGTCAACCCCAATACTGCCCCAGGACCCCTCCATGTAATTGGGGATGGAAGGATGCTGGAGAGCTGCGGAGCAGCAGAGGCTGTGGTCAAGAGCCAAACTAGGCAATGCTGCTTCTCATCCTTAAAGTCACGCTGTATCGGCACTGCCCGCCACCCTCTGCTTGTACCATGGAACTCAAAAGCACCAGCGACAATATTTTCTGTATCTGATCAGGTACAAAAGTCCCCTGAGATGACAAGAAAATTCTCTAACTGAAACGAGTTTCTAGTGAAATATTTCCAAGTACTCCTGTTAGGAGAAGAGATGGGGAAGAGAGAAAGGATAGACGAGGAAAGGAGAAGAAAGAATACAGTGAAAGGCCAGAGGTAGAATGAAAAATATGCTTTCTGACCTGTCACCTACGTTTCTATTTTGTAAGGCATCCATTCATGGGTCATGAAGATTTTTCTAAGATAAAGCTGACTGCAGAATGTTTTCTACTTTCCAGAATGTTAGAGTAAACCATTGGACCCCTTGATAAGGCTCCTAAAATGACTAAACTCCCGGTGATGCTCTTGCTTAGGGTTGGAGACACTGTGGTCCTGATGCTACACTTTCTTCTCCTGGCTATGTCCTTAGCTGGGCTGGCCCCTGCGGTCTTAAGCGAGTCATTTACTAGTTCATTTGTGCACTGGGCTGAGAGATGCTTAGCAAACACGCCCGCAATGCTGAACTTGGTGCTTGAGAAATAGCAGCTTGAGGACATGGTAAACAAGAGGACAGCGTTTGTCCATGCCCAGAGAGAGGCTCTTCCGTGTTTTTGATGGTGCGATTTTTTTTTCTAATGTAGCTGCTAATAAAGAGTCTGAAAGTCAAAAGTCAAAGACAGATGAGCATAATCGGCATAAACAAAATTTTCCAAGCACTCGTCTTTCTTGGGGTTAAGTTCTTTTCCTTCTGCCACCTCCTTAGGAGTTAAAAAGTCCGCATTTGACAACATGTTCTTAGGAGTAAAGAAGTCAGCATTTAACAACGCGTTCTCAGTACTAGAATCCCCCCACCCCACCCCCAAGTTTTGGAGTTTTGTCCGTTGCCTTACTCGGGTGTCTCTGTTTAGACTTCTAACCTGAACCTCTATGCTCGCTTGTTTAGCATATTTTTTTAAAGCAAGATCAATATGTAGGGAGAAATTTCACGAAAGACGTAAAGGTTCAAAGGCTATGGGTACATCCTCACGAGTATGTGTTCAGAGAATCCTTCCAGGTACCGTATCCCTTGCAGTGCAGCTTTGGTCAAGAACACAAGAGCACATTTCACTAGAGGAGAGGATGTTTTCCAGGCATTGTGGACCACTTTAAAAGCTTGTCTGTAATAATAGGGGCACCTCTTTTAAAGAGTTAGCATTTCACAGGAGCTCCAAGAGCAGGGAACCGACGTAATATTTCTCTCACTGTTGCCACCTGGTGGACAGAAATGATGCCTTCCGACCGCACCTAGGAACATGTCCTGGTGTGACCACAAGATGGCAGCACATAACCAAGTTTTCAAACAAGCTCAAAACCATCCAGTGTTCTTCCTCAGAAAGAGACTAATCTGTTCCTGAAGAGAATGAGAAGGAAATAGTCCCCAAAAAATCACAAGTCTACTCCATTTTCATAGAGAAAATTAGAAGTTAGTTTAAAGACCTTTACTCTTTCACAAAGAAATTAAATTATTGCCCGAATAGGAAGGAATATCTAAAATATAACTGGACATTTAGTCTTTTAAAAACACTCCAAACACTATTGTATACACACTCAAGCATTTTTACATAGCTGCTTCATAGAGTAAAGTATTTGGTAGTGTTTCAATATATTTCTTGAAACTCTTTGTCTTTAATTGAAGAATAGGGGAGAATTGTTCCCCCAACATATTCATTCAAAACACATAACTTCTCACCCAAGCCTGTATCGGTGGCTGGTTCCTGTGAGCATATTGCCAGTCGCAGCCTAAAGAATATGTTGCCTAATAAGCCCCCTTCCTATCTGTTTTTCATATGCTAGGCTCCACTAATGTTTTGCTCGTCATCCAGAGTACAGATTTGCGAGTGCCAGGTTCATTGAACTCATGTTCAAAAGCTAAAACTGGGGCATTGAAAGGTTAAGATACATTTCCTAGTTTAAGCAGAGACACAAAGCCTGTAGACCAGATATTAAAAGGAAAAGAAAAGGAAACCCCACAGTTCTTCCTTTGAAGATGGTCCCCTCAGGAGTCTAGAACTTGTTGGGTGATTGGCATCAGCTCCTAGGAAGAAAGGTAGTCCATGCTTCTAGATGAACATACAGTATGATGCGTTTGTTAACTGGACTGTCTACAGGTAGTGTTCTTCACATATAAAAGGGTCTGGGAAGCACTGGTGTGTCTGGGTAGTCTCAGAAGTGCATTGTGAACAACACCAGCCATCACAGCACAAGAGAACAGTCAGAGCGATTCCCTATGGAACTGACCAGTTAGGGAAACCATCTTTTCTGCAAACTCGGGGACAGGCTGGCTGGCATTAGTTTTGCTAGTGATGAGCCACAGCCACTCATTTATATGCTTCAGACTCTGATGTGGGAGACAACTGTCCACTTTTACGACCAGGGTACTCTAGAGCAGGGAGAAGTGAGGAATATTAGACAGAAAGAGATACCTAGACGATGAGAGGAAAGATAGAAACACAGGGTAGCCTCAGGAGGGCCTGGGTCAACACTATTCAAAAGGGCTTTTTATAACAACGCCAAGGGGAGAGGCAAAAAACCTCTCTCTTGCCAGATACAGCCAAATGTAGAACCTTCCATACACCTGGTACCCAATCATCCTCTTATGCAGCCCTGCTGGGTAATGCCACTAGGAAACCTAGGTGGGCTCCAACACACTGGGATAATCATGTTCTTCTTTATAACTGTCGTATTGATACCAGATAATGCTACAATGTTTGAGGGCTTCTCCTTGTGACTACCTTGAGTAGACAGATGAAAAATCGGCAAGGGAGGAGATTAGTATCCCTGAACCTTGGTGACTTTTCAGGCCTGGCTTCAAAGAGCTTAAGCCTTGTGTACTAAATCGGGCCCCCTGTTTTTCTGGGTCAGAAGCATTTGAAACACGCGTTTATTTGTCTCCTGTTTCAATGACTCTGGATCTTCTGTTTTGCATTCAGAGTGACTGTCATGTGCTGGCCTATAGTAGCAAATAGTAAGAGACACAGTCCCAGACTTCATGATGCCCGGGGGGATGACAGGTCTTAATCAAAGCATCAGACAGACACTTTGGAAATTAAGACAGAGATGAGTGTGGGAAGAAATAAAAAGACTGGATGTCCTCAAGGAGACCAAGAAAGGCTCCTCTCTGAAGGGTGATGGAGACCCTACTACAGATCCCATAGTAACCCAAGGGAGGACATGTGGTTCCACAGAGCATAAAGGAAAGCTGGCGAGGTGATGGATGTTTATGAGACCAGACAGGAAGGGTGGCAAGGAGAGCCGCAGATATCAAGCTGTGGATTGGGCCTTTACCCGAAAGGCCACAGAAAAAAACTGAGAATAAATTGGAAGCAGGACTAGAAGATGACAGGGGCTCTGTGCAGACAGCTCTCTGTGGCTGAAGGCATCAGCCATTTGGCATGTTCTTCTAGCTGTGTTGTTACTCGGGAATGCAGGTCTGGGTCCTGATGGTCACAGAGGAAAAATAAACCAACCAACAAACTTGATCTCACGGCCAGTGTGGGCTTCTATATCTAATCAATCATTTAGTTGTCCCTGAAATAGAAAATGGTATCCTATAGAAATTATACACTTTTACTTCCAAAGGTACAGGAGTCTTTTGAATTATTTGGCAAAGACACTTAAAAAAGAAATCCGGATATTTAAAAACAAGCTAATCTTGTTCAACCTTGACGTTTGTTAATACATGCAACAGGTGTTTTCTGAAACTTTCTATAGTTCATGCTCTGCACGAGTGCTAGACTTAATGGTTAATGAGACACTCACTGTGGATGCCCTTGGCCGGGGCATGTATTCTAGTGAGGAGACAAGGCATCAGCAAGTGAGTAACTGTGTAACGTCATGCTGGGAGGGGCTAAGTGCTGCTTAGACTGGTGCTCAGTGAAGGAACCGGTACTAGCTTTGGGAAAGTGATGGGGCAGCATCGCTTGTGTTGATGAGTTTTCAACAGCAATGGGACTGAAGTGACTGGGCGAACGGTAGAGGCATCGGGGAGAACATTTTTAGTAGAGGACACAGCAACTGTGAAGCTTGGGGGTGGAGTGGACTCGCCTGTTAGAGAAGGAGTGATTTAGATATGGGCCAACTAAGGTGAGTGGGGCCAGAATGGCAGGGGAGGGCTGGGGATCAGACACATTCTAGGGTCGCATCCGGTGCAGTCAGGACTGCATTCACACTCCATGCTGGAGTCCTTGTATTTGCCTACATGCTCAGCACGTAACATGGAGTATCCGTAGTTGCCATGCATTTTCTGTGACTACTACTTGCTCATTTAGTCTGAGAAGAGTTTCTTTGCACTCTCCTCTCACTCAGTCTCTGTCAACCATTCCTTCTGCTCTCCTGGTCCTGTCTCCAACCTGCCTTCCTCTCATTCTCCGTTAGTGGAGACCGACAAAACCACCCTCATGTTTATTCCCAGTTGATAAAGATTCTTATTTATTTGTTTTTTTGTTTTTTTTTTTGTTTTGCTAAATGTTTCTTTTTTAGAAATTGGCACCACCGTGCACTTCAAGCAAAAAGGTATGGCTCCTGTTTATACGTACCTTCTAGACATTAGTTAAGATTCCACAGCAATATATTCTTGTCATATGCACTGGGGTTTGATTTAGTGTTGGGATTTGTGATAAGAAACTTCAATAACACAGTTGGCAATATTTTTCCCAAATTGTGAACTTGGTTAACAAAGAACCGCCCACCTGACCCATGGCCCCTGGTCGTGCTTTTGACAGTGACTTACTTTAAATCCCTGGGATGAAGCGAGTTACTCAGCTCCCTCCTACCCGCTCTCCCATCCGTTATGTGCTTCATCTTAAGTGTCCTTGGTTAAGGACTCATTTTGTAGAATGGCCACTACCCAGTGGCAGAGCTCTCAGAGTTTTACAGTTGCTTGGTGACTATTCAGGTAAACGCATCGCTGGCTCTGACACCCACATCGGACATAACCGCTAAGCAGCGACTGATGAGATGAAGCGTGGAAACAGTTGACATTTCACCTCTGCCTCAATTTCCTTCACTCTTCAAAGCCTCACTTGCTGCAGCTTAGCTGGGCTGCCGGCTCTCTGAAAAAAAAAGAGAAAAAAAAAAGCTATTTCATGGTTTCCATGTACACACAGTCCACATACTTATCTTTACAAGGACAGGGCAAGCCTGTCAAAGCTTCATTCAATGGACCCTAAAAATGAGAGCAGCAACGGCTTCTGACTTGCCCACCTTCTACATACACTAGATCAACCTCACAGTCTGTATCCCCAGACAAACACAAAGGAAGCTGTGGTGGGGCCAGATGTCACCTTCCTTCAAGGCCGCGTGGTCATCAACTTGATTGTGAGTTGTCTCTTAGGAAAATAGCTTTCATTCTGAGTCACAACAGGGACGAGACAACCATGATCATCACCAAGAGTAAAAAACAATTCTTTCGGGGATTTGTGTCTTCGAACACCCAAAAGCCAGAGAGGTTTTATGGCTGCTCAGACCGGTACCCCGCTGGTGGCCAGTCCCTACAGGTCATCATTATCTAGCAGATAAGAGGTAGCCAAGTACATCATCTTAAGACAGAACTCTTTGAAGCAAGAAGGCATAAAATATTAATAACTTCTTTAGCCCTTTTTCTCTTCCCAATATGATTACAAATTATCCAATAATTTGCCTAGCAGCACATGTGAAACCTTAGAACTCTGATGTGGGTGATGACATAAGGCATAGGTTTTTTTTTTCTTTTTAATTCAAATGTCACTATGATAAGGTATCAGTGTGAGCATACGTGGTAACTAAGTTTTTCATAAATGGTGTGTAAAAGTACTTGATATTGTTTTCTGGTTTTGTTTGTTTGTTTTGCTTTGGCTTTTCTTTTTCTTTTTTTGATTTGGGGTCTAATGTATGCCACGCTGGCCTTAAACTCGTATGTACCAAGCTGGTCATAAGCTTCTTGTCCCCCTGCCTCCCCTTCCCAAGTACTGGACTGCAATTGTGCACCACCCCTCCAGCTTTGAGAAGAAGGACGTGTTGCTTCTAACTGTATTATGAGACAGTTTCATCTGACCAAAATCTCACTTTCTAGAGGGTAAAGACAGAGAGTAAATGCAGGAAGAGCCTGCATTTAAGGTATAATATTCAAAACCAATATTATCTCTCCTCTAATCGACTCCAGTCCTGGGGATTATAGGCTTCAATCTACACAGAGGAACCTGTACTAGCAGTAAGTGGACAGCAGATGGCACCAGAGTCAATGTTATCGCACTTGAATTCAACATGGCTTCCCAACATTCCCATGCCTTGCCCAGCCCCTGGCAGAACACACAGAACTTGTGTTTTGAGATTCTATAGATTATTGACCTCCGTTATCCAGCATTGTTTTCCTAAACTGTTTACATTTTTTGCTTTGTTTTTAGTCATTCCATCAGCCTTCAGCAATTCCAAAAAATATTTTTCTCTTTTTGTATAATGGAAACACAAACTAAGACTGACACTGATTTCTTACTGGCTGAAATGGACAGCCAGTGATCACTGCCAATGTGGTTAAAGATGACTTTGAATAAATCCAGTCACAATGGAAAAAGGAAAGGAAACACCATTGGTCTGGGAATTAAAAGCATCTTCAAAATAGATGTTTGAAGAAAGGCAAAACGATGAGCTCAGAATCCTACATCGGATCAGCAGCAGATAATCTTACCTCCAAAAATTCTTCAATTTAGGCCATTTAATAAACTTTTACAGTGAACTACAGGTTTTGCCATTTTATAAACATGGTCAGGACAAAGGTGCACTCTAGTATTCACACCTTGATACAGTCTCCGTTCACCTGAGTGACAACCTTGAGAACAGTGACTTATAATTTATTATTTTGCTGCAGCTGGATTTTGTCTTTTACTAGTAAACCAAAAAGCCCCAAGTCAATACAGCCTGGTGGCTCTGTGGGTAAAGTCACCTGCTGCCAAGCCCAAGGACCTGAGTTTGTCACTGGAACTCACATGGGCAAAGGGGAAACACGCCATGGCATGCAAACATGCATTCACATACACACACACACACACACACACACACACACACACACACACACACACTAAATAAATAAAACCATTTGTTTTTTCTTTAAGCCTGATCCAGTTCATAAACATCTTTGATATGGGTTGGTATTTCATTTATTTCTGAAAGCAAAATTTCTGCATGTGAATACTATACTGAATATTTACCAAGTACCACACATACCATATAGAATATGGCTAAATGTCATGGTGTGATTGTTGTCTGTGGTATGAAAACCATGCAACAAGCTTTTGAATTCCTATTTTGCCTATCTGTTCGTAAGGCTAAGTTATGTTTTCAAACTGATGCTTTCATTATATCTGTCAGTATATGAAAGCGGTTGCTGAGCATGGCCATCTGGCACAGGAACTGAAATTTATCATTTGCATATCAACAAATAAGCAGAATTTCATAACTATGAACTAAAACATAATTAATGATTTTGTGGATTATTCTTCCCTGAGCTAGACATTAACTGGAGTAGTCTCCTATGTAGTCATATGCATCTATAATTGCATACCTAAGCTGTGATAATTCCCCAACTGTTACCCATTTACAGTTTTCCTCAATTCTGTTTATTTACTCTCAAAAATCAATTATGACAAGAGTAAGCCACATAAGCACATTAAATAGCTTCATGAGAAAACTTAATAAATAATAATTGATAGAGGCAAAGGTATCTCTACTAGATGTATACAATGCATTTCAGATGTGTAATAAGACCATCAGGAATACAATTAAAAGTTATTGACATGCATAGTGCGAATTCCTATTACAACACAGAATAGCACGTGAAAGTAAAACTTAATTTTGTATTATGCATTTCAAAAGACCAATAATATATACATCTATCATACATGTATAGATAAGTATCTATGCAGCATGTAAACTTACCTATATGTGTGTATGGATGGATAGACTGTAGATAATATGTAGTCAGGCGCACAACTGCATTAACAAGAATGTTGACTTTCACATGTTTATCTAGCTTGCTAGTAGTACATATTATGCTTTTTGATAATAGAATGCTTGCTGTCTTAAATATTTCCTACCATTTGAATAAAACCAGACCAATTTTCATAGCAGTCTATAGATATTACCAGCTTCTAAGATGTCAGGAGGACAATGTAACCTGTCCTGGCACTAAAAATTTGCTTTTTTTGTTTTGTTTTGTTTTGTTTTGAGAATTCATTTCACACTATCCCTAGAGCAAAACAGAAATCATTTTGGCATATAAGACCTTAATTTATGTATAGTTTTTCTCTATTCTGAAAGCCTTATTGGTACATTAATATAGATGAATGTGCCAGGGAGTGCATATGCCTAATATAGAGACAGCTGCTACATAGATACGGAGGGACACTTGCTACCAGGACAAGAGCCCTGCCAGGTTGATAGTCCCAAGCATCCAGAAAGCACAACAGAGGACAGGAGGTCAGAGCAGACATTGCATGAAATATCAACACATTTGGACACCAGAGGCTGGTGAACAATCACTACAGGTGCTTTGAATTTCCACCCTCATGAGATGGAACCTGAAGGTAGTCAGAGTGTCTCTTATTAATATGATATCATAGACATTCAGGAAATCACAGAATGAGTTGTTTGACTAGAGTTGATGGATATTTAACTTTTTGATTCTGTTTCCATGGCTTTCTACTAGACAAAGCTCATTTTGCATAATTGAAGGGTTCAGTGTTTGCATATGCTCATATTTTCATATTAAGCAATATTCTGTGGTGCTCTAGCCAAAATATCAGACTCTCTCTCTTTCATTTTTTTTAATACTGTCTCCATCTTCTTGTAGCTTCTGTCTAGACTAACTGTTGTTTTAATCAGTCTGAATTTCACTCACCAAACGTTTGACTAAAACACTGACTGCCGGTTTTCACCGTAGGGTGGTCACAAGCCCTCTAGAGTTAGACACTGAGGTTAAATATTCCGCCTGCCTCCTGATAAGCTGTGGAAATGTGTACCGTAGATGCAATTTCTACTGGAAAACGTTTTTTGTTATAGTAAGCACACAGTTGTGCATTTACATTTATAGTCTTATTACAAAACTGGCATCACAATACATTGTGATACATATGTTCTTTATTAGTTGTATTTTAATCTTATTATTATTTTTTTTCTGTTCACACAGAACATAGATTGGGAGTCTATTCTTGAATTCAGTATTTTTTCCTTGTTACACACCCTGAAAACTTATACATTTTCAATAGTTTGGTAAAAAGTCACGTACCAGAAGACGTTTCCACTGTAGAGGCACACCATCAGCTTTGCACACACTCACAGCTTGCATATGTACCCATAAAATTTCAAAGTGACTCATAATTACAGTCATGTCAGTTTCTATTTTGAGTATCATCCTCTAAGTATGTAGCCTTAAGATCAAAGTCTCTTCGGTGAGAAAAAAAAAAAAACGTTCTTAAAATTTTTTCTTTCAATGAAATATGACAACACTATGCAGAAGGAAGAAATGGGACTAGAAGTGTGTGTGATGAGCTCTAAGTCAGACCTACAAATTCTGCCTCAGTATTACTCATACTATCCCCACACAGACCCTCGTCTGTCTCCTCTCACCCAGCTGTCTGCTCAGACCCGAACTCACATCCCCCACATTCTGTTCCCATTGGCAATGGTCACACTATTGAGTGACCCAGAATGACATTCCAGGTCAGGTCGGTTCCAGGTCAGGTCCGTTTTCAGTTGCCCTGGGTTTGAACCTGCTCCTGAGCCTTGCCAGTTTGGTTGGTGTTCTTGTCTTTGCTTCTTTTCTTAATTTCTAAAGTGATAACTTGGGGCGGGTTGAGCTCTGCTTCTTCCTAAGACTCTAGGGTGTTTGTTTGTTGTTTGATGTATTGCTAGGGTACCATCCATGCATAAACGCTACTTTGTGATAGTTGTCCCCATGTTAAAGAATAAATCACCCTGTCTCTTCCCTATGAAAAAGAAGTCAGAGACTGATGACTGACCTCATCTGAGATGATGGAGTTGCTCTGACGCGTCTCCAGGGAGAGCCTGTATTGGGCTCCTGGAGGAACCACACCAGCGCTTGGAATCTTAATCAGTATTGGCTTCACAGGAATCATGTGGAGAGGGTGGGTAGCAGCTTCTCAAGCAGGAGCCATTGCATACTGAAAATAAACAAGACACCTTCACATACTTGTACCTCAGAGAGGATGGGACTTAAAAGATGGGAGCCATCAAGAGCTCGGACAGCTAGACGTCAGTACCTGGCCACGCCTTGCCTCTCTTTCCAGCTTTATTTGGCTGTCAAGTGGAACTGGCAGAAGGTGCTTATCTTGTCTCTCTCTCTTTTGCTCTGCAGGACCCGGGTCGGTGAGAGGAATCAATGGATCCATCAGTCTGGCCGTACCACTGTGGCTGCTGGCAGCATCCCTGCTCTGCCTTCTCAGCAAATGTTAATAGAATAAAAATTTAAAAATAATTACAAAAACACACAAAAATGCGTCACACAGAAACAGAGAGAGAGAGAGAATGCAAAAAGGGGGGAGACTTATTTCACAAGTTTGTGTGTTTATAAATGAAGGGGGGGAAATGTGAAAATGAAGAAAATACAACACTAAAAACACTTTTAAGATCCATCAATAAAAAAATTGAGTATAATTTAGGGTGGGAAAAATCTCTACCAGAATATGTGTCTATCTTCTAAGCAAATGACTGCTGTGTAAAAAGACTCCATCATGCTAAAGATATCCGATGTTGTACAAATGAGACTATTCAAGAAGTACCAGATGGATATTAACTCCCCCACACACACACTTTATCCTTCCTTCATCCGTTTTCATCTGTGGGGAAAAAGAAGATCTTGCCTTTGGTGTTTATATTTCCATAACCTTTTTATTCTGTTTTTCATTTGAGCTAATGTGCAGCCATTTTGGACGATCAAAGGAAACCTATGTAGAGCCTTTCTCAGGCTCCGCTGCCTCCAACATCTCTCTAACCTTTGAGGACATCCCCTTTCCCTCCAGTGTGTTCTATCCCCACCACACCCATTCCAAACGTTCCCTTTTTCTCTACCCCCATCTCTCTTTACCCCAGCAACCCAGAACACTAGTCACGCCGCAAATGCTAGGAAGTGCCATTTTCATTTTCTTCACTGTGCGCGTGTGTGTGCTCAAGTCTCTCGCTCTCACGTAGGTGTACATGTGTGTGAGCGTGTATGTGTCTCTCTCTCTAAAGCATGCCAATGGAATGGTCCATGTGTACATAGACTCATTGTGCCGTAGATACTGTCCTGCATTGTAATTGTGAGATGCGGCTGTAACAAGTTGCTGGGGGAGATGGCTGGAGGGGAGGCAAGGAGCAGAATCCCTCCCCAATTCATGGCTGTCACATGACATCAGTGCGCATTCAAACCAAGCTGTGCTCCTTCTGTGGGCAGGACCCCATACCTCTCCTAGTCCCATTTTCAAAACCCCCAGTCAGGAGTCACTCAGAATATCACTGTAAATGAAAGTGCCTACTATCAATGGGGTGAGCAGACAGGGAACAGATCCGTGGCCTGGATGACATGACCTAGGAGAAGAAGACTGTTTATGATTTCACTCTTATTTTACAAGCCTGGGGGATTCATAACTTTTCTAGCTTTGTATAGGTTGAGTCCCATTGCAGAAATGAGCAACATGTATTGAGCAGGTCTCCAGAAACAAGAAAGTCTCTGAGTGGTAACTCCCATGGGAAAGAGGAGCTGATGAAGATCCTATGCAGGCCTGTTTTGTCCCCTCACTAATCTTCAGCTAACACTGCATTTGCCCCGAATTCCCCTAAGCTGAGATTGTTGTCTCTTTCAGATAAAAGATTGTGAGTGAGACATGAAAAGTAGATAGATGCCCAGGTCCTTTCTATAGAGGCTGCCAAACCTCTAATGCAAAGTCCTGACCATCACAAAATAGGAGTTCTAGGCTTTGTTATCCTTTGTGGATTATCATCCTTGAGTTCTAGATTGATGCTTTATTAAGTTCTCACTCCACTGATATGGTGTATGGCACCATTGCCTGTGGAGGCTCCTCAGAATCCGAAAGCCAGGCCACTAGGATGCAGATTGCATTCACCTTCTCTACCTTTAGACTTACATCTGTGAGATTCTCCTTGACACTAACAATGAAACCTGAGCTAATTGCTTAATCATAAGATCTGAGCAACTTGAGATGAATTCAGGCAGAAGTTGTGTGAGCATCCCAAAGCTCAGCACCATTACATTACCAAGAGTGCTTTCCTAGGGGAGGTTTTCCAGGGAAGGCTGCCTCTGCATGTGGGCATCTTTGGTAGGAAACCATCCACCACTTTCCCTTAGATTATAGAGGTATCCAAAGTAATTCACCTTAGGAAAGGATGGAGGATTATTGTTGAGGCCATAAAGTGTTATCTCACTGAGCCAACTATAATAGCTCATCATTTTAACCTTTGAAATGTCTGTCACATGATACAAAATGAAGGCGAAGAAGGAAGGGAAGGAGAAAGGGAGGGAAGGAGAAAGGGATGGAGAAAGAGTAAAAAGAATTTGAGCAGTATTGTAAATTTCTTCTAAGGAATTACATCATTTAGTTTATAAACCCATCACATTCTTTCTTCATGGTTTTGCAGTTGTGACATGAAACAGAGGGCAGACAGGACCTAGGATGGGTAAGAGGATTTATGGGAGATCAAGAGACAGAATATTAATTCTTATCCAAGAACATAGCTATTACAACATAGGGAACATGATATATTGGCAATCAGGGATTTCTCTGGCAATCTGGTCCTCTTTGCACAAGAATTGAAGGATATGTATTTCCCATGTTAAAGAGGCATCCACATCCTTAAGTAAAATCTTAGAAGCGTGCATGATAGTCTAGATAGAAGGAAGAAAGAAAGGAGTTAATTCAGCATTGTTTAGTATTAGTTTTGGAAATAGATACCTGTGACATATCACAGGCTTTAACCATATACCTGGTCTTCAGTGTCCCCATCCTATTATTAGGACAAACTCTTGGTTTTGTGGGAGGAGTCTCTCCTTTGGAAAGAATTCCTGATCATGTCTATACCATTTGTTATGTTGGTTTTATTATAATGGACCATAGAGTAAACTGCTAAAGATACTTTTAAAATGTGATTGTTTACCCATATCTCCAGCAGGATCTGAGATTTTTTTTTTTTTAAATTTCTCTTTCCTATGGGAAAAACCTGGGTCTCATATACCACATAGGTTTGAGAATATTGCTAAGTCATATGGAGAACTGAGGACAATGTTCTTTGAAGCAAGATTAGAATCACTGTAGGGCAACAAGACCTACACCAAGATGCCACACATTTAACCGGAAAAAAAAATGCATCACATTGCTATAAATCTCTCCAAAGATCTCATTTGTTGGTAATGAAAAAACAAAAATGTAACAGGAAATAATAGGTAATAAGGACTGGAATGCTTCAAATCATTGGGACCACTCATATATTCCATATGCTTTGTAAAAAAAGTAAACATTTTACATCATTCACAAAACAAAACCTTTAGCCTCAGATTTCATTTTTAAAAAGTAGAAATGACCCTGACCCAGGGCAGGCCTCAAAGAAGGAGAACTAGCTTGAGTTCAACAATTGCAAAATTGTCTGTTCTCTGTGCAGTTGTTGATCCAAACAACTTTGCCTAGTGGAAGGAACATTGTTCTTGCAAAATGGCCTTGTCCAAAAAGAAGGACAGCTTATGGGAAATTAGATGGGTTTTCTGTTCAGAAGGATTTTCCCCAAGGCCTTTGCCTTCTCTTCCAAGTCAGACAGACATTTTGTCCCCTTACCATGAACATGTTTTTTCTTTAACTTCATAGATAACTGGGGCTATTCAAAGAGACCTTGTAACAATACTCGTGATTTTCACGTTCTTGGAGGACAGAAGCAAAAGCATGTTTCTCCTCCAAAGATGGACTTACCTCCTCTGCCTACAGAAACTAAACTACTCAGCATGAAATTGTTTTGAGTTCTTACTGATCAGCCCACAGTCACAGGGTCCTCTGGGGGCTGACTATGATGTGATGGCTTCTATTGGCTAGTCTCCCTAAATTTTTCATCTTGTTGTTTATAGGCTTTGGATTTTTTGTGCAAAATAATATATATGTGTATGTATTGTTTTAAATCTTATCTTTTACAAATGATATATTTACAATGATGTATGTATTATAAGAACAATTTAGAACAATGGTTTAAACTTAAAAGGAAGAGAGGTATTGAATTTGGTTTATTTAAAAAAAAAGAGCTGTGCTTCATTTGGAAAGACACAGGTCCCCTTTTGTCCACCTTGTTATTATTTGTTTAAAAGAAATTTGCCTATGAGACCCATGCTATAGGATTAATTATGTCATGTTTTTCTTCATTCTTAACAAATTCTCAGCATGGATTTAGTCCTGGTTCCCCTGAAAACTGTCAGTTTTTATAACAATATAAGTGCAATGTTATATCTGACCTAAAGAGCTATTAAAATTCTGAAGACAAATAAACATACCATAAAAAATTGTGAGATCGACCCCAAGTTAAGAAACACAAATCTAATTCAGGAAATCTCTTTCTCGCTTAAGTATTTAAAATGTTTCTCCTCCAGAGACTTAGTCTGCCCGTGATGTAAATTCCCCATTATGGTTAACATCATATCTGTAAACATCTCACTAAAGGCAAAATGAAGTTCACATTTACGTGCATACCAGTGGGAAGAAAAGTAAACTATTCTCCTTTGCATTTAGCTATGCTGTTCAAATGTCACCAACTGAACCTCAAGAAAGAATTTGGTTTTGCCCACAATGTATATCACTTTCCTCTTGGCAAGGCTGCTGGTGTTAATATTAGGTTTAGGTTTAGCATTCACGCCAGCGAAATGTTTATGGATATTGTAGAAAACTTATTTTAAAATCCTGATTTCTCGTCAGCACATTTGCATACCGTGCTGATTAATAAATTAGGCACCAATCATGTGTAAATCAATGTAAATCACTAGTTTATATACATAATATAAACTATGTAAACTTCATTTTTCATGCAGAGCCCAAGTTCAGCTAAACCTATAAATCTTAAAGAAAAAGAAGTAAAATAAGAAGAAGAAAAACCAAAGCTTTTTATAGGTCAAACGTCAAGACAAAAAACTGAAGTTCCAAACATGGTTGCCTTAGCCAAAGGAAGCAGACACCCAGACCCCTTAGAGGCAGTTCCAGCCAAGTACAAATGGTTTTCCTTAGCTCCTTCTGCCTCACTGAAGATTCCTCAGCCTGACCCAACCAATCCTAGGCAAATTGGAAGATAGAGGAACAGGGTGTGAAGGACTCCTGTGCCCCAGGTCATTGATTTCTTGTCAGCTAATATATATTTTATTGTATTTTAGTTAAATAACTCCACCAGATTCACAAATAATTACATGAACGAGTTATCACACATCCCCCCCCCCCTTTTTTGGGTCTGTTTTACACTTAACCACACTCATAAAACTTCTTTGTCATCCTAATTTGAATAAGTTATGTGATGTAAGAAATATGTTATATCCTTGAGAAATACCTTGCTGAAGCTCCCTGCTTTTTTTATATTCTCTGGTAGCCCCATGTATCTACATGCCCATGGGTTATAAAGAAGGCACAGAGTCATCTGAATAGGGAGTTTCAGCCACAGGTTTTACCCCAGCCTTTCTGAAGTGCCTACTGATTTAACACAATGTCCTGCACACCATTCTTCTTAATCAAAACAACTGAGAGAGTCATCAAAGAGATTATATGAATGTCCGACAAGACTATTCTAGAAGGAAATTTGGGTCACATTGATGAGAGGCTTCCATTCGTCCACCCAAGACAAAAGGCCTCTGCAAAGTGAAAGGTGTATTAGGAGTCAGGAAAATTGGGTTGTTGCTCTGGGTCTTGCCACACAAAAAAGCCATGTGATATTGACGTTGGCAAGTTATTTCACATCCCCAAGTTTTTAATTTTCTTGTTCCAAAGGTAAAGAATTTAAATGACATTCCATTAGCCTCTTCCACCTCTAAACTCTGATTCTGAATATGAATTGAAAATTCATTAAGTATTGTCACCCACATGAGGACCCAAGCAGAGCCACTTGCTGGTCTCTGGTTTCCTCTCAAAACCATCCTCCACAACATAGCATCTTCTAGAACACAGAGTCTCTGGACTGATTCCATGTTTCTCTTCGGAGCAAATTTTCTTAGACTCGCAGAGGAAGGACATTTTCTTATTAAAGTTAAGGCACCAAAATAGCTGAGGTGGCTTCCTTGCTCATGATATTGGGAAATGTGACTGTTGAACTGTAGCCTAATAGCCTTTCATAGGAAGGAAAATGTCCAGATTGGGCATTATGTACGTAACAAATGAGGAAGTTGCCCGTGTGAGAGGAAACATCCGCTTTCTCTCATCCTGGGCCAAACGCTTCATTATGGTAAATGTGTGTCACTGGAAATTCTTGGCTGGTCCCAAGCAAGTTCAAAAAGCTGTTCTGTGAGAAACAAGCAAGGGAGGGGGTTTCTTACAGAAGTTTCCTGAAACTTGACTAATAGGCTGTGGAATCAAGCAAGTGGATAGAGAGGCCTCATTTGTTAACAGCTCAGACTGGTACAGTTTTACAGCAGATAGGTGGGAAATAGGACACAAAAGCCTACGAGGAGGCACGGTTGAAGGGAGTGAGAGTCGTAGAAGCTAAAACCGAATATGAAAGTTAAGTTTCCAGAAAGGGAGGCCAAGCAAGAACAGTTGCTTGAGACAGTATACGAGGGGTTGTTCTGTTGGGCCACGTACTGGGCAGACTCAACACAGGTCCACTTGTTCGTCCCACCCTGTCTTCAACATTCAGCCTACTGCCCGTCCAGTCACCTTTTCATGAATCTCCCCAAAGAGCACAAGGAATAGGGGTCTCCTGGACACTGAAGAGCAGAGTTTATTCATCACTTCCAGCATTAGTGTCACTTTAGATGGGGATGTTCAGTGGGCTTACTGTACTCAGGACACGCTGTAAGTGGGAGAGAGACCCACCCACCGAACACCTCCCCAGGTCCATCCTTGTTTCCAAGGCACAGCTTTTTGGATGGTGCTCATGAGTCCACCCTACAGCTACCTTCTTCTCGATACAAACCCTTTCCCGTGTAAATCCAGGCACAGTAACTCTCTGCTTCTTGCAAACGAAGAAAACCCCACGGAGCTAGCTTCCTGGCGTGCCGCCGCTGCCCCTGCCATCCGTCGGGAGCCTCTTGGAACCAACCCACTTACCTAGGCCTTTGCTCTTCACCAGAGAATGAACATGGCTTACCCTGGTGAACTTTGGCCAAGTTCTGCTCCCTAAGTATTTGCTGGGACGGGGGAGGCTGGAGGGAGGAAATAACAAGGGGAGGGACGGAGACCTGCATCTTCTCCCCAGCCTCGCTTCACCCCTCCTTTTCCATTGCTCTCCTGAAGGTTGTATAAATCCTGTTCTTGGTTAGAAGTCTCCTCATTAACAGTGTTATATACATATAAATATATATATAAAATATATTCCTTTTTCCAGCCCTGTAGACATGAACTGATCTTCCCTTGATGATACAAACACATGGCCATTTTTTTGTTTGTTTGTTTTGGTTTGTTTGTTTTGTTGCTCAAGTTATTTTGTTTTTGTTTATTGGGTGGATATTTTTTCCCTGAATACTAGCTCTGTGAAGGAAAGTAAAAAGCGCAATGTGTGTAAAAAAAATTAAAATTAAAAAAAGCCTTTTTTTTCCTTTTTAAATGTATTTAAATTCTGGTTCTTTCTTCTGTTACTTTACACGTATGAATGCTCTGCTCTTCTGTGATCTTAAAACAAAATGAAATAAACGTGAAAAGGAGATGTGTCTTGGTTGACGTGAGTCCAAGTGATCTTGGGGTTGGCGGCCCTGTTTCTGGGAGGTTTTAGTGACTAGCTCAGGAAATGAAGCCAATGATAGCAAACATCAAGCAGGGGGAGGCAGACAAAAATACTGGAAAATTGCTGCAAGGCTTTCGGACAGCGCTTCCTCTGCAGAATGTGCTATTTACCATAATTGTCTTCCCCTAAGAAAAAGCAAAGAGACTCCCTGATACTTTGTTTTCCTCTGTCTTCGTTTAGGGCTAATAAGAAAAATATGAGCAAATTAACCAGTGGGAAGCTGCAGAGGAAGGAGGCACTGAGCAGCTCCTGAGTGAGAACTTGAATGGTCTTTGGGGTGAGACACCTAGAGGATCTCATGTCCTTTCCTTAATGTCTCCATTTCTGGAGTTGTTCTTAAGGGGTAGCTTGAATGAGACCCTAAGTTTCCTCTCAAAGCTGCCTATTCTTTCTACCTATGAAAATACAGTATGCTCTCTATTCTTGCTCAAAGATAGCATCACAAAATAGTCCCAGAAACTTCACAGAATCCTTAGAGCATCACTTAGGACAGACAAAAATTAGAAAGAGAAAAAGAAGAACCAAGCAGCTCACAATTAAAGAAACTGAGGTTGACTAATAATTTCTCAAAAATGATCAAGAGGGTCCATAGTTTATTCTTAGCAGTCCAGTCAGGTCTAAAACACATTCAAGAGAATCAGAGATCCCAGTCCTAACTTGGCTCCTTCATGAAGGAGTGAAGGAATGAGCCTTTATGCTTAGCTCCCATAAAATGAAATGGAAAAAGCAAGTTTTTTCCTTCTGCCCTGTGGTTCAAGGAGACAGCAGAGAGAACTAGCTTCCACATATTTGAATTTCATTAAAAAAAGGAAAGGAAGGAAGGAAGGAGGAAAGAAAGAAAGAAAGAGAGAGAGAGAGAGAGAGAGAGAGAGAGAGAGAGAGAGAGAGAGAAAGGGAAAAAGGGAGAAAGAGAGAAAGAGAGCTGGGTGGTGGTGACACATACCTTTAATCCCAGCACTCAGGAGGCAAAGGCAGGTAGATCCTTGAGTTCAAGGCCACTTTGGTCTACAGAGTGAGTTCCAGGACAGCCAGGGCTACATAGAGAAACTCTGTCTCAAACAAAGAAACAAACAAAACAACAAATAAATGAATAAATAAGGATCAGAAAAAGCCATTCTACAATGTGTTTATCAAACTTCTGTACCAGCAATAAGATTGTGATGATGTGATAGCCTTTTGCTGTGATCAGCTGACTACACGCACCACAATGGGGACGAATGATTCTGGCAGTATCTCCACGCCCAGTAGTACAAAAGAATGATTTGAAGGATTCAGAAAAGCCTTGGCTCAGGATTTTATTATTACAAAAGAGTACACAGAGAACCAGTCAAAGGGAAGGTCTAGTGGATGAGTCCCTGCATATGAAGAGTCATTGATTGTGCTCATGCAGTAAGAGGCATTACAGTCTTAGCACATGGACATATTTTTAACCAGAGAAGGTCAACTGAGTTTGAGTGTCCAAAATTTATTTATTGTTGTTGTTCTTCTGAGAGTTCACTACATAGGCATGGTAGATTGCTCTTTGGACACATGCTAGAATGTAACCTCCAACTCCTTTCTATGACCCAGAGGTCGGGCTGATATAAAACACTAACTGGCTTAAATACCACAGTTTCAAGCTGAGATTTCTAACATGGCCATCCTCCAGATGAGCTACCATCAGGTGTGCTCCTGTGAGGCCAATATCAGTAACACAGAAAAGAATCCTAAGGAATCCAGGACCTGGGGACAGGATTCAGCCAACAATTTTTACTTTCTATTACCCACTATTATAAAAAGTCATCTGGAGACTTTCTCAGATGACCTGAAGTGTTGGTGGGGGTTTTTACTCTTTTGGGGGCCTGCCACCAAGCTCCCAGATAAATCACACACAGAGGCTTATTCTTAATTATGAATGTCCGGCCTTAGCTTGGCTTGTTTCTTGTCATCTCTCCTTAACTTTAAAATAACCCATCTACCTTGTGCCTGTGGTCGTTTCCCATTCTCTTACTTCTGTAAATCTTATGGTTACTCCATGACTTGCTGTGTAGCTGGATGACTGGTCTCTGATGTGCCTCTCCTTCTCAGGCTATGTCGTTTCTCCTCCAGATTCCTCCTTCTATTAATTCTGTCTGCCTCCTAGCCCTGCCTATCCTTTCTCCTGCCTCGCTGTTGTCTGCTCAGCTTTTTATTAGACCATCTGGTGTTCTAGACAGGCACAGTAACACAGCTTCACAGAGTTAAACAAATGCAACATAAACAGAAGTAACACAGCTTAAAATAATATTCTACAACACTGAAGTTTTGTTTCCATTAATCCACAGAAGCTTCAGGGGTTGAAAGCTAACACCTTCTTGAATCTTTGTGATCACTACAAGCTCAGAAGAAATTCTCTGATTTACCCCTTTTCCGCTGCTCTCTTTACATCCACCCGTTTTAATGAATGTTTAACAGAGTCTACGAGAACTGTAAGTTAGGTGAATCTGTGACTTCCAGTCTAAGGAAGGTGTGGTCTTCCTCACCTTTGTGATCCTCTTACACCTAGTTTGGTACTCAATCCATAGGTTGGGCTTACCAAACACTTGCCAAAATAGAACTAAGAATTGTTCAGTTCCTCCAACAAAGCTGGCGCCTATGTAATGCGTTTTCCATCAGCCACCATCACATTATCACTATAGGAGATTTCTGAATCCAAGTCTATGACATGGACCCTTCCCTCACATACAGAGCACATGGAAAACATGGAAGCCAATAACCGGTCAACACAAATAGCCCAAGGCCTTCTCTCCACTTTGATTCTTAAATTCTTTTCTTTTGCCCCTTAAATTAGTCAAAGCTTTGTCCTAGTCCAAGGATACCAAATTGATGAAGGTCTCAGAACCAGGAATTGTGTCCTGGGACATGCATTGCAAGAAGTCACCTCACCTGGCCACTCTGGCAGACCCCTTCTTTCTCCGGAAGGTATTGCTGACCAGTTAGTTCTTGAGTTTGAGAAATCATGGCATTTATTTGTTTTTCTCTAAAGGCAGAGTAAAATGTAGCTATTTTCTCTTTATTTTGCATTATTCTGGGTCTTCTCTTCTTACCTTTGCCCATCTCCCATTCCCATATAACTAGGAAATTCACTGACCATATAATAAAAAGCTTCTATTTCTCAAAAAAAATAAAAACAAACAACCTCTGAGTTTCTGTTTAACTAAAGAAGGCAATTCTTTGAGGACACACAGATTCCAGGGGTAAACCTGCCTGGAGATCCGGTAATGAAGAAAACGTTAGAGAAAGAGAAACTGAGGTTACAGCCCTGGGCAGCTCCTGTGGGAGTCACATGACACTGTCACACAGATGTAGTACAGTCTCAGTCACCACAACATGGATTCTACCCAGAGACTCCCACAAGTTAGTGGCAAGTTAGTCTCTAGGTCCTTGGACTACGAACAGACTTTTCTGATCTCATTATCTTTTGGCTTTTAGACAATTAGCACAATCCACACTATGGAGATATATTTTTAATTCTTAACAAAAACACCCTTAGGTTCTATACGGTATCAGGAGACTGTAGAGACTTTGGATAATATTTGAGCAAATTATTAAACAAAAGGAAACAAACAAAAATAAGAATCTCATAATCAAGAAGACTAAGAATCCTTTCTAGATGGGGACATTGCCTCCATGAAAAATAGTTGGGTCATGCCTTGAAAAGGCTCCTTTTAAGCCGACTTTGTCAGTACAGACCTGTAATTCTAGGATAGGGCAGTGGAGGTAGGAGGGTCAGGAGTTTGATGTAGAATGATTTTGAGGCCAGCCTAGGTTAAACAATACCACATCTCAAAAAGAAAATAGGAAGGAAGGGAAGGAGGTCAGGAGGGAGGGAGGAAGAAAGACTGCCTCGTAAACATACACTCTGGATCTAGCCAACCTCTCCTCACTTTCACAACTTCCCCATTCCTTGCACCAGCCAGCTACAGTTGTACCTGCAGACTCTTTGGGTTTTTTTTTTAATGATTCATTTTTATTTTTTATGTGCATTGGTGTTTTGCCTGTGCATATGTCTGTGTAAGGGTGTCAGATTCCCTGGAACTGGAGTTACGGACAGTTGTGAGCCGCCATGTGGGTGCTGGGAATTGAATCTGGATCCTCTGGAAGAGCAACAAGTGCTCTTAATGTCTGAGCCATCTCTCCAGCCCCTGAGCCATCTCTCCAGCCCCCTGGAGACTCTTCACCAAGCCAGGTGATCTCCGGAGACTTTTGTCACTCTTACTCTGCACCCACATTGTATAGCTTTCAGACTGTGTCCTGAATGTAATGACTGATACAACCCAAAAAGACACTCAGGTCTTGCTATACATCAATCCTATCTTACAAATTCCATTTTCCAGAGACGGCTCAAGCCTAAGCCAGGCCTCTTGTTCTAGCAGATGAAGATTTCTTGTTCTGTGTAACAATATCTTGGCACTTTCCTCCCTTAATCACAATGGATGATAGAATAATGCTACTATCAAATAGCTGAACAACCAAGAATCCCAATTTACCAATTTTGCCTCACACCCTGATTGCACAAGAGAGGGAAAAAAGGAAAACAAGCCTCTAAACAGGGTTTGTGTTGATAGCACAGGCCTGTGCACGGTGAAGGCACATCATCTTTCTGATTTGAAGCACTACATGGAAAACACATTCCTCACCTTCACAAAGACCTTTTGAAAATATGGAATAATGAAGTAGATGTTAAAATAAAAATGCCCGGTGGTTACAGTCAGAGTTTCCATTAACATTTCAAATGGTTATTTTTAATGGTACATTTAACTAAAGCTAACTTATCCATGGGAAAAAGAATGTGGCCATTAAGATCGGCATCTGTTGAACAAACTGAGGTTCCGCGTTCAGTGGTGCGTGCTTTTATAACAGCAAGAATATTACACGCTAACAGCAGACTCATTAGCATTAATTGCTGCATTTAGTCCCACTTAAAACCTCCTGTATCTATAACATTTGCTAAATGCATCATCCATTTTGGAAAAAGAAACACCCTACAATGTTATCACATGAGAAACAACACAACCAAACCCAGACAGGCATGGGGGTTATAGTGATGAGAACAGCGTCACCCTCCACTTACAGTTGCACAGTGGAGTAGAAACACTGTAGCTTGTGGGAACCTGAACTTGAAAAGGTGCCTAGGGAGGAGGGTCCTTCAATGGGAGTTGTGGAAAAAAGTCTTGAGAGATGTGACTACACAGAGTCCAGGCACTGTGCTGTCCAACCATTTGCTCATTCATCTTCCAATCTCCAGGTGGGGGATACCTGGGGACCAGGCAACATGTTAGTCCAGTTGCTTTCTCCACCAGAAAAGAAATACCATGAAGGGTGTTCAGGAGCAGAGCTGAACTCTATTTGGAAGTTAAGGTACATAGAAACAGGCAAGGAATAAATTGACAGCAATGAATTTAAAATGTTGAGAATAGCCATAACCTATTTCTTTACAGTTTGATTGGTTCTTTGAGAATTTCATACAATGTGTTTTGATAATATTCACCCCCTCCTCCTGTTTCTCTGAGATCGAATCCCCCTTTCCCTGCCTCCCCAACTTTGTGTGCTTTTTTGTTTGTTTGTTTTTAAACCCATGAAGTCCAATGTGTCACTGTATGTCATTGTAGGATATGTGGCCTTCGACTGGAACCCCCTCACACACTGTATGTATTGGTTTCCTGAGTTCTATGAACCAAAGGAAATGCTATTATTTGCAGTATTCTGCACTATTTGGTTCTGGAAACCTGACTTGGGGGAGGTGGTAATGAAAACAATGACAGACACTGAAGACAGGACTGAGCCACCTGCAGGGAAGCTGGGATCAGGTGGGCTGGGCTCTCTGCCTGAGGGCACCTACTCCACAGCCTGGAAACTGGGCACATTTACTAAGGACACCACAAGAAGAAGGGCCTAGCTTGTCTCACTGGGAGTGCTCTGTAGGGGAGCATTCTCAGCCTGTAAGAAGGGGGAATCTGCAGTTGTAAGGTTTGGCACACATGAATCAGTCATAAACACTCCTACTTGGACCAGAGGAAGGCTTTGCTATTTTGAGCCTCACTTGGGGGAAGACTTTACCATTTCCATGGGTCTGAGACATTGAGATCTACCACATGGCTGTGCCCAGGTCAACAATGCACATTCACTCAGGACTTTACCCCCCCTACACAATGATTTGAATGTGCTGCCCTTAAAACATGGCTTGGAAACCTAACTCCTAAACAACACGTAATATAGGCCCTACACTGTGGTGAGTATGTCTTAAGGATGGAGTCAATAGTTTAATGTCAGATACCAGCACCTACTCCATCTTTTGACTCTCATCCTCCAGAAAAGGGAGCCCAAACTTTCTATCCACTATACATTAGTCTGTGTTATTCTGCTGTAACAGCACAAAAGGAATGGAATGGAACCTAAATGTGCATCTGTCAACCCCCACACGTTGCTCACAGATACTATACTGACCCTAAGCACAAGGAAAAGCTATCACTTGGAAGATCAACTGTGAAAATGCTACACGACAAAGCAGCACAGGTGGCCTACACAATGACTTTAGCTATCTTGGGCTTCCAGGCACAGTTGTACCCATTGGCAATTCATGGTGGAGCAGCAGCAGGAACAGTCTCGTTTCCCAACTGAGGGGACCAAGTGTCAGAAAATTCTTACTTGAGGTCAGCCAGCCAGCTGCCCAGGGGAAGCAAAGATCTGCTGGGCCTTCTGGGTCTAACCTGAGTTTTCTTCCACTGCAGACTTCTTTGCCCTTATGGCATCTGGAAAGAGTAACTCAGTAACTCGTGTGAACATGGTTGGAGAGTGATTTGAAGTAGGTCATGCCCCCTTAGGATATATACGTCAAAATATATCCAAACGTGCATACCTTTGAAGTCTTGTAACTGCATCCGGAGGTAGGGAGTACATCCCCTAGAGAGGGGACTGAAGAGGAAGCTCTGAGCATGGGCTCTGAGGCTAGAGAGATGGCTCAAAGGATAAGAGCCTTCGCTGCTCCCCAGAAGACTCAGCTTCGGTTCCTAGCACACCCACATGGTGGCAGATCTCAACCGTCTGTAACTCCAGTCCCAGGAGATTTGACAATAAGAGAAAAATAAAGAAAAGGAAAACATGGGTTCTGACCAACTGTCTGATGTCCTTAAACAAGAGGAAAAGACAAAGAGACATAAAGAATGCACCTGCCCAAAAGAGGGTTCAGGAGCAGACACAACATGAAAGTTGTGGCCACCAACCAGCAAAGACAGAGACCTCAAGAGAAACTGAGACTATAAACACCTTGATTACTTTCAGTCTCCATATATTTTTTTTATTTTGAAAATTCTTTTTTCCATTCCTGGTGCTTTTCTGCATCACACTCCATTGACCACAAAGAAAACTGGCTTGTCTCCGAGCTGAATTTTTATCTTCAGAATGAGGCTCACTTCCTGAGAGTTGCCTCTGAATGAATCTAGACAATGCTGACTCAGGAGATGCCCACCCCACCCCTGCAACCAGCCCTCAATGTGGTAAAAATAAGCTGTATTGACCAAAACATTTTCATGAAACCATTTGTTATAGTAAATGAGTTTGGGCATCACGGCCCACACCCATCTGCAATGATTAATCTCCTGCCAAAACAGTTTTTATCATCCTGTCCAGGCTTTTGAAATGTGACCTTCCTCTCCAATTCTGGAATCAAATTCAGTAGTGTTGGCAAAATAGTCGGAACTAAGGCTGGTGTCTAGAAAATTCCTTTCAACCTTTTTACAGCTTGCATGGAGATCAGGCCAACACAGACCCAGCAAAATCTCTCTCCTTTTGTTGTTTTGGAGATGACAAAAAAAAAAAAAAAGATGAGCTAGGAGTTACAGATGTGACTCAAAAGAAGCCGCTTTTGTGGTTCCCGGTGGTGGCTGATACAGCTTAGCTTTCACTTGTCTGTTGACAAATAAGTATCAGTAGCCTTGGAAAAGTGTCACATGCTATTGGACTCTGCAGCTACGGTTCTACTTCCCTAAGGACCAGTGAGTCCTTAGAGGTTAGCCAAGAGGGGAGAGAGTTCGTGTGCATGAAACATGAATCAGAAAAAAAAAAAAAAAGCAGATATGGCTGATGGCGGCTAGGCAAGGCTGGAGTTAATAAGCCAGCAGGCACTGAGGGTTCTGTCGGGCACAGGGAACGGATGGCGTAATTGTTTCTGCCTCTAATGATCTCAGTGATGTGGGATACAAGAGAGAAAGACGGAAACTCATTTTCATCAGCTGCCAAACAAAATGGGATGTACACCAGGAGAGAGGTATCTTGAAATGTTCACAGGGTTCACTTCACCAAAATGAGACTTTACCTCCCGTAGATGACACACCCTCCCCTCTCCCGTGCAGAAGCCGCCTCCCTTTCCTATCAAACTGTTGCTTCTCGTATTCTCCCCGCATCCTCTGCTGTCACTCCAGTCTCTCGTCACTGTCACTTTGCCTCTCTCCTTTTTAAATATCTTTCATTTTTCCTCTTCCTTTCGTTCCTCGCCATTATTTTGTCACCGCAAACATCATGTTTTTACAGTTCTCATCTTCTTCTTTCAGACCTCCCCCCCCCCAACCTCCCCCAACACCTCCTTCATTAAGAAGCACTGAGTGAACCCGGAAACCCATTTTCTGATCCCAGGAATTGCGTGGAGACCCTTACCCCTCCAAAACCAACCAACCAAACAAACAAAACAACAAAACAAAACACCAAAGTCTCTCTCCGCTCTGGGTGCAGATGGGCGGTGGTGTTTGCAGAGCAGCGATGCTCGCACCTGCCACGAGGGGGCAGAGGTGCGCGCCAGCGGGCCCCGCGCGCTGTGGTCCAGCACTGCAGGAAGTGCATGAAGGGCGGGCGCCCGCAGCTGCTCACTTGGCGGGCGTCACCCATCACAGCAGCTGACAGCTGCTAAGGATTCAGCCTGCATCCTAGATGTCCACGGATGGGCGCGGCGCAGAAGCAGACGAGCGCCGATGAATGCGGGAGGGGTGAAGTCTACCTCGGGCCAATACTGATAGATCTTTTCCAGAAACAAAGGAGGGAGTCGTGCTGTTCTGAGCAGAACAGCAAGAAGCGTAACTAGGCGACCCCCTTGAAGCCCGGCAGCCTAGAGAGGTCCCTTCTGCTTCCCTGCCCAGCCCTTCCCAGACGCTCCCATGGTGGGCGCGTCCGGCCCGCCAGCGATGAACACATCAATCCCCTTCCCGGGTAGCTGTACCAGTTTATCCCTGTATCCAGGTCACTGCAAGTCTAAACAGCAACATGTTTGGCCTTTTGGATAACAGGCGAGATTAGAGGTAGCCCACCGATTTACAGGCATGTTTTAGGGAGAGGGTTGATTAACATTGTTCCCCTGTGGTTGTTTCCTGAAAATGGCGGTAGGCTCAACTCAGCAGCAGGTGGCAGTAACGCTTCTGCCAACCTGAGGATTCTCTCTGGTTGGAGACACATACACAGACACACACACACACACACCCTGGGCAAGCACACCTCCGGGGTCTGGAGCTCCGCTGGGATTCTGATCCAGCTAATATATTCTAAAATAGGATGGAGAGGATGACCACAATGATGATGATGCGGTAATAGCAAGCGTTTATTGCCCTCTATGAGGCAGGTGTGCACTGCTTTTACACGATGGGTAATAAAATCATGATCATCAACATTAATAGGATGAGGTAATGTTACTCAAGAAATTAACTGCATCTGCTTCCCTTGGCTTTAAGTTGCGAGAATACACACATGCGTTTCCCATGCGAAGAGGCTAACTAAGCCTGATGATTCTCGTCCTAGAGGAGCAGACAGCTCTTGATTTATTTAATTATTTATTTATTAGCTTTGAAAAGGTTAGAATTATTAGGCTGCTTTGGGGCAAGATTTTCCCTCTGCTAACAGTATGTTTTTAAGGGAATTTTGGTGTGGCTGTCCACGTGTGCAGCTTTCCCTGAGGCAGTGGAATGTCTGCAGACACTGCTTCTCAGGGAGTGGTCGTGGATGGGAGCTGAAGGACCGTGGCCACCCTGGAATGGAGGGCGTGGCTCCCTAGCCGCTGCAGGACTGCTGTGCTGCTGTGTCTTTTGCATAGCCTTCTCAGAGGACTGCTTTTTACCCTGCTCAACCCCGTCACAAACTGGGTCTGGAAATCACCGAGCTTCAATGAACCCAAGAGACACAGGGATGAGCTACCAGGGAAGAGGAGGCTTACCATAGTCTAAAGGCAAAGAGGGCTATGGCGCTGAGGAATGAGTTGGACTTAGAATGGGAAGAAAAGCTGGTGAAAGGGTGTGGCTCATATATTCCACACACCTGGGTGGGAGATATCTTAAACATCAGGAAATGGAGTACTGCTGTGTTACTTGAGGCCACGGACATGGGTGTTGTGGCGAACGCCCCATGAAAGAGTGTGACAGACAGCAAAGCAGGACGGCTCACCAGCTTGGTCAGGGAGAAAAGTAGAACCACCTACAGAAGTCACCCTTTGAGGATACCCTCTCCTCCTTTCGGACTCATGAGCCTACAGGAGAAGAAAGGGACCCTGAGACATGACTAAGTTCATGTGTGAAAAACGAACTTCCATTTTATTTTATTTACACAAATTAGGAAGTCTCCTTTTGTCTCAGTGTCCAAAAATCTGTAGCAGCAACATATACAGAAAGCTTCTATTTAAAAAAAAAAACTTAAAAACTTTATTATAAAATAAAATTTTTATTTTAAAAACCATGCAAATCAATAAAAATATCACATACCAAAATTAACCAGAGGGCTTCTTTGTTAAATTTGATTCTTGTAACAGCCTGCTGAACTGGGCACAGTTATCATCTTCCTTCGGTAGCTTAGGAGAATATCACTTAGCGTAGATACAAAGCTCATGATCACACAACTGGTATGTGGTACACGTTTGAGTACTTCAGTTCAGAGATTAGTTTTTTTCCCCAGAAAGAACTAGCTTTTTTTTTTTTTTTAAATAGGAATTGTGTACTATATAGTCTTTTTTTGTAAGATATGACCTGAACGAAAGGGCCAAAGTAAATATTATTGGTAATAGAACAAATCAAAATCCTACTCTCCCTGATAATGCCGTGAAGGGAAATTGTGTCACTCCTGTGACACTTATGTCCACCCAGCAACATGAGGAAGCAGAAATGAAATCAAATGGAGAAGAAGTCTGCAAAACTTAAAATCACAAGCCAAGACTGAGGAGACCCAATTGGAGATTGGAAGAAATTTGAGAGAGGTAAGTCTACTAAATGCAGTTGGTGATTCTGTGCCAGAATCCAGATGATGGTGATGGTGGTGACCATTGGCAGAATTTAGTTGGAAATTTAAAGAGTTTGAGACAGCATCTTCCCATTCTGATGCTTACTATGGTTTCCTCTCTCTCTCTCTCTCTCTCTCTCTCTCTCTCTCTCTCTCTCTCTCTCTCTCCTAGAAATACACATAAAAGACTCACAAATGATGTAGCAGAAACTTATTCTTTAATAAAATAGAGGAAAACACGGCCTTTCAACTGAACTCCCAAGTTTTCTGGAATAGAAAATGATCAAAAAGGAGGTGATATAAGAGTAAGGCATTTGGAGGAGGGGACAGGCCAGCCAAGTACAGTCACATAACTCAGATCTTTCCAAAGAAACCAGGAATCTTTCTACAAGGCAGACACAGAAAAGCAACTTCAAGTCCTTCAAATAAACAAACAAACAAACAAACAAACAAAACCTCATTCCCAATGCTCTGGTTTCAATAACAAATATAAAAGGACTGTGACAGAGACTTGTTTTCATGTTGCTGAGCATGCTGTTGTTCGGTGCTTAACGAGTTGAAAATCAGTGGTTAGCCTGTTGAGAACTATAGTGTCTTACTTGTTCATTCTTTGAGACTGAATCCATGCATCCCAGTCAGGAGTCACTGTATAGCCAAGGGTGACTTGGACTTCTGCTCTCCCTGTCTCTGCCTCCCAGTGCTGAGATTGTAGGCATGTGCCATCATCACACCCGGTTTCATGCAGTGCTGGCTTTCAAGCCCAGGGCCTCACACATGATACCTAATCACCCTACTAAGATCCATGGCCAGCCGAAGAACTCAGATTTCATTCTGTTCTCAGTCTAATTCTTCATCCCCTTCACGTCTTTCTAGACACCTCCATCTTTGAGAGTGACCCATCATTCATCCAGTTCCTCAAGCCCAGAGTCAAGGTCAACTTTAGCTTCTCTTTCTGCCACCCCATCAATTCAGTTTCTCACCTCTATCACCAGAATAGGCCTTGAATGTTGGGAGGGGTACTGCTACCTCCGTGGCACCAACCTGACCTCCTGCCGTAGCTTGCTGACTGGCTTCCTGCTCCTGGCTTCCCGATTCTAAGTCTCCTCTCCAAATGGCAGTCAGAATTGTAGTTTAAAAAAAAGAAGAAGAAGTGAATCAGTCTCTGCAGAACATTTATACCATTTTTACTCATTAATATTCCACGCCATGCCAGCTTGAGGTTTCAGAGTAGATTATTATTTATTTACACAAATAACACCCCAGCTCCCCTTTGCCCCGGTTCTAATCGCTAGGGCAACATGGTGAAAAACTAGATGTCATCTTACATGTCAGGGAGATTTTAATAGGCAAGGCACCTAGAATCGTAAATCTGAGATTTTATAGAGAGACGGGCAGCTATGGCCCCATGCCTGGCTTCAAAGCCAGAGATGTCTCTCTGGTCCTGAGTCCTAAAGCTTCTTCAAATGCAAGCAGAGGCCTGCAGAAGACAAGCCCCCATCATCAGTGTCTCTCCTCTCTCTCTCTCTCTCTCTCTCTCTCTCTCTCTCTCTCTCTCTCTCTCTCTCTCTCTCTCTGACTTCACTCTCCTTTGACTGATGGTTCTATTCAGCTCCTTGACACTGTTGTCCTTTCCAAACTGTTCCAACCTGAAAAAGGCTCTGTGTTTATTGTGTTACAGCTCTTGGCGAGGCTGGCTCTGAAAGGCCATCACTGACTACCTCCACGAGACAAAGCAGCTGAACAGCCTTATGAAGCCATCTTTTTCTTTTTAATTCACTTAAGATTATGAAAAAATACAGAGTTATTACTAATTTATGATTTCTTCTCTGCTAGGCGGGCAGAAAGGATATGTTCTGTTCATTGGTGTGCCACAAAAGCACATAACAGTCTCTTTTGAATATGATAAGTGCTCAAAAATGTGTGCCAGATGACCAAATATATGTTTTACAAAATCCAGCCGAATACATTTGAGCTGAAAAAATCAGAACTCACTCATGTCAAAGCCAATTGACACCCCTTCAGAGCTGTATACAGCTCAAGTTTGTAAGAAATTTAATAATCCCACATGAGTGAATTTATAAGAGGAAGCAGGATGCTATTCAGAAAATCATGAATTTAAATTCCAGCTCTAACACTTAGTTGTAACACACCCTCGTGTGGAAGAGAACGAAGGCTTTCAGACACAGTGACTTGTCTAAAAGAGACAATAATCCACTCTAAAGGATACTCCTGAAAATATCGGCGCCTTTTCCTTCTCTTGAAGCCTCCCCCAACTCTCCTGACCCAAACACACAAACACACGCAGAGGCCCTGAGCTCTGCCTTCCATTCTCAACAACTCAGAGTTGACATAAGTCCTCTGACTTCCAAGCTCAGCAATTCAACAATCACTGACCATCTAATGAACACAGTGGTGTACCACATGGAGAGCACCTACATATCTCAGTTTCAGAGCTGAGGTACATGCAATCCAGTGCAGTAGATACAGGAACATGGCTGACTCTAACAGTGATTCCAAAGCAATGTGTACCCTAGTAAGTGATTCTAAGAACCTGGTCCTCTCCTTGTAGTGGCTGGTGATCACAGATCTCTTGTTTCATACTTTTTTTTTTTTCATTTAAGCACAAATAAATGACCAAGGTCCAATCTGTCTCCTAGTGTTCATATTAATAAACATTTAGGTAAAGAGTAAACATTTTGAAAGTCCAGTACGCTAAATAAGGTAGTATGCTACAAAACCAAGTCTATGTGAGGGAGCCAAAGTCTGTAGCTTGATTTTTTCGCCTTTGCCCACAGTCAAGACAAATCTTTGTCACCCGCCAGTCCCACAGCCGCTCAGACCCAACCAAATAAACACAGACACTTATATTGCTTGCAAACTGTATGGCCGTGGCAGGCTTCCTGCTAACTGTCCTTATCTTGCTAACTGTGCTTTTATCTTAAATTGATCAATTTCCATACATCTATACCTTGCCATGTGGCTGGTGGCTTACTGGCGTCTTCACATGCTGCTGGTCATGGCGGCGGCTGCAGCCTCTCTGGTCATTGCGGCGGCTGCAGCCTCTCTGGTCATTGCGGCGGCTGCAGCGTCTCCTTCTGCCTTTCTGTCCTTTTATATCTCCTCTCTGTTAGTCCCACCTATCTTTCCTGCCTAGCCACGGCCGATCAGGTTTTATTTATTAACCAATCAGAGCAACTTGACATACAGACCATCCCCCAGCACAACCAAGTGCAGACCATCTCAAACACCTGCACTCAGGCCCATGGTCCTAATCATCCTCTATACGGACCTGCTGGGTAACGCCACAAAGAACCTGAGAATGGGCTCCCACAGGACCTACAGAACATCCCACAGCACTTCCCCTTTCTTTTTTTTTTTTTAAAAAGGAAGGTTTTAACTTTTACACATCTCCAAAGTCAGCTTGGTATATTTGGGAATTTGGGCGTAGCTTCTCTTAACTACTTCCTGCTGGAGGGGGGCGCTGTATCTTATGGGGATGCAAAGAAAATTTTAGGATCATGGAGTAGTCCGTTACATGGCTTATTTTTTATATTACTTTTACTTTCTCTTTAACGACTTTATTTTTTTAAACTTTCTATTTCTTTATATAACTGTCTATGTTCCTTTTCCTCTCTCTTCCAAGCCCCAGGAACCCGCCAGTAACTCAAACCGGCGGCTGCCGCTCATTTGAGAGAGAGAATTAGGAACTGTGGGGCGTTTACCGACGTCACCGTTCCTGGAGAACTTACCGACGTCACCGCTCCGTGTGTTGAGTTCTGAATCCTCTTTACCACCACGCGAGGATTCTTCTCAGATCACACTTTATTGGAGCGCCTCTTGGTTAAGGGACTTTGTCTTTATTTATCCTTTTTCTTTAGTCCCTCTTTTTTTTTTTCTTCCCTTTTTTTCTTTAGCCCTTTTTTTCTTTAGCCCCACGTTCGGGCGCCAAATGTAGCTTGATTTTTTCGCCTTTGCCCACAGTCAAGACAAATCTTTGTCACCCGCCAGTCCCACAGCCGCTCAGACCCAACCAAATAAACACAGACACTTATATTGCTTGCAAACTGTATGGCCGTGGCAGGCTTCCTGCTAACTGTCCTTATCTTGCTAACTGTGCTTTTATCTTAAATTGATCAATTTCCATACATCTATACCTTGCCATGTGGCTGGTGGCTTACTGGCGTCTTCACATGCTGCTGGTCATGGCGGCGGCTGCAGCCTCTCTGGTCATTGCGGCGGCTGCAGCCTCTCTGGTCATTGCAGCGGCTGCAGCGTCTCCTTCTGCCTTTCTGTCCTTTTATATCTCCTCTCTGTTAGTCCCACCTATCTAGTTAGTCCCACCTATCTGAACTGGTTGAAGCCCCAAAAGAGAAGTGTTCTTAGAAATAAGTATTCTAGTAGCCATTCATGGCAATTTCAATTCTAGTAGTTTCCAGACCATGCAACCAATCTGGATGGGGAAAAATGATAAATGTGGCATATATCAGTTGACATGTATATTTATTTGTAAGGAATATATTTATATTTTATGCTGATATACAATTAAAATATGATATGTGCAAATAATAAGCCTTTAAATGGCTGCAAATAGTTTTTCTTATACTTTTCTGAAGGATCTTGTTCATTCCCTACTTTAGAGACTACTGGTTAAATGATACATCTATTTATTTTATTTTTAACTTTTTACTGCATAAAAGCTTCATATTTGTTTAGTCTTCTGATCTTGTGCTTGTGAGTTTAATACTTCCAGAGTGATTTTCTGCTCCACAATGAGGAAAATACACTTGATGTCCCGTCTTAGACAAACTGATACACTTCTTGGTTTTAGATAATCTCACAAGGACTTAGATCTTATGGCAGGAAGCTCTTAAAGTCCTCCTGGTCATACATACCATGCTGATTCTGATGCTTCCCTTCCTTCTTGATATAAAGGTAAACAATCCTATTACCAAGGTGTGCTGGATAGTTTCATGTCAGCTTGACACAACCCAAAGTCATCTGAAAGAAGGAAACCTCAATAAAGCAAATGCCTCCATAAGATCAGACTGTTGGCAAGCTTTGTAGGCATTTTTGTAATTAGTGATTGATAGGAGAGGGCATAGCCCTTTGTGGGTGGTTCAATCCCTGGGCTGATAGTCTTGAGTTCTATAAGAAAGCAGGCTGAACAAGACATGGGGATCAAGCCAGTAAACAGCACCCCTCCATGGTCTCTACATGAGATCCTGCCGCCCAGTTCCAGTCCTGCTTGAGTTCCTGTGTTCTGACTTCCTCTAATGATAGACTATGATCTGGAAATGTAAGCCAAATAAACCATTTCCTCCCCAAGTTGCTTTGGTCATGGTGTTTCTTCAAAGCAACAGTAACTCTAACTAAGATACAGGGGTTCAGGAAAGCCTGGTTTTGTTAGAGGCTGTATTGTAGGAAAGCCTATGATGGTATGTCATACTCCAGATTATTCTGAGTGCTTCTAAGCACCATCCCCAGAAGACACTCTTTATTTTTAAATATTTTGAGAGGTTAATCGTTGATGTTACAATTATACAAATAAATTGTATTTTATTGGGTATAATCAATGAAAAGAGATTAAAGAAGAATAATGGATCCATAATCTTTCTCTCCATCTTCACTCTTAACACATACCCTAGTCATATATATTCTGCAAAAGAATACAAAGCAAAAATATAAGAGGAGACTGCAAGCACATTCCACCACCACCACCACCCCGCCTCACCTCTGCACACACACACACACACACACACACACACACACACACACACACACTGCCCTTCAGACACAGATACATTCTAACTAAATAATGAGACAACAGATATAGTTCTAGTTTGGAAAAATGACCTAAAGACTGAGTTATGATTCTTTTTGAAAAGTGTCAGAATTGTGACTACTTCCATTACTTTGGGGTTTAGCAAGGACCAGTTTGCCTTTGGAATCACCTCTCTTGTAGCTCTTACGCTGAAGACTTGCATCTTAAAACCTTCACCAAGTGTTCCCTCCAAACATTCTCTGGACCAAAGAACATTCATTCCCCAATGCCTGAAGGCTGCCCATTGACGGTCAAAAGGAAGAGCTGGCCCATCTACCTTTCTTGAAATTGGAGTGGGGATTTGGACAACTTAGGTGAATTATGTTTAGTATCTGTTTGGACTGAAGATGTTCATTCTCAGAATCAGATAGCTGCTTTGAATCATGGAGATCATTCCTCATTAGATAGAAGAAAATATCAGATATAAAAAGAGAAAAGTTTGAGTTGTTGGTCCCAACACTCCCACAAACAATATAGGTTATTGCCTGTAGTAGGAATCTTAAAAGTTCTTATTAATAAAATAAAGCCTGAGGCCAGGTATTGAGGTGAAGCTGGAAGATCAGAGAACCAGAATAAGCCACAGCTACCTCACCTCGCCGGTTCCTTAGCTGGTCTTGTTTCCTCAGACTGGAGGCCTCTGAGTCCTCATCCAGAATGAATCTCAGCTGAACTGCTGCTAGAAGCCTAAAAGCTTAACCAGCCAAATGCTTAACCAGCCAAATGCTTCTAGTTTCTGGTTCTAATGCCTTATATACCTTTCTGCTTTCTACCATCACTCCCTGGGATTAAAGGCTTGCTTTCTGGGATTAAAGGCATGAGTCACCATGCTTGGCTGTATCCTTGAACACATGGATTTCTGCCTAGCTCTGCCTCCCAAGTGCTGGGATTAAAGGCATGTGCTACCACTGCCTATCCTCTATGTTTAATATTGTGGCTGTTCTGTCTCTGATCCCAGATAAGTTTATTAGGGTGCACAATATTTCAGGGAACACAATACCACCACAATTGCCATATTCCATTATATGCCCAGAATATAATGGTAAGGCTGGGTTGCTAAAGGAACCATACACTGTGGTCACAGGACATGGAGAAATCAAGTTGGTACTGACCAGAAAGTTTCCTCCCTACTGGATAGCTATCATAGGACCAGGAGATGCTATAAAGGCTACTGAGGAAAAGTTCATCAAAAGTCTTACTCATCTCTGAACCTTGTGAACTATAATAATGATAAGTGTGGTAAAATATGCCCATGCCAAAAGTGGCACAGATGTTATGGAGGTAACCAACTGCTTTCTATAAAGATTTAAGGCCAGTTCCTCCGGAGGAAATACATGCCTGGTATTGTTAACCTGACCAAGAACCCTTGGTTGGGAAGCACACAGTCCTTAAGAGTGAACTTATCACTATCATTCTGCTAGGCAGACATAACAACAAACTTCACTCCACTCTATGTCTGTCTCTAAAGCCATAGGTTAGTGCAGCTCTCAAATCTCATCAGTGACTTCTTTTCATAATATGATGGTTAAGACAGACTCTCCTATGGTGATATTTTATTTGTACTGAAATGTGATTTTATTTGTATGTTAATAAATAAAGTTCCCCGGGGGTCAGAGCTATTAGCAAACCATAGGAAAGCTGGGCATTGGTGATGCACGCCTTTAATCCCAGCACTTGGTAGGCAGAGCTAGGTAGATCTCTGTGTTCAAGGATACAGCCAGCATTGAAGACACACACCTTTAATCTCAATACCAACCATAGAAGACCTGGAGGTCTCTATAGACAGGCAGTGACAAGGCAGTCATGTGGTTGGGTTTTCAACCAATG
The DNA here is from genome assembly GCF_049852395.1 of Peromyscus maniculatus bairdii. Taxonomy (NCBI): domain Eukaryota; kingdom Metazoa; phylum Chordata; class Mammalia; order Rodentia; family Cricetidae; genus Peromyscus; species Peromyscus maniculatus. The sequence goes on from NC_134863.1 coordinate 33,078,632, forward strand.
AGAAGGCAGAACAGAAAGTCTTTATAAAGACAAACATACAGGAAGTAGGTCTCTTTTGCTGAAGAGGTTAGCTGCAGTAGACAGGTAAGGCTCTTAGCTCTGATCTCTTGGCTTTCTTCTTTGCATTGGTTCTGTGTTTCTTATTTAATAAGACAGTTGGTTACATCTACACTCTCCCAATTGTTTAAGGTAAAGAGAAAGTGTGTCAGCTGCCATGTTTCTTTGGAGTTCCCAGACACATTTTTCTCTGGGGTACAAGCTATTCGTTATTTCTCATACTTGAATGATGGCAGGGCTCTCTACATCCTGGTAAACGTTTCTTGTACTAGTATATGTGAATCTCTTTGTTTTTCCCAAACAAAACTATTTCAACTAAAGTATAATTACTACACAAGCTCATCCAAAGGTCTAGCTGAGATGCTGGGCAAAACTTAAATTTGAAAGTTACAAACATTCCTTTGAAACCAAGAAAAACAATCCATCCCTCAGTGAAATCCCAAGAGAAAATTGCATTCTGAGTGGATTCTGTGTTGAAGACAATTTCCAAGCACCAGAGGATAGAGGACAGTGTTTTCAATATTGAACTTGTATATGATACCAGCCTTTTTTTGGGGGGCAGGGGTGGCTTTTAAAGATGAAACCAAGGTTGGGGATTTAGCTCAGCGGTAGAGCGCTTGCCTAGCAAGGGCAAGGCCCTGGGTTCGATCCTCAGCTCAAAAAATTAAAAAAAAATAATAATAATAAAAAAAAGGAAATCAGCTGGCCAGCGGCGGCACACACCTTTAATCCCAGCACTCAGGAGGCAGAGTCAGGCGGATCTCTGTGAGTTCAAGGCCAGCCTGGGCTACCAAGTGAGCTCCAGGAAAGGCGCAAAGCTACGCAGAGAAACCCTGTCTCAAAAAACCAAAAAAAAAAAAAAAAAAAAAAAAAGAACCTTAAATCTAATCTCCTTTGCTTAGCCTTTTTCCTAACCCTAGACAACAACTTGTAACCAATCCCCCTAAACAATGAAAATTATCCCAGACCCAAAACCCATTAAAAAGACCAAAAAACCACCCGCCCCACACCACCTCTTTGGGAATGTGGGTGTCGTATTCTTAAAATTGCTTCCTGCTGGGTATGGGCGAAGTTATCTTTATCCTGAAAGAAAAATTTTAGGTTAATTGTCAAATTCTAGGGAAGGTAACTATATCCTTCATTATCCAGTCTGTGTATAATGCCAAAGTTCAGGGTTTATCTCAAGTCCTTATTCAAGTAGTCTTTGAGATCTCTCATCTAGTCATCTCAGAATTGCTCTGAGCACCTTGTAGTTCAAAGCTGATCTGTAGATGATGTTTGTCAGCTTAGTAATATTATTATTGTCCACATGGAATTGTTGTTGTTGTGGGGCCCCATCTTCTTCCTGGAGACTTCAGTTGATGTTAGGCCTGACCGTGATTTCCTGCAGAAAACTGATAAGAGACTCGAACACAAAGATATATATATGCAGCTAATTGAAGCCTTTTTTCTGTAGTCTTAGTTAGTACTCTATATGACCATTCATATCTTAACAAAGTTTAAAATGTATAAATATCTATATATATTAATCTTGTAAATTTTGATATAAGATTTATACTTTAAGAAAAGTTTAAAGAATCAGAATAGAATCAAAGAGTTGAGATTAGTAATAGAATAGTCCCTTAATTAATTTGGCTTTTCTCTTGTCCCATAGCAGAAGATGGCTCTTTTATTCTGGCCTCCACACATGAGCAAGGTAACTTACATTATAGAAGTTCATTTCTCAGCCAGGGGGTGGTGGTGCATGTCTTTAATCCCAGCACTTGGGAGGCAGAGCCCAGTAGATCTCTGTGAGTTCGAGGCCAGCCTGGTCTAGAGAGCAAGATCTAGGACAAGCACCAAAACTACACAGAGAAACCTGTCTCAAAAAAAGAAAAGAAGAAGAAGAAGAAGAAGAAGAAGAAGAAGAAGAAGAAGAAGAAGAAGAAGAAGAAGAAGAAGAAGAAGAAGAAGAAATTCATTTCTCACAAATTCCAGAATCCAGAGGTGAAAGTGCTGATATATTCCAAGTCTATGATCAGCTTGCTGGTTCATAGACAACCATTATGACCTGCTTCCTGGCTCATAGACAACTGTCTTCACACTGTGTCCTTACAGAAAGTAGGATCAAGGCAGGTTTCTTGGGTCTCTCTGAAGGGGCACTAATCCCATTTGATAGGATCAACCCACAAAGGCTTCATCTGCAAATACCATCATATTAGGCATTAAGAGGTTTAATATTTAATTTGGGAAAACTCAAAGGTTTAGTCAGTAGTATACACAAAATCACTCCTCTGTTATGCATGCCAAAAATGCATAGCCATTATTTAATCATGTCAAACCACCAGCAGATCAAATTTTGCATAATAAATGACTAATGTTCTTCTGAAGTGTCAAGTTCATGAAAGGAAGAGAATTTATTACAGATTACTTGAGACTAAGGAGAAACAACAGCCAAATGCATTGTGGGATATAGATTTGACTTTGGACCAGAAAGGAGGAAATAGGAGGAAAAAAGTGCTCATATTCTAAGAAAGACTATAGTTTAATTAATAATATTTTCCCAATTAAATGTTTTCATGTCTTACTAAGTGTGCTGTAGTTATATTAGACATTACCATTAGGGTAATCCAGATCAAAGGAATATGGGAGAAGCTTTAAATTTTTTATTACGTTTATTTTAGTGTGTGTGTGTGTGTGTGTGTGTGTGTGTGTGTGTGTGTGTGTATGCTTCCCAAGGCATGTATGTGTGTGGAAGTCACATGACGACTTGCAGGAGTTGGTTTTCTCTTTCTGTCACATGGCTTCTGGAGGTGGAACTCAGGTTATCAGGCTTAGCAATGAGAACCATGGAGCCAACTTTTCAACCTTGGGTTTGTTTTTTAAATCTCATCGTCTATAGCTAGTTGTCCGTAGTTTAGATCTCAGTCTAGAGCTTGTTACTTGTAAGACCTGTGCAAACCACCTCTGTTTCATTTTTTCCACCCGTAAATGAGAATAGTATATATCTCATTAATGAGTGGTTATGAGGATGAAATGAGTGAAAAAATTACATTGTTAATACAGTGCCTGGTGCCTAATAAAATTCATCTATTGGGTATTTTAAAATAATTTCTGCTTTCTATAAGCTGTTCCATTCTCTGTACATCTATATTTCTTGGCTCACCATATCATTTAACTGGTAGTTAGTTACTTTATATTGAAGATTTTTACCCAGCTTTGGGGAAGAATATGTTTACCTAAGTTCAGATTTGCATTTATACATGAACTTAAGCATATTACTTAAAGTTAGTAAGCCATTTATTGCATGAAATAAATATTAATGTGCTTACTGTATGGCTTTATGAGATTAGATAGTACAATATGAAATGTCTCTTAGAGTTCAATAATTCATGGAAGATGCTGAATTATTGTTAGCAGTATTTCTAGTGTCACTTTCCAATGAATTATAGACGCATTCATCTCAGTAGACCTCACTTCTAACACACATCCACACAACTTCACTTATACACACATTAATATCTTAGTACAGAAACTCAGACACACACATTTCATACATGCACACATTGCATACACAAGTGCACACACACATATACAAACTGCATACAAACTGCACACACTGGGGACACTCACACACTGCATGAACCCCCCCCCACACACACATACACTGTACTATGCTATAAATATAGTAGGTAAAAGTATATTTCTAAATGAATATGTATGCCAGAAGAGGTATCTGTTCCTTCCTGATCTTATATTATTTAAATATAATAAAACTTATATTTGCCTAGGTTAAGTTGAGCAAGCCTCAATTCTTTCTAACATAAGATTCCTAAAGCCAAAGAAATACACTTTCCCATGCACAAACAGCTCTCAGCTTCCTGTGCAAACACCTGTGTTTATGTCTAGACCTGCTTCACCTTTACTCCCCTGCAGGCAGATCATAGACTATTTCTGTAAAAATCAAATACACATGGACAAATGCCAGTTTCAAAAGCTACAGCAGATGCTTTTATTTATTTCCATATATAACTAGAGGTCACAAACAGTCCAGTCTTACACACAGTGGTGATAAAAAAAAGAACCATGTGTTTAACTCCACACACCTTGAAAATAAATTTCTGTGCATTTTAAACACACCACATTAAAATTGTTCTTTAAAAATTTCATGTATTTATTTCTACAACTTATTTGATCATCTCTACCCCCATTCCTTCCTTCAACTCATAGACCTCCCAGTACACCCCACCCAACTTCATGTCTTCTTAAAAAATTTAACCAAGTCCAGTCAGTAGTGCTTATAGGCACATTAGTATATGCCCATTCTGAAGTGTGGACACTCACCATGGGACACATGACCTAAAGATAACTGGTCTACCATATACCATATGGTATATAGTCTAGCCATATACCAACAGCTGCTCGTTTAGGGGTGAAGTCTCATGAGTCCCTCTCTCATCTGTACTGGCATCTTCCCAGGTTTAATTTTGTGCAGATCTTGTGCCAGCAGCCACAGTTGTGAGTTTGGGAGTGCAAAAGTCCTGGCATGCCCAGAAGGCAATGCTTCACCCAGTCCTCCCAAACCTGTGATTGGTGCAATCCCAGGGTGTTTCCTTAACCTTAACAGGAGGAGAAATTCATGGCTGAGCACACTGTGGACACATAGTCTCTGCACTTTGACCCACTGTGAGTTTCTGTATTAAACACTGTCCACTCTGCTGAGGCCCTGAGAGCTGCACTAATCTATGGGTATAAAGATAAATATTTAGAAGGCAGTTTGATACAATGCCAGTTTAGCAAAAATAATAGTAGTGAGCTTTCCCCTCGGGCCTATGACCTCCCCAACCGTGGGCTCTTGTCCAGGTTTATAGAACCAAATACTGGTACTTTACTATGCATTTTATAAAGGCAGCTGAATGATTTTATATAGCAATATAACCTAACTATCCACTGTCCAAGCTTGAATTCTTTTGAAAGAGAGTTTTTTTTCCTTTTAAAATCATGGAAGAGAGATCGTAAGGATTGTAAGAGCCAGAAGAGCAGGAAGCCTGCTGTGAGATGCTGTTGTCTAGACATGACAGGGAAGTTGCACTCATGAAATCTCAACAACAATGTGGTTGTCTAAATAAGACATGCCAACTCAATAGAGGAGGTCTTAGAAAGTCCCATCCCTAGATGAAGAGCTATAGGCAATTAATGGCTGCTGAAAGAAGGAGAATCAGTTTTCTCCTGGGTCAACCCTCCAAGTTCATTCAATCCCAAGTGGCCAGCCTTAAATACATGTACATACAAGCAACACTAAATGGGCTCAGTCTGTGTGTGTGTGTGTGTGTGTGTGTGTGTGTGTGTGTGTGTGTATGTGTATGTGTATGAGAGAGAGAGAGAGAGAGAGAGAGAGAGAGAGAGAGAGAGAGAGAGAGCGCAGGGGGTAGTGAAGGGTTTCATAGGAGGATCTAGAGTGGGGAGAGGGAGGAGTGGAAATAATAGAAATACACATCCATGTATGGAATCTTCAAAATATTAAATTTAAAAATCTTGTATTAAGCCAATAGATACAATGCCAATGGTAAACTAGGCAAAACTAGGCATACGCCCTTGCTAATTTTATACTATTCAACTCATAGGACCTTCTCAAAAATTCTCTGTGCTCTTCTTAATCCTCTAATTTCTCAGTGCATATCTGTCTTTAAATATTGTTCCGTTCTAATTCCAATTCAGAACCGCCTCCTCTCACCACACTGCTCCATTTCCCATGTTTCCTGGTCGCTGGGTTGGACTACCTTTGTTCTAAGTCTCCCTGTGGCAGGCCACCTCCAGGACTTCTGTCCCATTTGTACTGAGAGGCCAGGAAGGCTGCAGGACACAACTTCTCCAAATACCCATTCATTCTTTCTCCATTGTGTGAGTAGAGAGGCAACTCAAACTCCTGGTACATTTAGCACCTTTGGATAATTTTCCTACAAGAAATACCTAGTTAATGAAATTCTCAACTTCATTACATGTTTCTTCTCCTTAACATTTACACTTCGCTGCAAAGCAGCATATAACATATGTATGAATTCCCCCAAGAGTCTTAGATCAAACACCGTAGCCGAAGCCTCCCTTCTTGACTACCCGTTGACTAGCAGATCAGCCTATTTTATTTCATAATCTGAAATTTTCTTCAGGTAATGTTTTCCCTGTTTATTTCTTACTTCCTTTCATGAAAATGTAAACTCTGAGAAGGTGTGTGGTCTGCCTCAATCTCATCCTTGCACTTGAAGAGATGGTGTATCCTAGATCTGCAACCATGCGATCCTGGACCTTCACTGCCATAGTAAAGGGACGAGAAACATGGTCTTTGTATTCCACCTAGCCTCTTTTGACTTCCTTCAGTAGACCATCAGCATTCATTGGTCATCTGTGAACAGGAGAGCAAGTGTCAATATTCCTTCCCATATGCCTTCCCAAATGCTGCAGCCAAGCATTTAAAACCAAAAAGGAGCTGCAACTCAGTGAGCTTAGGGCCTCTGCAGGTTTTCTTAAGAATCCTCAGGGTGAAGAATAAACCTCAGAATACTTTCTCCTACCCACAGAGCCTCATTCCTGGTAATAATCACATTAGAACATTTATTTCTCACAGGTCATCCATTATTTCTCAAATGCTAGTTCACGTAAGGCAGCTTTTGATACTCACTATTCAGTCCTTCCTCCTTCATCCTTACCTTATTAGTCATCATCCTTCAGAACCAATAACACACACATACACACACACACACACACACACACACACACACACACACAGAGGCATGTATGAACACATGTATACAAATGTGATACACACACACACACACATATATATATATATGTTCTTACATAAACACACATACACAACCAGCCTTCCATAGGTGTGGATTCTGTACCCATGGATTAAACTAGTAATAATTTCAATTATTGAAAAACAATTGTATCAAAATTGAACGTACAATGATAATTTATTATTTTATTCCCTAAATAATATAGTAGCTATTAACATAGCATGGATATTACAATGGGTAGTGTATATAGTCTAGAGATGGTTTAAAGTATCTAGGGAAGGTTTGTATAGGTTTTATGCAAGTTGTACATTATTTTATCCACAGGTTTTAGCATCTTTGGAGTATTCATAAACCAATGCCCTATCTGTACAGAATGACACCTGAACATAAAAGACCTTCCTTGGGCACTTTCCCCATTCCAGTCTCACTCTTCCCTGTTAGCACCTTAGTAAAGAATTTTAGCAGCCATATCCACCACTCACTCCTGCTAGATCCCTGATGGGAATTCTAATTGACAGAATAGGGAGAGGAGGCCCTGCTCATTATCCTATTGTAGATGAATTTCTAAAGGGTCTTATTAAATAAAAAACATGGAGCCAAATATAGGGGTGGAAGCCTCGGTTATTTAATTGCTCTGAGAAGGGGTTTCTTCTATGATGGCAAAAAAAGTCTGAACTGAATTTTGCTGTGGGGGCCGGCATGAGGCCCCTCAGGGAGTTTTCAGACAGCAGAGGCAAAATATTACCTTGTTTGTCCCTTGTTGATCTACATTCTGGTTGGTCCAATGTTTACCCTTACCACACCTTCTGCATAATCCAGAAGGGAGGGGCATTTGGTTGCCATTGTTCCTTGAATAAACATTGTTTCTAGGAATGCCCTGTTTACATTCCCTTTTCAAATGACCTTGTTTACCACAACTAAAACATCTGACATTATTATTTTTCCCCTAAGCTTTTGGTATCACCTCTCCTATCCATATATCATCATGGTCATGATTCAATATTTTTATTAATTGTGTCCCTGATCCAATCCTCCAGGGTGCTGATCTGGCCTTTAATGGCCTGATTATCCTTTTGCATGCTGCATTCGTGTTCTCAAAAGCCAAAGATTTAATTATTATCTGTCTAGCTTCTGAATTTGGTATCATTCTATTTACTACTGAAGACAGCCTTTGTAAGAAATCTGTGAAGGATTCTTTTGGGCCTTATATAACTTTTGTAAATGATTCAATTTTCTTCCCTGCTTCCCCAATTCTGTCCCATACATTCATGGCAGCCATATAGCCCAGAATTAGGGTTTGGTTATCATATAAACATTGTCTTTGTATATCAGCAAAATTGCCCTTTCCCAGAAGCTGATTCAGGGAAATTTCCACACCTCTAGTCCTGCATTGTTGTTCTATTGTTTTAGTTTCCTCTTAAACCAAGTTCTCCATTGTCATTGTGCTCCGAACTCTAGGATAGCTGTAATTAATTCTTTCCAGTCCTGAGGGAAAACTCTATTACAAGTTGACCAAAAGTTTAACATCTGCTTTACAATGGAGAATGCATGCCATATGATATTATAGCTTCTTTAACTCTCCTTAAATCTAACATTTCTACTGGAGTCCAGTTAGCTTTTACACACCCTTGAGCAGGGAGTTCCTATACGGTTACCTGATAGATTAAGTTTTGTTGTTTGAAAACAGGCTGTCTTTCTGTAACTGTATAATTCAATTCTGAAATAATTTCACCTTTAAATTCTTCTCTCTGGGTCTGAATTTCTCTATAATTCATTTTAACAGGTTTTTCTAAAGTCAATCCTGAGTTAGGTTCACCTTTAAATTCTCCTGTCTGGGCCGGGCGGTGGTGGCACACACCTTTAATCCCAGCACTTGGGAGGCAGAGCCAGGCGGATCTCTGTGAGTTCGAGGCCAGGCTGTTCTACAGAGCAAGATCCAGGACAGGCACCAAAATTACACAAAGAAACCCTGTCTCGGAAAAAAAAATTCTTCTGTGTGGGTCAGAATTTCCCTATGATTCACTTTAACAGGTTTTTCTAAAGCTTTTATCTTGGCACTTAAATTGACCAAACTTTTTAATGATAAAATAAAAATGATGAAACAAACAATATTCATAATTGAGATTACATATATCTCATCAACATTAATTATCCTCTCATTTAATTGTTCCACTTTCAGACTGCCAAATGTGTTATCAAACAGAGACCAAATTCCTTCAATGGTAAAAGTATTTCTCATTTTTTTTAATGTGGGAAAAAATACTCTTTTAACTAATTTCACCCTTTAGTCTCTCAACTGCGTAGAACAGTAGAAGTCTGAGGGAATTTCAAAGCAGCTACCTAGTGTGGTGGCAGTCCAAGATGGGAATCCATAGAGAGAGAGTCCACCACCAACCAGGAGAAAGAAAGACAAAGAGAGCCTAAATAATGTCTCTAAACAGTAGAGAGCCTAAGGGGCCCTGTAAGCTCACAAGTGGTTTTTTAATGAATTCTTGCCACATCGGAGCATCAATTGTAGATGAATTTTTTTTTTTTTTTTTTGAGACAGGGTTTCTCTGTGTAGCTTTGTGCCTTTCCTGGAACTCACTTGGTAGCCCAGGCTGGCCTCGAACTCGCAGAGATCCGCCTGGCTCTGCCTCCCGAGTGCTGGGATTAAAGGCGTGCGCCACCACCGCCCGGCTGTAGATGAATTTCTAAATGATCTTATTAAATAAAAGACACCAAGACAACTATAGGGATGAAAGCCTTAGAGAGATCAGGGAAATAGGAAAAGCCACCAGCCAACCTTACCTCACCAACTCAGCAGCTTCCAAATGGGAGTTACTTCCTGTCTACCCGTGTCTACATGCCTTGCTGTTCTGCCATCTGTCCATTCAGCTACATCACTTCTTCTTCCTTCACAGCTCTTTCACTTTCTGTCTGTCTGTACAGACCTCCAGACCTCCATGGTTAACTAATGTTGGAATTGAGGCATGTGCCACCACACCTGACTCTGTTTCCAGTGTGGCCTTGGACACACAGAGATCCTGCCTGTTAAGCGATAGGATTAAGGACATGTGCAACTGCTGCCTGACTTCTTTGTTTACTTGATGGCTGGTCTTTTTCCTCTGCTCTCCAGGCAAGCTTTATTTATTAAAGCACAAATAAAATATCACCACATCCTACCCCTAGGTAAAAACATGAAAAATAAAGATCATTTGGGCTCTTACTTTAATGATAGAATTTATCGAAGAAAAAAAAAGGGTATAATCTTTGGGCCAGATGACTGGAGATACATTTTAACCAGAATGGTATCATAAGGTAAGTTGTATTTACTCCCATAGGATACTCTGCTGCTATTAAAGTAATAAGGGCACCTGATGTCCAGAAGACAGTTAAACAGTAGCCAAAGCTCTGCCCAGGGATAGAGGTGGTAGAGAAGCAAACAATAGGTCATAATTCAAATGAAGCAGTATATAAATAGAGCTGAGTTTTATGATGTGTTAGTAATCTGACTTACATGATTCATCCATCTAATTGTTATTGCAGTGTTAGGGAGATAATGTCTTTGTTTTTTCCATTTTCCTATAGGGGCCACAGACCTAATAACTGTGGAGGCAGAAACCAAATCTTATGACTATCAAGCCTTGAACATCCCTGAAGATGGTTTCTTGACAATAGTTTATTAGTTTTTATGGGGAAAGCAAATAGAACTTATAATCATGATAACATAAGTTGCCTTGAAATTATTTTCAGTTGCTAAAATTGTACTGAAGTACCTTAACATAGACTCCAAGAAAAGTTTAAAAAAAAATGACATATCTACAGAGCCTCATACAAGGACATCTCATAGGACCTCAGATGCAGAAACTACAGATCTTCCTGGAGAAGAACTGCCACCATCATAACTCATAAGCACTTGCTACCCTGAATCTGAATCTGTTAGGTCAAGTTCCCCAAAGACAAAAAGTGAACAGTAGAACTGTGACCATGTAACTGGATCATGGAGTTAAAACAGGGCCTCAAGAACAATGGAGGAGAGCGTTCACTTAGGTGTGCTGATGTCTTCATTTCCTGACTACCTTTTAGAATGAGTTTGGTCATAACAGAAGCAGGATGGCCAGAAGAAAGGAAGAGGAACTCATAATAAGAGGGTCCAGCAGGTCTATTGAGGCTGAAGAGATGGCTTGCCAATCCAAGAAGTGATGAAGACATATTGAGGAATGATATTCAGTTGCAGACACTTCAGCAAGGATCAGTCTCTCCAAGCACCAGTAACTAAACTTCAGCAGAATGAAGGTTCAAACCATAGCAGGACTATTTGTAAAGACTGACTTGATTTTTAATTGTGTGTGTATATTTGTGTCTGTGTGAAGGTGTGGGGATATCATAATGGGTTTCTCTGAGGTTGGATCTACAGGCAGTTGTGAGCTACCTGATGTGGAGTCTAGGAGCTTAACTTGAATCCTCTGGAAGAGCAGTAAGAAATCTTGATTGCTGAGCCATCTCTCCAGGCTCTAGAGAGATTTTTTTAATAAGGCTTATAGAAGGGCTGGGAATTTAGCTCAGTGGTAGAGCACTTGCCTAGTAAGCACAAGGCCCTGGATTTGGTCCTCAGCTCCAGAAAAAAAAATAATAAGGCTTATAGAAAAAAAATTGAAAAAGACAGAAAACTTAAATGAATAAATTTTTAAAAATTGTAGTGGAGGGGAGTCACAAAATCAGAATATTTATTATGGAGTGAGAAATCTTATGTAGTCTCTTCAGTGATTTGAATCCAAAAGACCCTCCATGTTTCATTTATTAAATACATGATTGTCTGCTGATGAGCTTCAGGGAAGTGATTGGATTGCGAAGGCTCCAACTGCACTAGTAGATTAATAGATTTAGAAACTGAATGAATTATTGGGAAATGATGGAAATTAGGAGGTGACGTTTAGTTGGAGTGTGCCTTTTAAGTGTATATTGCAACTGTTCTTTCATCTCTCCGCCACCCCTTCCCATTTTCTGGCCCTCACAAAGTAAGAAGTTTCATTCCACCTTACCCCTCTGCCACAATGCTCCTGCCTCACTTGGGCCTAAAGGCAATAAAGCCTCTGAAACCATGTGCTATGATAAATCATTCCTCCTGAAGGCCCACTTCCTCAGGTATCTTGTCTCAGGATAAAAAATAAGTCTAAGACAATGTCTGATAAAGGAGAACAAGGACCAATATCAAAACATGTGTAAGATACAACTTCAAAGCTGTCACGGCCAGACACTTGATTCACATGATTCAGTGGGCTTCAGCAGCATGTAAAATGAAAATGAAATTGTTCTCCAGCACAAACTAGGATCTGTGAAAATAGGGAGAATATGGGTTTTAGCTTGAGCCAGTGCAGACTGACTCATTGTGGGGTGAGTCATATGCAAAGCATGATGTAGTCAATAAGCAGGAGCACACTGGACAGTAATGGCACCAGCAGAGGCACTGAGGTGGCTGTGGGTGGCAGATTCAGTGTGCATCTGCTTGGGAAGGATGGGACAGAAAGACAGGGAACACTGTGTTCCCTCCCAGAGAAATTAGACCTTGGGAGGTTGTTCCACTCCAGGCCATTAGCACCACTACAGTGGGGTCTTGGAACTCCATCATTAAAATGACCAGAGAATGAGGTTTTGGTAGGAACAAGATACTACCAAGCAGGGACTGAAGACTGAAGACTTGATTCCGTGTCCCATCCCATTCCCAATGCCTCTGAGTCCACTGAGTTGGTTTGGCCCCAAGTGTGGATGACAGAGGGATGTTCTCCTTTTTCTTTAATAGAAGATTATTTAGGTCTTTCTGTTCTGAACAACTTATATAAAGATCCCGTAGAGCAGAGGTTAACTGACAATCTTCCAGCACTTCCAATGTACAGAACCACTGACAGCTGTTTTACCCTTGAGAAGAGGGTAAGTGTGGAAGTGTGGATAAAAAAAAAAATGACATCTGAAGCATGTGCTAACTAAAGTGACAAGATGAAAGTTTAAGATCCTTTCTGACAGGTGGTATGAGAGGTGGGAATATGTCTTTCAGTCCCAGAGAGGAGGGAAGCTGCCCTGGCTGTCCCTAAGGGGCAGAGGAGAGGAGGCTGCCCTAGATGTCACTAAGGAGCATACATTTGCTAGAAACTGTTCAGCACTAAGAATCAAAATTTCACTCAGACCAGCTTGCCTTACAGTCCTGGGGACCTGCTGCATGCACTTCTGTATCACATGGAGATATGTAGGACAACGGAAGGTCCAGCAGGCATCATGGCTATGATGTACCTTGTAGAAGCATGGCATGTACAGACTCTCTGTCTCTCCTCCCTCTTGCTGTCACTCATTTTCTCTCACTCTCTGTCACGTGCTGTCTCAGCATCTATTTAGGTCTTACACATTAGACTGAAGGGCTTTTCATTTTATATGACAAATAATTTTATCCATTCAAAGCCAATACTATAAGCCCTTTAAGCAAAGGAAAGTTAAGCAAAGTTAAACAAAGCATTATTGTCCTAAGATCACTATGACAGCAGGGAGAATTGAAGGAGCGAATGACTAAAGACACCAAGGCCAGCATAGATGTTCATAGTAACCTTAGGTCAGAATAATGTGAATTTTATAGCTGGCTGCTGGCAGTGAGAAGAAAAATTAAAGGGCTTGAAAGCCTTTCCAGGGGTATAAGCAGTTATATCCTCTGGTAAGATGAGGCAAGACTTCCAGCAGAGGGACTGGGACACCAACCCAGTCCCAAAACCTTTGTCCTACAATCTGTCCTGCCTGCAAGATGTGTAGAAATTGTGGGAGTGGCCAACTAATGACTGATCCAACTTGAGACCTATGCCACAAGAGGGAGCCCATACCTGACACTGACTGAATAGACAGGAACCAGAGGCTGAATAGCCCAGAGACCTAGGATAGAACAGAACATGACTAGCAAAATGCTGTGGGATGTTCTGTATGCTGTGAATGTGTTGCTTTGATTGGTTGATAAATAAAAAGCTGATTGGCCAGTAGCTAGGCAGGAAGTATAGGCAGGATAAACAGACAAGGAGAATTCTGTGAAGTGGAAGGCTGAGTCAGGAGACATCAGGGTTCTGTCCAGGGAGCAGCATGCAATGACACACAGGTAAAGCCACAGAACATGTGACAACATATAAATTAACAAAAATGGGCTGAGTTTAAGTGTAAAAGCTAGTCATTAGTAAGCCTGAGCTGATGGCCAAGCAGTTTTAATTAATATAAACCCCGGTGTGTTTACTTGGGTCCCAGTGGCTGCAGACTGGACAAGATACAGAAAAACTTCTGGCTATAAAAAAAAACAATAGATGATGATATTCTGCTATACTCATAGAACAGAGCCTAGCATGATCATCCAGAAACTGATGAAAGCAGATGCAGAGACCCACAGCATTAGGTGGAGCTTGGGGAATCTTGAGGAAGATGGGGAGGAAGCATTTTAGGAGCCAGAGGGATCAAGAGCATCACAAGAACATGGTCCACAGAATCAACTCACCAGGGCTCATGGGGGCTCAGAGATACTGAAATGACAATTATAAAATCTACATGGGTCTGCACGAGGTCCTCTGCATATATGTCATGGTTGTGTAGGTTTTTTGTTTTTTTGTTTGTTTGTTTTTGGTTTTTGGTGTGTTTTTGTGAGACTCTTAATAGTGGGAGTAGGGACTGTCTCTAACTCTTTTGCCTGCTCGTGGGACCCTTTTCCTCCTGAGTTGCCTCATCCAGACTTGATATGAGGGTATGTCCCTAGTCTTATTATAACTTATTAAGCTGTGTTTGGTTGATAGCCCTGGGAGGCCTGCTCTTTTCTGAAGAGAAATGGAAGAGTGGATCTGGGGAGAGGGGAGGTGGGTGGGTAGGGGACTAGAAGGAAAGGATAGAGGGGAAAGTGTTATCAGGGTGAATTATATGAGAGAAAAATAATAAATAAATATCATATTGCATATGAAGGGAGTTGGGTAGATCACTCAGTGATTAAAAGCACTTGCTGTTCTTGCAAAGGACTAGAGTTTGGTTCCCAACACCCACCTCAGGTGGTTCACAAACCACCTGTAACTCCAGCTCGTAGGGTTCTGATAATTTTTTCTCACCTCCCCTCTGTGGGTACCCACACATATGAGACAAATACCCAGAGACACACATATATCCATATAAATAAGTAAATGAATCTTTTTTATCTGAAGTTACATATGTGAACACTTGTTTAAAAGCAGAAAGGAACCACATAGATGCATCCATAGCTGTGTCCGAGAGGAAAAGATTAGAAGTATTACATTTTGATACTGTCTATGGGCTTGCAGGCAATCTATGAGATAAAGTCAGATAAAATATTGATACAGCAGATCCAAAGCTGAGGAGACTACAGAGGCTGAAAATAGGAATGAGGAACACTCTTCCAAGACTTGAATCTCCTCAATGATAATACAAAGAAATCTGGGCGTTCCCTTTCAAAAATCTGCCAGATTACCCCCATAACATGCAGTTGGGGTGGGAGGAACTCAATCAAACATACCAACCAGGAGCCTGCCCAGCATCTATGGTGCCAGGTGGTTGATGCTATAATGATCTCTTCGTAGTGAGGAAGCATCATGGTGAACGGGGTGGGGCAAGGAGACCCATATGCAGGTCTGGATCTGTCTGCCTCGGGCTCCAAGGAGAAAACACAGACCCACCTGTCACCTGGCAGCACCAGTCATATGGGTACTCTTAGAGTAAGCAGAGACGGTGAGGGAGCTGACCCCCTGACCAGTGTAACACACAGGAAAGTGAGCCCTGTACTTCATCTGGACAGCACACTAGAGCTGACCTGTTGGCAAGAGCACAGGAGAGCCAACCCTGAGAATGTGAACATGGGAGACTGAGCCCCACCCCTCATCTGCCATATGGTGGAACGGGCTGGGGAGAGTTGCCCTTCCCCTGCCCCCCAACCCATCAACTCCTAGGGCAGGTGGCATAGTTGACCCTGAGGTAACAAGAGTGAGACCACTGTTCCTAACCCCCACAAGCTGCAACACTCTGGGGAGCAGGCCACTAAACCTTGCCTGGGCAGCACAATAGAGCCAGCTCTGTTGGAGCAGGTATGGGTGACCAAAGTGGTGAGCATGGGAGAGATGTCCCCATTTCTCATCTGTCCTGTGGCAGCATGGGTGAAGAAAAGATTCCCTCCCCCCAATACACACACACACACACACACCAACACCTGAGGCAGGTGGGAGAGCTGGCTGGGAGGTCACAAGGCTGGGAAAGCAGGACCTGCACCTTGCCTGGGCCACACAATAGACCCAACCTTGTTGGTTGAGGTCTAGTGAGTCACCAAAGTAGTAAGCAAGGGAGAGCTATCCCCATTACTCATCTGTTTTGAGGCAGCATGTGTGGGGGAGAGTCACCTCCTTCCCTCCCATCTACTCCTAAGGCAGGCAGGAGAACTGGCCCTGAGGTCACAGGAGCTGGAGAGCTCTCCCTGCCCTCCACCAACTGCAACACTTGGGAGAGCAGGTCCTGCATCTCATCTTGGTAACACAATAGAACCCACACTGTTGGCAGATGTGTGGATGAGCTAGCCCCAAAGTTGTAAGCATGGGAAAGCAGTCCCCAATGACTCGGCTGTCATTCGGTGGTGTAGGTATGGGAGAGATGCCCACCCTTACCCTTCAACCCCTTACTGCCAGCAACAGATAAGAGAGCTGACCTTCCCCTTTACCAGCTGCAGCGCTCTGGAAAATGGCCTCTATACCTTACTTGGCAACACAATGAAGCTGACCCTGATAGTGTAGGCATGAGAGAGTCAACCCTGGGGGCATGAAAGCAGAACTGGCCCCACCCCTCCCTCACTGCTGAAAGAGGTGAATTAGCTAAGGAAACCTGGAGAGCTCACCCTGGTGGGGAAGACAGAGGAGGACTGGTGGGTAGACCAACCCTGCAGCTGCCCAGGCCTAGAACCAGGGATATTGTCGGGGCCCAGTGTTGGGGTTCAGCCCTGACCTATCAATGGATCCCTTGCAGGGGGAAGTGAGGAACTGGGAAATGATAGATAGAAATATAGGCATAGAAAAAGAGAGAGACACAGGATACCTTCAGGAGGACCCTGGGTCAATACCCAGCAGCCTCGAGTTTATCTCTAATGGGTTTTTTAAATAGACTAGCAAGTAGAGAGGCAAAAGACCTCCCTCTTTCAAGATCAAAGCACCATGATGGTACAACCAAGTGTAGACCCTTCAAAACACCTGGTAACCACGCCCCATGGCAAAGCATCTTGTGATTAGGCCTTGAAGTATAAGACACCTGGTAACCGTGCCTTTGCACCCTATTATGCAGCCTTGGAGAGCAGCATAAACTCCGACTCTCTGACCTTGAGTCAAACAACAAGTTGGAAAGGTTGTGGGCTCCCACAGGTTATGACTTGGCCCACCCCAACATCCACCCCATCTATGATCTCCTGTAGCACATGAAGGACTCTGACCCTCAGGCCCAAAGCTGCAGGATCTCCATGACACAAGGCAAACCAGGATATCCAAGAAGAGTCCCAGTGGGGGCCCAGCATCGATAGTGTAATAGAAACCTGAGGCCTCGAACCAGACCAATGACTGTCTGCAGTGAACACTTGAAAGTAAAGATGCATGGGCAAAAAGGTTTACTGTGTGACTCACTGTCACACTGCAGCTTCCATGATGAGATTTTTAATTCCCTCTTTTTTTTTTCTCTTCCTTTTTTTCTGTTAAATTTTGCATTATTTTATGGAGTGGGGTGGAGGGCCTATTTGAAGGGATAGGGAAGAGAATGGGATCAAGATCCATGATGTATAAGACACATAGAATAAATAAAAAGAAAGGAAATAAAAGTCTGCTAGGAACATATGCATGTCTCAAGTGGCTAAGATTTCCACCAATTCCTAAGATTCTTTTACTAAGACTCCTACATGTTTTCTCTTCCAAAAGAACTCTTAGCACCCCTTCCCCATCGTCAGATTTCATCTATGAGTAGGAAGTAAAAATCTATCTCGCTGGCCTTCAGTGACCCCCCTCCTGCTGGCAAAGGAAGAAGGGGGCATGACCTCACAGCTGCCTTCCACGGTCCTTTGCTGAATGTCTGATTGTGTGATTTCCCTACTTCCAGATGATGATGCATGGCAGGCCAGTTCAGAAGCCCTTGTCTGATTTGCAGTGAACCCCCAGAGTGCTCTAATGGGATTTCATGGCACTAATGCTGGATAGAGTGGGGCGAGAAATCGAATTTCTGATCGGCGTGTCTCAGAGATCAATGAGACTTGCAGTGGCTACCACAAGAGAAAATGGATGACCAGAGCTCCAGGCCCCCTCTGTCTACCCCTGTGTCTTCACAGAGAGCAGACAGGGACTTGATTTCCCCATCTTCTTATCTTTTCTGTTTAACCTGAAGGTCTTGAATTCTGAGCCTCAGTTGGTCAGGGTGAGTGAATCATCTCTCGTGTCATAACCGACTTCATACGGAAGAAGATGACATGAGGAGTCTACCACAGTGGCCAGCTTTTGTCTGTCTACCCCTGAACTAAGCCCCTTCAGGAAGACTGTCTCTTCTCTGCTGCTTCTAATTAAGAATCTGGCTTTCTTGTCCCCTTGGGAGGGAGAATACAAGGCCAAGTTGTTTAGACTTGCCTTATTTTGTTCCCTTGTAAATAGCTCTCCAACTCTATTCTCGAAGAACAAAAGCTGGTTGGAGGTTGGAGGCTTCTGGTCAGGATGCTCTCTCACCACGGGACAGCTTCTCAATCAGTCCTGCACAGACAGATGGGGCTGCCTTTCTTGTTCTTCTGCTTTCTAGTCAAAGAGCTGGCTTATCCTCACTGTACGGTCCTTATCTGATTCTCTTGTCACAACCGCACAGGCCTGGAAAGTCTCTTACATACTGCCACTGTCTTCCTTATTTTTCCTGCTTAGTGTGTGGATGGGACAGGGAGAAAGTGTGCATGCATATGTGTGTGTGTGTGTGTGTGTGTGTGTGTGTGTGTGTGTGTATACATTCATGTGTGTAGGTGTGTGTGCATGTATGTGTGTACATGTGTGTGCATGTGTGTATGTGTATGAATATATGTGTGTGCATGTGCATATACACATATGTATATTATGTGTGTTCATGAGTGTGTGTATATATGTGTTTAGGTGTGTATTGTATATATACTTGGGTGTGTGTATATGTGCACATGTGTGTATATGTGTGCACGAGTGTGTGTATATGTATATGTGTGTGTACATGTGTGTGTACAAACATGAATATGTGTGTGCGTTCATGCATTGTATGTATGCATATGTGCATGCTTGCATGTACACCTGCTAAATTCTGCACAATCATCCAAAAGCATTTGTGAAAATTATGACCCCTTTGGGGTCAGAGGAGATGAAGGACAGTGACAAGAGTTAGCACTCCTAACTCTGGACTTGCCTAACAAGATCCTAAGATACTGAGACAGAAAGATACCCGGATGTGAAAAGCAGAGGAGTCATACCTGTACTGCCTCAGCTTCAAGGAAATCCTAGCAGGCACCTGTAGCATCAACACCAATGCCACCTGTTCCTGCCCCTTGGCTTCAGTCCCTGCCCCACACAAGCCAGCCACGCTGAGCAGAGTTCTTGCTCCTGTGTTTCCTGGATCCTGCAGGGGTGGGCTCCAAGTGGACTTTAGGAGGTGGTGAGCTTAACCTAGAATAACTCCAAGTTAGGACACAACTCTCCTACAGACTTACAGACAAGCAGCTACAGCTCTCCTACAGACTTACAGACAAGCAGCTACAGCTCTCCTACAGACTTACAGACAAGCAGCTACAGCTCTCCTACAGACTTACAGACAGACAAGCAGCTACAGCTCTCCTACAGACTTACAGACAAGCAGCTACAGCTCTCCTACAGACTTACAGACAAGCAGCTGAAGGAGGCAAAGGAACATGGCCAAGGCCATTAACTGAGCAAGATTAAAACCAAAGACTGTCTGACTCAAACCCAAATGTCAAGCTTTGAAAATTGATACAAAATTTTAGACACATAAAAAATGCTAATTCATGGAGATTCTGAATTATAGACTTGCTACACACATTTTAAAATTTCATAAAATAATAGTAATAATTAAGCACTTAATGGTATAAGAATGTGAATGTTAAGGAGGAATTTGAAATAATACTAAGATTGACAGTGGTATTTTACAGGGGGAAGTATTGGTTTAAAATACAAACACAGTTCTTATTTCAAAGAAAGTTGCTTATTGCTAAGCCAATTTTAAGTGACCACAGGACAGGAGAGGTTGCCCAGTGGTTTGAGCCCTTGCTGGGCAGTGGTAGTGCATGCCTTCAATCCCAGCACTTGGGAGGCAGAGCCAGGTGGATCTCTGTGAGTTCAAGGCCAGCCTGGTCTATAGAGCGAGATCCAGGACAGGCACCAAAACTACAGAGAAACCCTGTTTCAAAAAACCAAATAAATAAATAAATAAATAGATAAAAACAACAAACAAACAAACAAAAAAGAGCCCTGGCCAGTCTTCCAGAGGACCAAGGTTCAGTCCCCAGCACCCACATGGCTCATTGCCCTCTTCTGACCTCTGTAAGTACTATGCACACATGTGGTACACAGACATAAAGGCAAAACACACATACACATGAAGCAAAAATGAAATTTTAAAAACTGGACATGGTGGTGCCCATCTTTAATATATAACTTAAGTATGTATATAATATATATATATGTGTGTGTGTGTATATATATATACATACATATATATATATATATATGTACACACACACATTTATGTGTGTGTGTGTGTGTGTGTGTGTGTGTGTGTGTGTGTGTGAGCACAGCCTGGGAATATGGATTCACATATGGATCCCCAAACACTATGTCCCAATGTGGACACAGTTTCATGAAGTTTTAAAGTAGCAGAAAAATAGAAATTCATAAATCAACCATTTTAAAAATGTATTGGTAGAGCCGGGCGGTGGTGACGCACGCCTTTAATCCCAGCACTCGGGAGGCAGAGCCAGGCGGATCTCTGTGAGTTCGAGGCCAGCCTGGGCTACCAACTGAGTTCCAGGAAAGGCGCAAAGCTACACAGAGAAACCCTGTCTCAAAAAACCAAAAAAACAAAAAAACAAAATAAAACAAAAAAAAAACAAAAAATGTATTGGTAAAAGTGAAGAGGTGGTTGAATGGTTAGGAGCACTTGCTGGCCTGGCAGTAACCTGAGCTAGGTTCCCAGAACCCACTTGTGGGTTCAATAGCAGCTGTTATCTCAGATTCCAGGGGATCCAGAACCCTTTTCTGACTTCCCATGGCACTAGGCATGTTCCTGGTCCACATACATGCAAGACACATAAAAATAACATCTTTCTCTAAAAAAGAAAAAAAAAAGTCCATCGATGGAGGCATCCCATAGGTAGGTTACAGGGACAAGAGAATATAATCTGCTGAAGGTTTCAGATATTGCCCAATGTCATTCTTAGTTTTTTGGTTGGTGGAAGTTAGCAGTATGCTCACTTAATGCATTCTAAAAGGCTTTATGTCATAGTCGCAGGGTGTTAGGTCAAACAGAGAAGTGGGCTACAAGTGGCTATTCTAGGAGCTGAAGAGAGTCCAAGATGATTTGACTCTGGGTCTGCAACATCCCAACTCGCCACAATCTCAAAGCCTTCCTTAGTCAATCAGCCTAGTAGAATCAGTCACACAGATATGGCTTCGTTCTAGAAACATCAGTTCTGAGGATTTTGTTGACAACTTGAGATGACAGAGATAAAAGCTGTTTCCCTCTATACAGCTGTTTTGCTGTTTTGTTTTAGAGAGAAAGAATGGGGAAAAGCAATGGTTCAACAATGGTGCTAATCAGAAAATCAGAGGATGTGTCCATCCATATAGTGAAAATGCAAACATGACTTAGAAATGATGCCCATCTGAAGTACAGCAAAAAAATGTATTTGCCACAGTATCCATCCCTGGGTAGCGGCCCTCAGCAGACCAGGCCAAGGAGGTCTTCAGCTCAGCATACTCCACCTGCTATGCACATGCTGTCTGGTGCATTGCTCTAATGATTCACCCTTAGCATGACTAGGTGTCTCTGGAAGGCAGGGTGAGGGAACATTTGTCCTGTGTCAGTGCTGTGCCCTATAGAAAGATCTGGGGGCAGCAACTGCACTCCTAGTTGCTGGAGGATTCTCAGTACATTCAGATGATTTCATGGCATTGAGCATAGTTTGGGAAGGTACTGACATATTTGTAGATGAGTTTCTAAACAGTCTTATTAAATAAGAAGCACAGAGCCAAATACAGAGGTAATAGCCATAGAGATCAGAGCAATAGCCACTAAATAACCTTAGCTTATCACCTCGCCATAGCTTCCCAAGAGAGCTTCTTCCTGCCTAACCTGTGCCTTTACTGCCTTCCTGTTCTGCCTTCTCATTAGCTTTAAGCCTAGTCACATCAGTTCCTCATCACTGTCTGTCTATACAGACCTCCAGGTCTCTATGGTTGGTACTGGGATTAAAGGCATGTGTCACCACACTTGTCTGTGTCCTTGAACACACAGAGACTCTTCCTGACATGTGACCAATCACATGTGTTGCCACTTCCTGACTTCTGTTTATGACTCGCTATGACCTCTAATCTCCAGGCAAACTTTATTTATTAAAATACAAATAAAATATCACCACACATATTGCTCATTTTTTTAGTGTGTGGGTAGTCGATGAGTATGTTTATACGATGAATAAATCAGTGACTGTCCTGTGCCTGCTCCATTTCACCTCACTGCCTCCCAGCCATGCCTCAGAAGAAGGTGTGAATGTGGGTGTGAATCCACACTCAGAAGTCCACATAAATATAACCGCATAGTTGTGCCTAGGACCAAATGAAATAAGCAATATCCTAGAGAAGGAGGCTTAAATCTTTGGCATGAGAAGTTCTGGATTCCACCAGCAAGCAGCCCAGGCTAAGCATGGACATCACCCAGTAGATCAGCAGTACTCCGCTCTGACATAAATATAGGAAGAAGAGCAAGTGGCTCCTTTCGGAGTAGACAGAAGATGTCAGTGTCCAAAATGAATCACCTGACAATTCTACCCCCTCAAAGTCCTTCTATGAGTCCTGTTGAACCGTAAAAATCAGTATCCATGTACCTCATGGGCAGGCTCCATCCTATTCTAGCTCAGGGGAGACTAACCTTGCATGTAGTTTGATCCTCTAAAAGGTAGAAGAAACAGTAGAGGGTGAGAACTGAAGAGGGTGGGAATATTAGACAGGATGAGGAGAAGCCAGCATCCAGAAACATTAGCCAAAAGGAGAAGGAGAGAGACAGGTCTAGACAAGAATTAAAAATAGTCTTTCCAGAAGTAGAAAGTAATCAAGAGAAGCCAGAAAGAAAGAAGGAGTCAAGAGAGTGTGCTGGAGAGTCAAATGTATTTTCATTATTCTGAATAACTAGGACTGAAGATTCAGTCCACACATCGAGGGAGGATCCAGTATTACCAACACTATCTCAGGGACCACTTGGTGCCGAGCCAAGCCTTTCATGTATGTGTTGAGACATGGAAACATTAAATCCAACTTTGAAATTTTAATTTTTTTTCACTTTAAAAATATTTATTGTTTAACTGCATGTTACATAACATTTTAAAATATATACACATGACTGAGTTGACTTATTTAGCATTCACATTGCCTCATATCCTTACCACCTTTTTTTTTTTTTTTGTAGTGAGTGACCTCAACTTGTCCCTCAGCCATTTTCAAGTTTATCACATACCATTAATGTAGTCACCATGCTGCCTAGACCATGTATAGTATTCCACTGCGGTTCATACACTGTATTTCAAAGATCCACTTAATTGTCAATAGAATTTTAAATTGATAGTTATTGTGAATATGTCAGAGAAACTTGAGAGTGTAAGTATCCCAGGACACTCTGACTGCATTTGGTTTGTTTTAGCCCAATGGTAAGGAAGTTATGAACAGATGCTCTTTTGTTGGTTTGGTCATGTACCGTGTGAAAACACAAAGTTGCTTCAAGTTAGATCAGTCATTGGATGGCCACTCCCTTAAGCTCTGAGCCACCTTTGCCCCAGCACATCTTGCAGGCAGGACAGGTTGTAGGCTGAATATTTTGTGGCTGGGTTAATGTCCCAATCCCTCCATGAACAGGAGTCCTCATTAGGCTCACTTTCATAAGTTCCAGGACGTTTCCACTGCACTAGGTTTACACATTGCCCTCCAAGTACCCCCACCCCGAGCGTGCACCCCAATTCTGGAGGACAGAGGGACAGAGGGAGAGAATATGAGCTATGGTGATATTTTATTTGTACTGAAATGTGATTTTATTTGTATGTTAATAAATAAAGTTGCCTGAGGGTCAGAGCTAATAGCAAGCCATAGCAGAGCTGGGCGTTCGTGGTGCATGCCTTTAATCCCAGCACTTGGTAGGCAGAGCTAGGTAGATCTCTGTGTGTTCAAGGATACAGCCAGCATTGGAGACACACACCTTTAATCTGAATACCAACCATAGAAGATCTGGAGGTCTGTACAAACAGGCAGTGACGAGGCAGTCATGTGGTTGGTTTTATAACCAATGAGAAGGCAAAACAGAAAGTCTATATAAAGATAGACAGGAAGTAGCTCTCTTTCAGAGAGGTCTCTTGGCTGAAGAGGCTAGCTGCAGCAGGCGGGTAAGGCTCTTAGCTCTGATCTCTTGGCTTTCTTCTTTGCATTGGTTCTGTGTTTCTTATTTAACAAGACTGTTGGTTACATCTACAATGAGCAGGTTAGGATATTATGGCATTGCAGACGTTTAGGCTCTACCCATTGGTCTCCAACAGTATGACCCATTGTTCACAACTAATCACTCAATTTTTAATATTTTTAAAACATAATCCATTTATTAGGGCTCAGAGTTTTGTGGCAAGTCCTTCTGCTCTCAGTGGGGTTTCCTCATAGCGGTGTAGTCACACAGATGCCGGCTCGATGGAAACTGGCTCTATTCTCTCACACACTGGAGGTTGGCTGACTGTTGACAGACAAGTTCATGGTGTAGGACAACCTCCATTCTTTTCCATGTTTCCCCTGCATTCCTTTAACAAACCAGTCCAGGATGGCTCAGGGTGAAGGCGGCAGAGCAATAGAGAATGCAAACCCCTGTAAGATGTACCATCTCTTCTGCCACATTTGATCGGCCAAAGAAAGTGGAAAACCAATCCAGGTTCTTAGACTGGGAAAGAGACTGAATCCATAAATGGTAGGGGGAGGGGAGGGCAGGGGTAGTGCTAAAAGAATTTGAATGTGAGGAGGAGTCAAGGACTGCAGTCATATCTTTTGTTTTATTTTTTATTTTTTTGCAATAAGCACACTGCTACATTGAGACATACATTTAAAAAGAAAGCATTTTGACACAAATTATCTCATGTCATCTCCACAATAATGTAATGTAGCATTATCTACATCTTCCTGGAAGCAAAAGGCTGGAGGGTGCCGAGAGAGAGGATGGTAAAATAGTTGCTAATGATGTGTACAAACAGAATTCAGGTACACTTTGCAGATAAATGTTTTAACCTAAATGAGCAGCAGACAATGAGGTCATTACAGTTTGGCAATGAGGGTATATTAGCAGCGTAAATATGCTGATTATGTGAGATGAAACTGTTTTATGAAAGAAGACAGCATTCAAGAAATGGTTTCATTTAGATCTCACAGCTGTCTTTGGACTCTAATCCTGATTTATTTTATCAGATTTTTGACACAGCAGGGAATACACAGTTGCTGTTCAATGCATCCTTCCAGCCCCACCCAGACTTTAGAGCCAGAAAACTGGGGGATTAGATTCATCTAACCTTTGGGAAGAAATTGCCTGGTGATTTAGTTAATTGTGGTTGAAAGGAAGATTACCAACCCTCTGCACATGTTAGGGTGATTTTGTAGAGCTGTGCTGTGTATAAAACGCCCTGCAAGGAAAGTTAACTTTGAAGAAATAGGGGAGGGTGGAAGGGGTCCTGATCCTGTGTTGATCCATTTAATTTACTAAGCCATGGTCCCACTTGCTTCTCTGATCTCAGCGGTAGAAGCAGAAGCCTCACACACTCCTGACAGAGCTGAGGAAAAAAGATCTATTTTTATGTGGCAGGAAAAACTATCTTGTAGTGGGTGGCTGTTCCAGCTTTGACCTGGAAGTACTACCCACATTGAGGCTTCCGGTAATTGTCACACCTATGAGGCGGGCCGAGACAGGAACCCTTAAGACCTGAGATCCAGATGTGCCAGCTCTCTCTTGGTTCCTGGATCCTGGAGGCTGGAGGTAGACCAAGCAGAGTTCTCCAGAGAACACCACTGGACTGCAGGTCACCTCTCCTGGACCCTGTGTGTAACCTATCCCTTTTCTTGTAAGTTACACCACAAAATAAACCTCTCTTTTAACTGTGTGGAGTTGCCTTATACTTCTGCCAAAACTATCTCTCCAGCATATCAAGGCAACTGAGCCAAATGGATTTTCAGATCAAATCAGAGCTCATTTTGAAGCTTAATGTCAATTTTCATTTTCCTACCTTAGAAGTCCTGTTACAGAGAATGGTGAAAAACCCTTTAATGACCTTTTGTATTTATTTCACATCCTTTGCTCAGTAATTCTGTAGTAATTTGATATCAGCCCCCTACAGAGAGTGAGTTTGTTTTTCTGGGCTTCTACTGTGGCCAAGAACATAGTGTAAGAAGCTGCATACAATGTGATGGAGAGACCGATTTCCAGAGTCTGGTATCTCTTTCTGCCTTTAGCTAAGTAACCTTGGACAAGGTATATAATCACTCCATGCCTTCATGTGCTCCTCTACTTCCTATTACTCAGGATTAAATGAATAAATTAGATAAGTGCCAGAAACATGATAAGAACTTGACAAGTGGTAGCTGTGATTATTAATAAATACACATTTAGTTAATAGCCATGTGTATTATTTTACTATTATGATAGTTAAGCTTTATTGTCAGTTTGACAGCATTAGGAGTTCCCTAGGAAATACATTTTTGGGGATGTCTACAAGAGCACTTCCAAAGAAGTTTAACCCACCCTAAATGTGGGCAGCACCCTCCCGTGATGTGAGCTAGGGTCCCAAACTGACAGTGTCCAGGAGATAGGAAGCAGAGCCAGACATTCTCTCTTTGCTTCCTGACTGTGGATACAACATGAGCAGGTTCCTTATAGCCCTGCTGTGGGTGCCTCTTCCACCATGACAGACAGCTGAGTCAAAATAAATCTTCCATTGCTTAAATAACTTTTTCTGGGTTTTTTTTTTTTTTTGGTATGGGGAAAGGGCCAGTGCTATGACAGACTTGCCCATGTGGCTCTTAGGATTTCTGTATTGGTTTTCCAGAAAATGTGAAAAAGTTTGAAGCTTCTGATGAACCAGCCTGCCTCTATCTTAGACTTGAAAACCATCTTATAGTAAAGACAAACTAGATTCATTCCTGTTTATGATTAAATCTGTTTCTCAAGGACCACGCTATGCCCTACTTGTAACCTTGACTACAAATGGTTCTGCCTGTTCCAGGAAATAGCAACCACGCTTTTGTTTCAAAAGCTTATGACCACCTGTTGTTATGACTGCCTTGTTATGACTACCTTGCAACCAGTCTTTGTTGCACACAAGGTTGTTATGACCAACTTGTTATGCTTATGTTCTGCTTCTGTAACCCTCATTATTTGCCTTCTAAATACTAACTCTGGAAACCCCTTATTCCTGACCTATAAAAACACTTACCTCACCCATTTCTAATGCTCATCTCTTGAACTTTGCTTTAGGGGGAGGCAGCCTGTGTACAGGAGTAAAAAAGCTTTCTTTTATTAATTTTGGCCATGATGATCTGGGATGGTGTTCTTTTTCCTTGTATCTGTGGGATTAACACTTCAGGCTAAAAAAAAAAAGTGGAGAATGCTGTAAGAAGGGCTTAATGGGTCACAGTGAGGAAAGCTTATATGATTTGAATGTCAAGATTAATGTGGACAGTGCAGGCCTAACTCATGAGGTTTCAGGAGAGAAGAGAGACATTGTTGAGAACTCCCCTAGAGGCCAATTGTGTTGCATTGCTCACAATAAGCTGGCTGCATTCTGCCTGTGTCCTGGAAACTGGGTTGGATTTTTAAAGTAATGGACTAGTTTGTTTTGGGTGGGGGAAATTTCAAGAGAGGGTAGCATCCGGGTTTCAGCATGGTTACTGCTCACTGCTCTTAACTAGGTTCACAGTGAGCCAGAGCAGCAAGTGGAACAGAGAGATATGACAAGTGCAAGTTGTAAATGTCAGGTGTTTTGTCCCAGAGACAATTGAAATAACTAATACAAACATTTTTTCAGTGTATTAAATGGAAAAATTCACAGGAAAAGGAAGACAATTTTTATGACCTAAAAAAAAAATCAGAATTAATGCCTAATTCTACTTTCTTTAAATATTATTTCCTATCCTTCTTGCTTATTGTATGTCTAAGTTTTATGGAGTGTTTTCACTGTTTATATCCATGATGGCCAATTTTTATTTTAACTTGACACACCCGGGAAGAGGGAACCTCAGGTGAGGAATTGCCTCCATCAGGTTGGCCTAGGTAAGGGGGTTTTTCTTCATTGCTAATTCATGTGGGAGAGCCCAGCCCAATATGGGTAGTCCTGGATTGTAAGAAAATAGGGACTGAGCATTAGCTAGAGGAAGTGAGCTAGTCAACAGTGTTCTTCCATGGTCTCTGCTTCAGTTTTCTGCCTGAGTTCCTGCTTTGCTTCCCCTTACTGATGACTGTAAAGTATAAGATGAAACACGCCGTTTCCTCCCCAGTTCTCTTCATCATGGTGTTTCTCACGGTAGCAGAGGGATAACGAGTACAATAGTTACACAGCTTCATAGATCCCTGTAGTAATCTATTTTATTTGGCTTATTCTCTTAATTTTTAACTCATTTATCTAATTGAGATTATTCAAGGGTATCCAAAAAATTTCCATTCTGTTCATTTATCTAATCAATATTATTCAAAGACATGCTTCAAAAGTTTATTTGTGGGGCACCAGCCACTCCGGGGAAGACCTGCCCAACTTCCCCCAGTTTCTGGCCACCGGGCAGGTCCCCTTCTAGCCCCACTGGGAAGGATCCCCTTCTCCAAGACCCCAACAGACCCTGCAATCTCCACACCCTGTCCCCACGCCCATCTGCCTGAGACCCCAGCCACTTCCTGAGACTTAGAGACCGGCCCCCAGCTCCCATCCTGCCCCGGACTTCCCTTCTGGACAAGAGCGCCCATCCTGCCCTGGACTTCCCTTCTGGACAAGAGCGCCCATCCTGCCCCAGACTTCCTGTCTGGACAAGAGCTTCCATCCTGACCCGGAGTTCCCATCTGGACAAGAGAGAGAGACTTCCTGAATCTGTCAGCTCTGTCTGAACCAAGTGCGCTGATAAGACCAAGAACGAACCACAAGGAGATGGGCAGACGTCAAGGCAGAAGTACATACAACAAAATGAAAAGCAATACAGCATCACCAAACCTAGCTCGCCTCCAACATCTAGACCTGAACATCAAAAATTGGAAGAAGCAGAAGAAAACAGCCTTATGAATAACATCATGAGGAAGGTAGAGGCTTGTGTAGGGGAAAAGACAAAAAAAAAAAAATGAGAAGAATGCTATAAACAACTAGAGGAAAGGGTAAACAAATTAGAAGAAAACAATAAAGTCCTGAAAGAAAACAATAAAGTACTGAAAGAAAATCATGAAAAAGCAATGAAACAAATGAAGGAAATAGTCCAAGACCTGAAAAGGGAAATAGAAAAAATGAAGAAGACACAAACAGAGGGAATGCTAGAAATAGAAAATTTGAGTAAAAGATTGGGAATTTCAGATGCAAGTATAACCAACAGAATGCAAGAGATGGAAGAGAGAATCTCTGGCATTGAAGATACAATAGAATAAATAGATTCATCAGTCAAAAATATATTTGTATGGAAATGTTAGAGTGAAACCTGTTTCTGGACTAACCAAAAATGAGAAAAAAACAAATATTTTGTTCGTTGGGTTTTTTTATTTTCTATTTTATTTGTTTATTTATTTATTATAGACAGGGTTTCTCTGTGTAGCTTTGGAGCCTGTCATGGATCTCACTCTGTAGCCCAGGCTGGCTTCAAATTCATAGAGATCCGCCTGGCTCTGCCTCCGAGTGCTGGGATTAAAGGTGTGTGCCACCACCACCTTGCTTTGTTCATTGGTTCTTTAAAACAATATTAAAGTTGAGAGCTTTCAAACTCCCTTCAGTATGATAGTCAAAAGAGGGAAAGAAGTTGGGCTTTGGAATCAGAGAGGTTTTTGCCTTAATAAATTTGTACCTATTCCTTAAACTATAAATGTTTGATTATGCTAATATAAAAGCATGAAACCAATTCACTTTACACCCACATTTAAATGATATCTTATAATTTACAAAACATTTCCATGTTTATTATTTAACTTTGTAAGTAGAATATTAGAATTATCTATGTTTTGTGGATGGAGAAATGAGATTCAAAAAGAGTAATTGGTTTGCTTTAGAAAATATACAGACACATGAAGCTCCAAAAATTATTGAAGACATTTTTACTCAGAAGAGCGGTTGACCTTCTCCATAAAAGGAACACATGAAATAATAAAACTCAGGTAAGGAGATGAGATTCCTTTGCCATCATGTAGGACCTTGCACAGTTTCTTAAGGCATTTGAATTCTTAGCTCCACCATCTGAAAACTGTGTGCCCTTTAAAAATGATTGTCAAGGAGATTAGATAAAATAATGTGTAGGACACAATGAGCAGTAGGCACTGAATTAATCTTATTCCTTTATTTCTCAGGAGTTATAACTTTGAGTGTTCCAGAAATAAGATTTGCAGAATTCCACATTTTATCTTTCAACTAAATCACTTACTGTACTTCTGCCACCTTTTGCTTTTTCTATTCACAAAAAAGTGTTAGTCATCACCTCAAATGAAGCTACATCCATGTATTTATTTAAAAAAAAAAGAAATAAGCTGATTTGATTTCTTTCAGCTTTTCTTCATTTTTTTACAGATGGTTATGTTAGTTTCAGAAATGTATTATGGTATCTGGCCCATAGTAGGTACTCAGAAAATGGAGTTATTGGAGAAACAGACTACTCTTGGCAGAGATCCACAGTGAATAAATCATGATAGTGAAAGTTGCTAAGTAGAAGTTGGTCCTCCATATGCATGGGTTTCATATCTGTGAATTCAAATAACCTCAGAGCAAAAATATTTAGAAAAGACAATTTGGGGGGCTGAGAGATGGCTCATCAGTTAAGAGCACTGGCTGCTCTTCTTCCAGAGGACCCAGGTTCAATTCCCAGCACCCACATGGCAGTTCACAACTGTCTGTATCTCCAGTTCCAGGGGATCCTACACCTTTACACAGAAATACATGCAGGCAAAATACTAATGCACATAAAATAAAAATAAATAAATCATAAAAAAGAAAAGAAAATCTCAATTATAGATATTCATTCAATTCTTGTTGTTTCCTAAACAGCATGGTATATAAATATTTACATAGAATTTACACTGTATTTGACTTTGTAAGTAGCAGATATGTGCATAGATAATATGAAGGTACTGTACTATTTTATATGAGGGATTTACTATGGGTTTATACACACACACACACACACACACACACACACACACACACAGTTTTCATTTTAGTGAATTAGAACCCAATTACCCATGAGCTTATCTTTAGACGTGCTCAGGGTCTGATGTGTTGCTATGAGATTGTTATTACTACATGATTGAGAAGGGAAAGCTGGATCACACAGAGCAAAGAACCATGAGAGCAGTCTGCAGGTGGAATCGGGTCCCAAAGGTAGCAATGAGAAGGTGCTGTTTTGAAAAGTGTGAGCGTAGTGAATGCTACAATCTCAGTAGCTGCCCTTCCCCAAGTCCCTCCACAGAGCAATTTCTCATTGTCCTATTTAGCGTTTAGACTCTCATCTAAGGGAGCAGGGGAATAAAAACTGAGAAAAGATGGTGAAATCTCTTTACTCAGGCCTCTCCCTTTGTACAGTTCCTTTGTTCAGGTCGAGGTGAGTAGACATGCTCCATGGGGGACGAGTATTCAGCTAGCTAGAAATAAACACTGCTATGTTGGTGCCTCGCCTCTGTTTCCTCCCTAACGGGGGAAAGGGTGAGCATGATAGAAACTGCTAAAGGCCCATGAATATTTCAAAGCCAAACGCCAAGGGACTGCATTAGACCTCAACAACTCTTCGGTAAATGGAAATAGAGGCTGAATAATGAAATGCTCAGAGGTACTAGGGTGATTTCGGCGCAAAACAGGCACATACAAAATAAAATGTTCCTCACCACAAAAATATCTCAAACTTCCTCCCCAGCCATCTCTGTTAGTCATTTCTTTTCAGGTCCCCAATGTCCTTGCACTGTGGGAGGCAGAGGCTGTCAATGACTACAGCGGCTAAAGTCAGGACCTGTCTAGGTCGAGAATCCTGGCTGGAGTCTGGTCTCTTGCGTAGGCTGTGCTAAGTATTATGAGAAATCCCCCAGCAGTGGGTAAGTCTGCCGATGCAATAAGCCAAATCTAACCAAATGAGAAGTCCAGATTTAATGAGCCAAGCATCCCTGGGTGATATTGGGGAAGAGGAGAAACCACCTGGAAAGTCTATGGATCCGACCTTAAATACCCTGTAGGCGGGTCTTGAAGAGCTCCAGGGAAGGAGCTGGTACTTGGCAGGCTTTCTTTGGGCAGGGTCTGGAATGAGAGGAGTGAGGCCGAGTTCCCAGCTGAACCTCTAGGTGGGAGACCCCCCCCAATGTCTCCCTCCCTCCCTCCACTCTGGAGCTTGAGATTCCCAACAGGTTGTCTGAATCTCTAGTTCTCACTGCTGATGTTGTACAGTCACCTCTCAGAACACAAGTCAGTCACTTATTAAATGTATCTTACTGTTATATGTTCCTTTTTTATATTTTCCTGCCTTTATTGAAACATTCTCACAACTCCACCTGCCGCATCCGTCAGGTCAGCAGCCAGTCTTGGCATGGCCCGTGTCAATCAGCCAATAGGTCTAGTCGACAAACACAGATCTTGTGGTGGGTGAATTTTCCTCCTAATGGTCCTCGAGGACATAGGGCTTTTAAAACTGCATGTGCATCAGGCAGGCTAGAAACCTTATTAAGGGCTTGTGCACTGTCAGGACCAGTTAAGTCAGTTGACGTGTGGTGGTCAGTGCCTTCTGCTCTCTAGGTTGGCCAGGAAACATGCCTCTGTGCTCTCCTTTGTTAGCACACCTTTATAAAATATAAAAATCACGTTTGAGTGTCAGGCTATCCATGTTTTTCATTATCAGTTCAGCTGGGTATCTCTTTGTGATTGTGTTAGTCATGGAGTAGAAAACTCAAGAACTATAATTTCATCCTTGTATACTCTCCTTAAAGCAGAGACAGCATTGGAAGTGACCAGGGTATTTTAGAATCAGTTAATCTGTATTCTCCAGAATTCTCAGTAGAATTGTATAAGTCATGGAGAAATTCTATTGGCAAATATTTTTGCATGCCTCCTTAATTCTCAGCCATAGTCCTAGGTGCTACCTGTGTAAAAACAAACAAACAAACAAACAAAAAATCCTCAAGGCCTCTATGTTTGGGGTCATAGTAGGGGAGGCAAGAAATGGAATGGGTACTTATAATGTCATGGTGTGCTAACACAAAAGTGAAATGCCAGAGTAAGGTACATATAAGAGCAATGAGAAAACAGATGGGGGTGGGAGCGGGGGAAAGGGGTTTGAGATACTCCTCAGAAACCGCGGCCTTTGAATTGAGTCCTGGAAAATGTGGATAAGGATTAACTAGTTGGCATGCATGATACACAATTTCTATTCAGTGAAAAATTTTCAAATGTAATGCTTCAGAACAATTATTTGCTCTCAGGTCTCATACTTTAAGGGAGACTTTTACCAGCTAGTCTATTACAGTTAACTTCACCCAGTTGTGATCTGATATATATAGGTCATTAACTTCCATCTACAAACTATAACCTGAACGTACCTCATACCATTGCTTTATAACCATTTCAAGGTTTTCACTCTCAAATAAATTACAGGCTTCCTAAGAGTTAAGGTTGTATTAATATGATCTCGATATTCCCAGAGTTTCCTGTGTCTTTAGAGGACACCCTTCATAGACACCTGCACTTCCCTCCCTCTCCCCTCTCTTCCTCCTTTCTTCCTTTCTTTCTTTTTAGGATATGGTAATGGGGTGGACTCCTGAGGAAAAAATGCAGAGAAAAGTTTATCAGAATTTGGTGATAGACTGGCAGGGGCTGTGGAGGGGGAGAGAGGAAATGGCTGCTGGGTTGTGTCTGAGACATACAGGATGCCAGTGGCAAGGAAGATGGATGGGAATGTGTGATTGCAGGGATACATGACATAGATAAACAGCTTGGCTGTTTGCCTCTTTAAGCTCCATTTATTACTACTTAGACTGAATTGATTTCTGCATGGCAAATATTGGCTCATCTTTCAAAGGCTCCAGCTAAATGTCACCTCCATGGAGAATCCTTTCAGACACTCCCCAGGCATTGAGTTGCCTTTCTAGGGCTTGACAAGTATGCAGTGCATACACTGTTCATGCTACTATGATAATATTTTGTTGCTGCAATTTGTTGCTTCTGTCTTTTCTCTTTGACCAGTGGATCCAGGTGGCAGCCTGATCCAGCCTCAAGTAATCTGATCGCATCCCAAGCTCTGACACTACTGTTTCCTTATTAGCTACAGAGCTGAAGTCAGTAATGAGGGGTAAGGCAACATGTTTTCTCATCTAGCTGGCTTCCACAACTAGAAGCTTTCTTTTTGCCTGGTGCCAGCAAGTGAGAAAGAAAGGTGTCTTAGTTAGGGTTTCTGTTGCTGTGAGGAGACACCATGACCACAATGTTGTAAGATATTCAATTACACTGCGTAAAGATATGGCACTGTGATTGGAAAAATTAAAAGCTGAATGGCCAAGAGTTAGGCAGGACTTTCAGGGCAGAGAGGATGCTGGGAAGAAGAAGGGTGGAGTCACAAGGAGACACATAGAAAGAATGACATGTCGAAGATGAGGCAACAAACCATGAGCCATGTGGCAGCATGTAAATTAATATAAATGGGTTAATTTAACTTATAAGAGCTAAGCCATCGGCCGAGCTTTCATTTTAATAATTAGTCTCTGTATCATGATTTTGGAGCTGGCTAAAGGGACAGAGAAAGACTCACACCACCATGGCAACTCATAAAGGAAAACATTTATTGGGGCTGGCTTAGTTTCAGAGGTTTAGTCCATTACCATCATGTCAGGACATGTAGCATGCAGGCAGACACAGTGCTAGAGAAGGAACTAAGAGTACTCTGCAGACAGCAGAAGAAGACTATGTCTCACACTGGGTGTAGCTTGGGCATATAAGACCTCAAAGCCCACCTCCACAGTGACATATTTCCTCTAAAAAGGCCACACCTACTCCAATGAGGCCACACCTCCTAATAGTGCCACTCCCTATGGGTCAAACATCAAAACACATGAGTCTGTGGGGGCCATTATTATTCAAATCACCACAAAGGGACAATGTGATTATTTCTGAAGGTAAGGCTGAATATGGAATACTAGGAGAAGAACCTCAACTTCTTTCTAACTATGTTGTCTCAGGATGTTCTCTTCTTTTCTGCTCCTTACAGAAATGCAAAAAGAGATTTTTGTTTATTTTTTTTAAAATCCATTTTCATTTTCTAAATGAGCCAACCAGATTTCTAAAAATAGATTTCTAAAACGTAAGCACCATTGGAAACCTAATCTGCCTATGGGAAGCTGATCAATTTTTTAATTATGATAAAGTGTGAACTAAAGATCGTACAATTAGATATTATCTGGAAATTTTGTCAGTGATGCATCATTCAAGTTGTTATTGAATTTTTACAATTTGAGAGTCTTCTGAGTTAAGATCTAAGTCAATATTAAGGATAACTTAGCAGGATGTCAAAGACATAGTGGCCAACAGTATCATTTTATAAGTGGGGTTATATTTACCCATGCTTTATAACACTTGCGTTTATACTATTGAGTGGGTACAATAAACCTCTGCACTAGACTGAGGATATCTGAAATCTTGTTCAATAGAAGATGTCCTTTAGCTTGGAGCAGTCATGTTCCCCAAGGGTTCATATAAAGTCTTGATCTCCAGCTTGTGGTGCTGTTGGGAAAAGTTGGAACCTTTAAGAAGTGGGCTTAGTGAAGGAGATTCAGTTGTTGGGGATATGCCCTTGAATGTGAGCCTGAACCCCATCCCTTTTCCTGTCTCTCCTTTTCTTCTGCCTGTGGTAAAGCAAACAGTTTTGTTCAGCCATGCACCACTGACTGTAGCAGGAATCTTAAAAGTTCTTATTAATAAAATCAAACCCGAGGCCAGTTATTGGGGTCCATGCTGGTAGATCAGAGAGACAGAACAAGCCACAGCTATCTCACCTCGCCGGATCCTCAGCTGGTCTTGTCTCCTCAGACTGGAGGCCTCTGAGTCCTCATCCAGAATGGGTCTCAGCTGAATTACTGCTCAAAAGCCTAAATGCTTAACCAGCCCAAATCTTCTAGTTTCTGGTCCTCACACCTTATATATCTTTCTGCTTTCTACCACCACTCCCTGGGATTAAAGGCGTGTGTCACTATGCTTGGCTATTTCTAATGTGGCCTTGAACTCACAGAGATCCAGAGGGATTTCTATCTCTGGAATGCTAGGATTAAAGATGTGAGTGCCACCATTTTCTAGCCTTTGTATCTAGTGGCTGTCTGTTCTCTGACCCCAGATAAATTTATTAGAGTACACAATATTTTGGGGAACACAATACCACCACAACTGACCATGATGTTTTTCTGCCTCAACACAGGCCCCAAAGTAATGGAGTCAATTGAGCAAGGACTGACAATTTTGAAACCAGGATCCAATAAAAAGCCTGCTTCCTTTTAGGTCGTTTATCTCAGATACCTGTCTCATTGATGGAAGGCTAACAACAACAACAACAACAAAAAAGAATCTTGAGCAGTGAGGATCAATGCCAATTCTGAATACACACCACACACACACACACACACACACACACACACACACTGATCAAAAGCAGGTACACTCTAACATATCTGAAAAAGATTTGTGGAGCAACTGTGGACAAGAACAGTGAAGATTTGGATAGTGGAGAGATGAGCCCTTACCTATGTATAACACTCATTTGTTATCTATCTATCTATCTATCTATCTATCTATCTATCTATCTATCTATCATTTATCTATCTTTCTGCCCATTATGAAGAGCAAATATAATATGTATAGGATGTAATAGATGCACATATCTCTTAAATGCCTAAATAACCACTGCTAATATGTTAGCAATTATAAAATGAGATTCATCTTTGAAAATTCTTCTATGTCAAATGTTCTGGACTTGCTGGGCAAGCTCTATACCAGCTTTAAGTCTGGGATGAAATTGATTTTTATCAATTTTTCTTTTGTAAATCATGATTTTACGTTCTGTGTAAAAAACAGTCTCTCCCAAGTTTGTAAAAATGTCCCCCTAACTTTTATAGGTTCTGTAGTCTTGTTATTTCTGTTTAATGTGATTTAACTGGGATTAAATTTTGTATATCGAATCATGCAAGTTCTAAAGTTTATTTTTTCCTTATGGCTGTCTATTTTAGCAACATTTATTGAAATAATTATGCTTTTCCCATTGACTTTAGTTTAGTCCTTCAGCAAAAATCAATTGGGCTTATGAGTCTGCCTCTAAACACACTGTTTTGGCTCATTGATACACCACAATACCACTCTGTCTTCATTACTCTAGTCCTGTAATAAATTCTAAAATGAGATGGTAAAACCTGCCCTTTCCCCCAAAATATTCCCCATGTTTTAGGTTCTTTGTGTCCTGAAGAAGCATTAAAATTAACTCGTCTGTTTTTCTTGAAATGTATTTCTGGAGTTTGTTTTTTTTTATCGTTAATCACCAGTGACAAGCAGATTAAAATAAAGTCAATAAACTGCCCTACGTCCACTAAAATATCTAAAGTTATGAAGACATACATCATGGAACTGAGGAGGGAGAGTCTGGAACAAGCAAAATCCCCTTCTGTTGACAAGAAAGAAAGAGAGCACTTTCCCTCTTTGGGAAACAGTTTGACACTGCCTCTAACATTAAATATTTACCTGACTCTATGATCCGGGAACTTCATTTTTACCCACAGAAAACACAAACATGATACATGTGCCAACATGGAGATGTGCACACAACTGTTGGCAAGAATATTCTCAGCCTGGAAATAATCCCAAATCTAACAACATGTACATGGATAAAAATATTTTGGTGAACCACCATATGATAGAATAACAGAACATCATCAGCAATAGGAAGATGAGAACTAACTAGTGGATTGAGCAACATGAACTTCAATACTACAGTGCTTAAAAGAAGCCAGATGGAAAAGAAAACATATAGCACTTCTCTATTCAAAAAAATAATAACCTGTAAGAGACAATTCATGTTCAGAGAGAGTTGGAGTCTTCCTACTTGTTGGCAGGTTAGGAAGTGATCAAACACCAAATGAACCTTTTGTGGGTAAAAGAAATCCCCTTTATCAGACTTGTGGTGATGGCTGTGAAAGCGTGTAGCATGAATCTTAAAAGGTCTTATTAACAAAATCAAACCCAGAGCCAGGTATTGGGGTGAACGCTGAATTATCAGAGAAACAGAATAAGCCACAGCTACCTCACCTTGCCAATTCCTCAGCTGATCCTGTTTCCTCAGACTAGAAGCTTCTCAGTCCTCATTCAGAATGAATCTCAGCTAAACTGTTGCTCAAAAGCCTAA
Organism: Peromyscus maniculatus bairdii; assembly: GCF_049852395.1. NCBI lineage: Eukaryota > Metazoa > Chordata > Mammalia > Rodentia > Cricetidae > Peromyscus > Peromyscus maniculatus. The sequence goes on from NC_134863.1 coordinate 33,117,342, forward strand.
AAGCTTAAGGAGGCTCTAGTTCCTGGTCCTCAAGCCTTAAATACCTCTCTGCTTTCTGCCATCACTTTCTGGGATTAAAGGCTCTTGTTACCATGCCTAGCTGTTTCCAGTGTGGCCTTGAACTCACAGAGATCCAGGTGGATCTCTGCCTCTGGAATACTAGGATTAAAGATGTGTGTGCCATCATTTTCTGGCCCCTATGTCTGTCTAGTGGCTGTTCTGTTCTCTGACCCCAGATAAATTTATTAGAGTGCACAATATTTTGGGGAACACAATACCACCACAAAAGTGAATATATTTGGCAAAGCTTATTGAGCAGTACAGTGCAGTTAACTATTCTTATCTATATAAAGTAGATTTTATATAGTTTTAGTGCAATGATCACCTTTTCTCCATTAAATACTCCTTTCTAAAATATAAAATAAAATAAAAATACGTTTTCTTGTGTTTTTTTTTCTGATTACTACTTCTGAATTTTTCTGCTCTCTGAACTCTAATAAATTTATGCTGATTACAAATTATCCAGTCTAAAGTATTTTTCTTCAGCAACCCAAATGAACAAAACAGAAATTGGCACCAGAAATCAGGTGCTATTATGGAAGATATGTAAACTGTAGAGATAGATTTGGTGTTCCAGAGTGGGGAGAATCTGGAAGAACTTCAAATTACATGCTAGTGAAAGCATGGATAATAAGGGGGCAGTTCTGGCAAAAACTCAGAAGAAAGGAGCTGAAAGAGAGCTTTGAGACTGCCTAAATTGTCATGTTCAGAATATTGGCAGGAGGACAGATGCTAAAACCCATCTGGGGCCTGGAGAGGTGGCTCAGTAGTTCAGAGCATGTAGTGTTCTTATAGACACCCCAAGTTTGATTCCCAGCACTCAAAAGGTTCACAGCCTTAACTCCAGCACCACAGAATCTGGTACCCTTTCTGGCTTCTTTAGGCAAATGCACACTTGAGCACATACCCAAAACACAAATACAAAGATACAAAGGCATACACATAGTTAAAAATAAAAATTTTAAATCCAAACGGGGCAGTGGTGGTGAACACCTTTAATCCCAGCACTCGGAAGGCAGAGACAGGCAGATCTTTGTGAGTTCAAAGCCAGCCTCTTCTATGGAGCGAGTTTCAAGACAGGCTCAAAAGCTACACAGAGGAACCCTGTCTTGAAAAAAACAAACAAAAAGTTTTGAATCCAGTCTGATGAAATCTCAGGTAGAAATCAGAATGTGCTCCTGAAACTGGAAAGATGGCAATGTTTCTTATAAAGTGACAAGAGAGCTTGACTGAATTATGTTTGTAGCCTAAAGCTTTGTGGAGTCTGGAGTTTGTGATGGATAAAACTGGATATTTGGAGGAAGAACTACCTAAGAATACATGTGGGGTTTGCAGTGTGGTATGCAGTGTTGTGGTTTGAATCTGAAATGTCCCCCAAGGCCTCTCAGTTTGAGTCCCAGCTTGTGGGATGGTTTTTTAAAGCATGTGGAGCCTTTAGGAGATGCAGCTGATGGAGGAAACAGGGGACCACGCATGGGCCTAGGAGGAGCTTATCCAGCCCTATTCTCAGTCTGGCTGGCTAGTTTTCTGTCTGATATTCTGTGACTAAGCTACTGTCTCATGTTCCCGTCACCAGAACCGTCATGATCTTTCCTGCCTTCGCCACCACAGTGGACAAGGATTCCTCAGAAGTCCTGAGGCGAAGTAAGATGCTCCCAGCTGGTTCTGTCAAGTAATTTGGTCAGAGAGACACAAAAGTGGCTCATAGTGTCCCTAGTTTCTGTTGACCGCTTAGAAAAGGCAAAAAGACACAGAACTACAAGATAGTATTGATAATTAAAAGAGAAGCAAAGCCTAAAAGTAAGGCAAATCCTTAGCCTATCCAGGTTGCAAAAAGCACAAAGACATGTTCAGAGGAAAAACAAAACAAAACAAAACAACCCCAAAACAATTGTGGGGCCAAGAGAGCAGGTACAGTGTAGTCCTCTGTGAGGAGCCCATGGTAGATGGTATCATGATAAAGACTCATATGAGAACTCACCCATGGTGAGAGATCACATTGGGCAAGACAGGAAGCTAGAGGGAAAAGAGAGGGGCCCATTAGTTATGTCAGCTCACCCAGGAACTCAGAGGCCCTTGGCAGTATGCAGTCCTTTCATAGGCCAATGGTTTCAATGGCGTCTGCCAGGATCTACTTCTTTGTGTGAACATATGTGCGTGTGTGTATGCACGTGTGTGTGTGTGTGTGTGTGTGTGTGTGTGTGTGTGTGTGTGTGTGCGCGCGCGCGCGCGCGCGTGCGCGCCCCTGTGGAAGCCAGAGATTCATATCGAGCGTCCTCTTCAATTACTTTCCATCTTAGTATTTTGAGACAGAATCTGTCTCTAAACCTGGATCTTACCAATTCAACTAGACTGGCTGTCTAGGGAGCCCATTTTTTCCCCCCCGCAGTGAAGGGATTATAGGTGTGCACTGAAGTGCATGGCTTGCTTCTGAACTTAAGTTCTCATGATTTATGGCAAGCGCTTAACCTCTTGAGACACCTCCCCAACCCCAGATCCATTTCCTAAGGTCTCCGTGCTTTAAAATTTCTACACTGAGGACTAGCCTGTCAACGCATTGGGGGATAAAGCCCATCCAGATCATGGCAGAGAACAATCTGCTTCGCTAAAACCCACTGATTTAAATATTAATCTCATCTAAAGCACTCCAGTAGAAGCACCCAGAAAAATAATGAGCAATTACTGTGCACCACAACTGACACAGAAAGTCAGCCATCACATTCTATTGAATTTCTTCCTCCCCTCCCCACCACCATCTCCTGTGAGAGCCTCCAGCATCATCGTGTGGTTGGCTTCTGACTTCAAATTTCCCCCTCGATAATCTTTTTATGCAATGAGTCCTTTTCTACAAGATGAGTAAAACCACTCTGCCTCCATGCTTGCAGATCTGAAGTGCCTTCCTCTTCTCTGAGGAAAGACAGTCTCCTTATAAAGACTACAACAACCAGGGGACTTGGTCCGTCCTTCTCTTTTAGTTACACGCTACCCTACTCCACCCTACACTCACCAGTTCCCAGGTCCACAGCCCAGCTTTTTTTTCCCCTTCTTATCACATTTACCCCCTTTAGGACTTGGAGCCTCCTGGTTTCCGAACTCCCTCCCAGTGTTCCCACTTCTCTGCATAGCTTTCTTCTCCACTCCTACTGTTAGTGTTTCTGTTCGTTCCACAATGCCCCTCATCTAATCACAGTTAGCCTCCTAACTAAATTTTCCATTGTCACAGCTTTTCACTCATCCTTGTGCTCCTGTTCTTCCCAAACCACAAATGCAGTCTCTGAAATATCGCTAACACGGGGCTCTCAACCTTTTAAAGGGTAGGGTCTTTTACAGTTGAGAAGGCATAGGCACTATTCTCAGAACGTTATTTTAAAATAGAAGGTGACATGCACACAGGCATAATGCAAGCATGCTTTTGTGAAATAGTTATTGTGATGAATACTTATCAGTGTGCTTCTGTTTTAACCCATCAAATAACAAGATAAAGCAATAGATCTTGTACCTATTGTAATTTTAAACAGCATACATATCATGTCAAGGTATCTGCAACCATAATATGAAATGACAATACTTGATTACTTTTGATGACAGTCACCGAGATTGCTAGCACTGCTGATTTTTAGTTCTACCTGAAGAGGAAATGATAAATTTCACACAAAAATCCAAGTTTATGAGCCCTTTGAAATCTATTCTAGATAAATCTTTTTAATATAGTATTTTTATTAATTCCTTGTGAATGTCATACAATGTATTTTGATCATATTCATCCCCCATCTTTCCCTGAACTCCTCCTAGATCCATCCACCTCACCACTTCCCCATGTGTCCTCAACTTCTTGTCTTATTTTTGCTACATTTTAAATTTAATTAAAATACGATTACATTATTTTCCTACTCTCTCACCTCCCTCCTACCCTTCCTATGTCCACTCCCTCCACTGACACTCCTTGCTAAATCCAAGGTTTCCCTTTCTTTAATCATTGTTGATTTTATATATATATATATATATATATATATATATATATATATATATATGTATGTATATACATATATAATATTTATATATAAATAATATGTGTAGGATATATGAAATAGCATATAATATATAATCATATAAGTATATATACAAACATGCACAGAGATAAACATATAAGCATGTTCTGTTGGGGCCTCTGAGTGTGACCTGCTTGTTATATGTTTCTAGGGCTGCCCACTGGTGTGGGATAAGCAATCATGGCCTCATCCCTGGGAAGACTAGCTTTCCCTCCTTCAGTGGTTGTTAATTGCTGTAGCTCTTCATCTAGGAGTAGGACTCCATGCTATTCCACAATTCTGTGCTGGGATGTCAACAGGTACTGCAATTACTCGGGAGGCCTTTGTTAGTGCACATGATGTTGAGGTTTCATGGGTGTTACTTCTCAATCATAGATAGAAAGTGGGATCTCACAGCAGGCTTTCTGACCTTCTGGCTCTTACAATCTTTCTGATCCTCTTTTCTGTGATACTTCATGAGCTCTAGGTGCAGGAGATGTGTTGTAGGTGGATCACTTGGGCTGGGCAGCCTATGGTCAGTTGTTTTATGCATTTTTTTTTTACAAGTTATGGTTTTCTGTAATGGTCTCCTACTGCTACAAAAAGAATCTTCTTTGATTAGAGGTGAGAGCTACATTTATCTGTGGGTATAAGGATAAGTACTTGGAATGCAAGCTAGGAATTATATTGTTTTAGGAAGGTGGTGGTAATAGGTTCTCCTCTAAGACCCACGATCTGCCTAGCCAAGTGGAGTTGGCTACATTTACAGTGCCAAACATTATTTCCTCTTGTTAAGGAAGCTGTGAGTCTAATTAGATAGCTGTAGGTTACCTCCAAGATGGAAGCATCACTATCGCACTTTTTGGGATATCTTGCCATGCTGATTATTATTGTGGTTGGTATCTGTGGTGGTTGGTGGTTTAAATAAGAATGGCCCACATAGGCTCATGTATTTTAATTATTAATAACCAGGGAGTGGAACTGTTTGAAAGGATTACAGTGATTAGGAGGTGTGGCCTTGTTGGAGGAAGTGTTCACTGGGAGTGGGCTTTGAGGTTGCAAAAGTCCATGTCAAGCCTAGAGTCTCAGTCTCTCTCTCTCTCTCTCTCTCTCTCTCTCTCTCTCTCTCTCTCTCTCTCTCTCTCTCTGCCTATGGATCAAGATATAGAATTTTCAGTTATTTCTCTAGTACCATGTCTGCCTATGGACTGCCATGTTCCCTGCCATGATGATAATGGACTAACCTCTGAAACTTTAAGCAAATCCCCAATTAAATGCTTTCTTTTGTAAGAGTTGCCTTGGTCATGGTGTCTCTTCACAGCAATAGAACAATGACAAAGAAAGTGTCACAAGTGAGTAGCACTATTGATTTCTTTACTCCTTAGAAGCTTGCATATCACCTTCTGGTACTGTGAAAGCTAGTCCTTGGTGAGAGGACTTTTGGGTCAGTTCCAGCTCAAGCCCTCTGTATCCTATGTCCAAGGTGTGTGGTGTCTTCAGCAGTTAGGGCTTACCTTCAGCATCTGGAAGCCAACTAAGAGCAATAGCAATAACCTATATTGCTTCAGGAGTCTCTTGATTTGCCTGACCAACAACTTGAAAGGAGGTTTCTCATTCCTGGTACTGGGATTTTTTTAGTCTATGTGTTTTGGGTAGAGTACTATCACTCTAAGTCATTTAACTTCATTTAAATATGTATATATGTGTAATATACACTTACATGGGTTACATGTGAATTTTAGTAAATATAAAATTGCCGGTAGCCATGCCCAGCAGTGGACAGGTCCTAGTGGAAGATGTAAGGAGTCAGTGGGAAAAGGAGTAAGCCAGGCATGATGGTCTGGAGAATCTTGCAGCCTGACTGACTAACATCAGAGTGCTTTTTTATTTATACAAAATTTAGTAAGCAGTGATAGATTCATGTTGTTCCAAAACATAGATCATAACATTTTTGTTTTGGGATATGTATTTCACTTCCTCTTGCTCATCTTTTAGTCATCATTAATGACAGAACAGAGTTACCATTTCCAATCATTTTTGCTCAAGTTTTGACATCATTGATGAACAGAGTTATCATTTTTACTTATTAAACCACAACTCAATTTTTAAGAATCTAGAGACATATGACAGCCTGCCTCTGGTAGCTTTGGTTGCTTCAAGGACGCTAGACCAAAACAAAATCTTCAAGCCAGCCCAGGCCTATTGCCATGTCCCAAGCAGTGACCTTTAAGTCACTCTTAAAGGTCAGAGTGCCCAGGAAAATTACTCAGGCCAAAACTGCTGCAGTTATTATTCAAATTCTGGCATAATACAATGTTTATATTTTATACTTTTATAGAATTTGTTTATATGTCTAATCCTGGCATTCTGTTGTTTCTTGGTCATATGGCACCACAATGGCTCTTCATGTGCTAACTTTTCTAAGAAAGGGAGGTCTTGACATCTCATTCTTTTATCATCTTCCCACTTCATACTTTGCTCATCAATATAAGTCTCTGTGTAGGGCAGAATTAACCACAGCTAATCTAACTTTGTTGTGTATATGTCACATAATTGCCTGAGTGTATAGCAGGAACAGGCTTGCAATCTGAACTATGGCCAACTCCTCTAGCCCACTGAATTTTGTTGACCTTTTTAAGTTTACTTTGTTTTGACTATCTTGTTCCTGAGTAAGTATGCAGACCAATGGTTCAAAAATATCTCCTGGCCTCATAAAGAGACCTCTGGCTTCTTTGTGTGTGTCACTGTCTCCAAGGTATAAGGAAGACCTTCAAGTAGATAAGGATATCTCCCTAAAAGCTGGAGGGGTGGTATGTTTAGGACTTTCCTGGGGAAGCTTAGAAGCAGTACTTCTGGGAGAAGGCATAAATGGTTCATAAGAAATTTCCCATCAATCCAGTATCCCCAAATCATGCAAGTATTAAAAGTCTCCCAAGTATGCAACAGGTTGAGATGAAAACCAAAGGTGGTATGGTAGCCATCATGCGGCTCAGCTTTGCTGGATCCTTGTCAAGCAGTTGTGCTGGCTTTATGACTTTTGCCCTTCTGTTCAGATATGGCTGTGCCATAAAATAATGATTCTTTATGTCTTTTCCAAGCATCCTGGGTGTTATTTATCCTTCCTCTCTCTCCTTCTGTATTGTCCTTCTTTCCATTTCCCCAATTAAAGACTCCTTCTCTACGTTTCCAATTCCCTCTTTCATATCACCTGTACTATTCTAGAGAAACCTTTAAAGCAGATTCCCTGAATATCACTGGCTATGCACTATCCCAAAATCCTTTTGCATCTTCTAAAATTTTTACAGCTATCTCCAACATTTTTTTTCTAGCTTCCTCTGTAAAGAAGCCACATATCCGTTTGTGCTTGTCTCTAGACATTATCCCCGACCCCCTGCCATTTCTATTCAAAGCAGGCTCGTTTACATCTTTAGACCTGGAGGGATAGAGCATCATTTTTCTATTTTACCTGAAAAGCTCTCCTGACTTTGCCTTCCCCAGGGGGCTATCCTTACCAGCTACACAGTTCCTTGCTCCTATCTTTCTTTATTCCCCTGAAGGAGCCATCATAACCTTGCACTGTCTATTCCTCACACCTTATTTCTCTTGTTATCTACTGTGTCTAGGCCTGTACAGCTGTTCAGCACACCACCTAGAGCTCCAACTCCAGGGGTATCCAATGCATCTGGCTTCTGGAGGCACCTGCACTCGTGTCCACATACACATACACTGATATATTCAAAGGTAAAATAAATCTTAAAAATTAATTTAACCCCCCTCCAAAAACTATCACATTGGGCATTAGGCTTTTCAGTGTATGAATTATGAAGGGATGCAAACATCTATCCCACAGTAATATCTTCAAAACTAAGAGGTGAACCCTTTTGAGTTGCCCTGATTATGGTTTTGAAGTAGTAGGCAGGAACTTGGGTTTTGTAACACCCAGCATGACATTTCAATGTAGAGCTTCCAAAGACTGCTGGGGGAAATGGAAGCAGAGCAGAGAGAAAACAACAAAATGGGATTTTTTTTCCTATTTGAGAATATGATGAAAGCCTTTGCCAGAGAAGGTCTTGATGGTACCCACTGATGCCCATTTTAAGAGCTATCCTGGTAAAATTATGGATTTTGGCTCCATAACTTGTATCCATAATGGAAACAAGTGACAATTGACTCTGTGTTATTGCTATTAATGTAAGGCATCAATGTTATCTTTTAATTTTATTTTCATTTTATTTTTATTATCTTGTATTTCTTCATCATATGAAATTTTTATGTACATATATAACATGCATATATATTATATGTGCAGCTATGTATATGAGCAACATATCTATGTATCTATATGTATATAGACAGAATAATTCTTTCTTCTGTAGGCAATGAAACTATACTAATTTTAATTTGTTAAACACCCACTCTATTGTATCACAACAGTACATATCTACAGCAAATATTTAAAAATATTTGTTCAACATAAGTTTGCTAATAGGAATGGATTCATGTTCGTTAAAATGTATAATTACTTTCAAACCATATGCTGTTCTGATGTAAATTCATGTCTCGCTTTTGAAGGAGACACCTATGATTTCAAAAATAGATTGCGTTCACTATCCTGTTTCTCTAAGCTTAAAATGTATTTTGTGATTTTTTTCCCTAAATGTCTGGGGATGAAAACCAGGTTCCTGGTAACTCTTCACCTGCAACCTTAGCTGTTAATGCCAACTATTCCTTCCTTGTGTGTCTGATGTCAGTTTGTAGATGAAATGTTTAAAATAACTATTGACCTGTATGGGGGAGATAAGGACATGTTATAGATAACAGTTCATGTTTATTTCATAAAATAAACATGTCTAGAGGCAAAAGACTAGAATAGGTTAAGCAGAATCACCTAGATACTGGGGTTGGGGCAAGCAAAAACAGGCTCATGTAGAGTCAAGTGGCCAAGAATATTTTAAGCTGTGTGTGACAGACATAATCCCAGTATCTTGTAAAGAGAAAGAGAGAGAGAGGGAGGAAGGGAAGGAGGAAAGGAGGAAGAGAGGGAGGGAGAGGGTCTCTTTAACTTTTTAGCAACAATTTAACAATGGCACTAATCCTACTAAGAAGGCTCTATCCCCATGACCTATTTACTTCCTAAAAGCCCCTCCTCCAAACAGTATCACATCAAGCATTAGATTTCAGCATATGAATTATGAGGGTATGCAAACCTCCATCCCATAGTAATATCTTCTCTGGAAATCAGGGAAACTTCTTAAAGTTATCTTATTAAATCTCTAGGAAAATTAAACATTTAATTCCAAAGTATTGATATCTTCACCCACTTTAAAGCCTTACAAGTCTTGCGTATTACTAAGATGTCACATAACTGTCACAGCTGCCTAATAACTGTAAGAAAATGGTTATCTTTTATGTTAGTCATATTTTCATCCCTAACACAAAATATCTGAGACAAGTTACTGTGAAAGGAGATTTATTTAGTTCATAGTTTTGGAGGCAGAAAGCCTAAGTGGCATTATAGTGAAGGTCCCTTGGCCGCATCGCATCATGATCCACACAGCAGGAGCCTGTGTAGTAACAAGCAAGTGATTACATCTGGAACCTAGAGTGGGATATGCTGGGTAGGCCAGGTTTATTCTTTTCATAACACACTGGCCAGAATTCAAAGGATAAAATGAGAACTATCAACTGCAGCTGATGGACCCCACAGCCACTTATAAAATAATCACTCAGAAGCTTATATTAATTAAAACTGCTCAGCCATTAGCTCAGGCCTACCACTGACTAGCTCTTACATTTAAACTCAGCCTATTTCTGTTAATCTATATGTTTCCACGTTTTCTGTGGCTTTACCTGTGTGCTGTTACATGCTGCTCCCTGGACGGCGGGCTGGCATCTACTGACTCAGCCTTACTTTCCCAGAATTCTCCTTGTCTGTTTATTCCACCTATACTTCCTGCCTGGCTACTGGACAATCAGCATTTTATTTATCAACCAATCAGAGCAACATATTCACAACATACAGAACATCCCACATCAATCAATGGTCTTTGCAAAGGCACTAACTTGTGGACCTTGACTAGGCCCCAACCTTTCGAGACTCCATTACCTCCCAGCAGTACCTATATGGAAGCCGTAGCCTTTTACATACAATAGACCCTTGGGGGCACTCAAACCATATTATAAGGAAAACAATAATTCTATCATTTTTGAAGAAAGAGGATAGTGGTTAAGATAAAACAAGTTGGAAGGGGTGGGACTGAAGAGACGACTCAGTAGTTAAGGGCACCCACTACTCTTGCAGAGGACCTGAGATCAGTTGCCAGCACCCATGCCAGATAGCTGACAACCACCTATAACTCCAGCTTCTGATAAATCTGATACCTTTGGCTTCCATAGGCACCTCTACTCACATTCATGCCCCCATGCATATACACACAATGAAAAAGAACTGCAAAATGATAAAACAAGTTGGGCGTTTGCCTCAAGTCCAAAATGTATAGCTTTGTCATCAAAAGTAGTAAACATAATTATTTGAATGTCATGTTTTCATGAAAATAATACAGAACTGTCTATAAAGTAAAAAAGGAACTTTTAAAAAACACAGATATGTGGTGATATTTTATTTGTGCTGAAATGTGATATTTTATTTGTACGTTAATAAACAAAGTTTGCCTGGAGATCAGAGATCATAGCCATAAACAGAAGTCAGGCAGTGGTAGCATACTCCCTTAATTCAATCACATGGCAGGCAGAGTCTCTGTGTGTTCAAGGACACAGTCAAGTGTGGTGACACACACCTTTAATCCCAGTACCAACCATAGAGACCTGGAGGTCTGTATAGACAGTCAGTGATGTGGCTGGGCTTAGAGCCAATGAGAAGGCACAACAGGAAAGCAATGAAGGCACAGGTTAGACAGGAAGAGGCTCTCTTGGGAAGCTATGGCGACATGGTAAGCTAAGGTTAGTTGGAGGCTATTGCTTTGATCTCTATGGCTTATACTTCTGTATTGGCTCTGTGTTTCTTATTTAATAAGACTGTTTAGAAATTCATCTACAAAGATAGGGCCCTGTTTGTTGCTTTTTATGAGTCTTTATTATTGTACAGTAGAGTCAGCCCTCCCCCACCCCCATTTAGTCCCCTTCTCAGTCTGGCAAAGTAATTGATCCTCATGCACACAAGCAGGCAGATTTGTGAAACTGACAACAGACTCAGTCAATAGACTGAGCAACACGACGTGTTATGGATAGTTTGGGTTTGATGGTGGAGCTTTTTATAACTTCCCCACTCAGTTCAAAATAAGGGACAGTTCTCTGACAATTGTGTACTAGGTTGGATATTTGTCCTATCAGCTCAACCTTCAGTAGAGCTCTGCAGTCACAAAGAAGTCACAACAGTACCCACAAATTTAAAGACCTCCATCTTTAATAGGGGAACTATATCAAAAGCCCATAAGAATTCATGTCCTGTGACTCAATTTTTTTCATTTTTATGGATCAGATCAAGCAAATTCTCTTATTAAATACCATAAAACATAGTGCAATAACTAAATTACCTGGTTGTAAATGTGCACTTGCCTACATGAAGAGTCCTACAATTTCCTGTGGAATACTTAAGTCAGCTTACAAAATAAATGTAGTGTGAGCTCATTGTTGTTATAGGTATCCTTGCAGATGTCTCTGAATAAATAGTCCATGTAAATAAACATGGATATTTTATGGTTTCATGCCTTAAGTTCGAAATGTCTCCAAGGAGTTATGATTTTGCACATTTGGTTTCCAGCTGATGGCACTGTTTGGGGAGCATTTGGAACTTTAGGGACTTGGTACCTAGCTGGTTAATGTAGGTCACTGGGGGTGGCCTTGAGGATTATAGGTTAGCTGTGCTTCTGGACTAAGGTCTCTGGTTCCTGATCTCCAATGTGTGAGAAAGTAGGTTGCACAGCAACTCAAGCCCCAGGAAGCAATCCATTCCAGTCTCCATGCCTTCCCTGTAAGGTACACTGTACCCTCTAAACCAGTGGTTCTCAACCTATGGGGGTCACCTAAGACCATTAGAAAACACAGATATTTACCCTGTGTTCATAACAGTAGAAAACTACAGTTATGAAGTATCAATGAAAATAATTTTATGGTTGGGGGTCACCATAACCTGAAGAGCTGTATTAGGAAGGTTGAAAATTACTGGTCTAAACTGTGAAACAAAAAAACAAAAACAAAAAACAAAACAAACCCAAAAAACAAAAAACCTCCCTTTCCCACTTAACTTGCTTCTGACAAATATTCTGTCACAGCAAAAAGAAAAGTGGTATGCATATGTACACACACATATACACATATACATACACACACATAACACACATACATACACACATCACACATACACACATACTTACACACACACATACATACATACACACATAACACCCACATGCATACAAACATACACACACACACACACACACACACCCGCCACCACCACACCACACCACAGCCACTGGCAAATGCAGCTAAGCAGACCCACTGTATTAAGGCTAGATCTCTAAACGTCAGCATCACTCAGTCGGGATGGTAAACTGTAAATTATTTATACCTTATTTTGTCAAATACTTTCTATCTTCCTACAACAAAAAGTATTGTCTGAGTAACTAAGCAACAAAACTGTTTTAAGATTCTTAGGAGAAAGCCAGAGTATAGCTCTCTTGAGCCAGTGTTTCCCTGGGATACACAGAGCACATTTGGAAAGTAGAGGCCAGAGGATCTAAAGTTCAAGGTCATCCTTGGTTAAATAGCAAGTTCAAGGCCAGCCTGTTATACAGGAGACCATATCCCAAACAGGAAAACATCTTAGAAGAATACTGTGTGGTTCCACATCCTAGTCTTCTGCACCTTGCCATTAATCACCAACAACATTCCTTCCCATCTTGAGATATTGCAATTCCTTGATATGTTTGTAGAATGGTACCATCTGGGTCATAATACCCGCTGTGATTGCCAGCCATCTCACACACACACACACACACACACACACACACACACACACACACACACACACATCTATAAGGAAACTAACCAGGCAACCAACCTATTGGAAAACATACACTGAAAATGTCCTAGGTGCCTTAACACTTACCATTCTCATAGCTACAGTCTTTTCCACATTCCTGGTGACTGTGATTTTTTTGTTAACAAGGAATAACAAAGTTACAGTTCTATAAGGATCGATACATGAAAGTCATGGGCTTGGTAGGTAGCTTTAACCCTGTAGAGAATAAAGTTAAGCAAGAGTCCCATTTGAAATTAAAGAAGCCTGCATGTATAATACTACCCTCATTAACTAACATTTCACTAGAAAGGTCACCAATTAAGTTATTTTTATAGTCAGGTGAACAGAAGCTATGTTTCCATGACAACAGATGGTACATAACAAGATTTTTTAAAAGGTTAATGGAACTTGTGGTGAGATTAATAATGATGTGTAGAAATCATTCATGCAGTTGGTTTTTCTATTGCACGGGCTTTCACAGGGCTGGCCATTGTTGAGAACAATGCATATTTTTTTTGAGATTTCCAAGTGCCTATAAGGTGATATATTTAGAGAAGTGTTTAGTTATCCTGTCCTCATTTGTTTGATGACTTGGAAAGAGAAAGGGATAACTGCCTAGTTATCTAGTCTGCCTAGATGAGCCTAACTGGCTAAGGAAAGTACAGGGTTAGTCAGGACAACACATGCAAGTTGTACCCTCACCCCCCTCTGGAGGCCACTATGTGAATTAAATGGTATGTAAAGAAAAGTAGGATCCAGACTTCTGAACTACGCCATCAGGTAGAGAATGTTGATCGTGTTAGAGGGGCAGCAAATTGGGAGTATGTCTACAGAGCTGACAAGTTCTACTTCAGGAAGTCCTTTATCATCAAAGAGGCTTGGGTACATCATTGGGGTACATTGTAGACTCAAATAATGCAGCTTGGTCAAAATAACTTATTTCCTACAGAGAAAGCCATGGTTATGCTATGAATGGGACACTGGGTCTGGTGCCTACGGTTGTCTTAACCTTAGAAGGAATCACCTTCCCTTGCTGAGGATTTTTAGACTTATCTTGAATCTAATTTTTATGTTTCAAAATAGTGTGAAGTAGATATCATAGTGTAAACAGCTTATTTGCTTTAGAATTCAGAATGCATATTTCTGTGTCTTCAAGTCATGGTCCATGACTTCATCACCCCGACTTCCAAATATAATGTATTAGTTTAAGTGAATGATTTTGTATCAAAGTGCAGGCTAATTTTCCTTTATATGTCTCTAAGATTACTGTCAGACTCTAATGTGTCTTCCTCAGTTTTAAAATTCTACTAAGAAGCCAAGACTTTATGAGGAAAATGTAAATAGATAAGCATAAGAAAGATGAAAATTCCAATTCTATCAGAAAGCTGAAAACCACTAAACATGTATGTATATTAATATGAATTTTCAAAACCCCTGTAATTGCTTGCAGTGGGTTTGATGGCAAACATTTAGAATGCATGAAGAAGTTCTGTGTCCAAAGTTGTAGCAATGTTGATCTGAAGTATAGACTGGGGATGGGGGACAGGTTGAAACATTGATCCAACTGAAAAAAAAGTGAGGTAAAGAAATCCTAGAGCAGTAAGTAGCTTCTTGGTCACTCTGTGAGGGGTGGATCCAATTTAAGAATGACCTTCCTAATATTTTATGCAGGTTGGTGCTTTGGTGAGATAATGATTGAGACTGCACTCCAAGCACTTGCTTTAATGCCTTTCCCACAAATAACATCAACTCAAAGCAAAGTCAGACATTCAAATCATTTTAATATGTGGTGTGATGGCTTATGGTCTTTTTCTTTGTAGTTGTTTCT